>NC_090932.1:916519655-916821117 GCF_040938575.1 Ambystoma mexicanum | reverse complement strand
CAATGGAGTATCGGAGCAAGCATGGGTCAAACATTTTACACATCTTTATGCTGACAAAAGTTTGCTGAATGCGCCTACAAACCAGTATCCATTTCATCTTGGCACATGGAAGCCTCCTATAAAATGATCTATAATATCATTCAAAAGATCAGCTCATCGAGGGCAGAAGGTCCAGATGGGTTATCGAATCAAATGTTTAAAACAAATCCGCCGCAGATATGGGCTCACATATTGTCAACAATTTTCAAAGACATTTTACACACATGTACCATCCCGCTGTCTTGGAAGTGTTCTATAATAATTCCCATTTTCAAAAAAGGTGATTGATCTGTCCCGGCAAATTATTGCCCTATAACGTTGTTAGACGCTCCTGGCAAGATCTTTACTAGGCTTGTACTTTGCGAATTTAACATCTGGACAAAGACCTGCCATTTTCGCGATACTAACCAAACGGGTTTTGTGGCAGGCATGGGAACAAACATCAACCTGTTGAGCTTGAATGCGATAAAAGCTCAATGTCAGGAGACCAAACAACAGGTCTTTTTTGCTTTCATTGACCTTAATGCTGCTTTCGATTCGGTCAGCCGCCTCCTCTTAGTGAACAAACTGAGAAGAGACAACTGCCCGACCGTTTTGCAAGACGTTATCTATTCATTGCATTACGCAACATCGGTCAGAATTCGACTCACCCTAGATGGACTATTGTCAAGAAAAATCCCACATTTAGGGGTCTAAAGCAGGGGTGCTCTTTGGCCTCCGCTGTCTTTAACTATTACATACATGAATGTTAAAGAACCACTGTCAAAGGTAATTTCGGATTCTCCCAAGTTGAATAACCATCAAATTCAATCTCTCATGTATGCCAACGACTTGGTCCTAATTTCTAGGACTCAAGTCGGATTACAGCGCTTACTTGATGCGTTTCAGGAGTATGTAAAATTGAACGAGCTTTCAATCAATTCCACGAAAACTCAGATCATGCTATACTCCCCTCGACGTGCAGGACCATCGTCGTTTGTTTGGACTATTGGCTCTATCCCCATTGGGATAGTCCATGACTATTGCTACTTGGGCAAGACCTTTGATGGAAATCTGAAAGCACATGGTCAGTTGGAGCGGGTGGAGAACAAGCTAACCTCAGCCATTTCTCAAGCACGCATCATTATGCATAAATATGGCAAATTTTCTATTCTACCAGCTTGGCATTTTTGGACAAAGAAAATCATTCCAATATTATATATGGTCTTGAATCTTTGTCAACTGAATCCCCATTTAAATTTCAACAATGGGAAGCTAAATGTTGGCGTTCAGTGCTCCACCTGCCCCAATGTACACCGATACCCTGGTTTAGATATGAGCTGGGGTTGCTCTCCCTCCAAGCGCATTACAGCTGGCGCCTGTGCTCCTTATTTAGGAAATGTTTGCCATCTACTACTGACAATGTATTGTTAAAAAATCTTTCAAACTTTGTCTTTTCAGCTAAACATGTGTTTCTGAATACCTGGTTGAACAAAGTCTACTATATTCTTGCAAAGGCAGACATCACAATTGATCTATTGCTATCCACCCCCGATAAAGCGAAACTAAAGATCCAGCAGACCGATTGGATCAATACTTGTGAACTTTGTCTAACCTTTAGTGATGGTGATATGGTCTGCTTTCCCCCGAAAAAAGTGGGCGTTTTGCCTCCTTACTTAATACGTTGTCCATCACCTAAATATCGTATTGGCATATTACGTCTTCGCTTTAACCTGTGGATAAACGGGTGATTTAAAAGTAAGGCGCCAGCTGGCGCCAGCGGATAAAAACTTATGTCGCTTTTGCAAAATTGACTCCCGGAGACTCTTGTTCACCTAATCACAGAATGTCCATCGTTAAGATCTAAAACGAGAACTAACATTCATCAGACATTGTGAATATTTGGGGAATTTATCCCAATTTGAGTGTTGGGGAGTCCTATTGGGATGTAACAATATGGCAATTCAACTTGCTGCTATTCATTTTCTTGTTAGCCTGAACTTAGATGACAATAACTGACAGTGGGCCTCATCACGACTTGGGCGGTAACGGTAACACTATTAGTATTAGCCCTACCGCCGAACTCCCCGGCGCTAATAGCGCCGGATCACGAGTTCGGCGGTAATGTAAGTCCCCATTCCCCACCAAGCCCATTCGGGAATGCCCCATTCCCCATTGGGCTCAATGGGGAATCTTCGCGCTAATACCGCTGGCGGATTTCCCGCCGGCGGTAATAGCGCGAATTTTCAGCGGATTTCCCCCCAGCTCGGAGCTGGGGCAAAATCCACCGAAGCCCTGATTCGGCAGACCCTTAAATCCGGCGGTAATAGCGCTACCGCCGGATTTAAGGGTTACCGCCGAAGTCGTGATGAGGCCCAATGTGTATACTATGGGCCTCATCACAACTTGGGCGGTAACGCTATTAGCGCGGGTGGTATTAGCCCTACCACCGAACTCCCCGGCGCTAATATCGCCGGATCACGAGTTTGGCGGTAATGTCAATCCCCATTCCCCATTGAGCCCATTCGGGAATGCTCCATTCCCCATTGGGCTCAATGGGAAAATTTTGCGCTAATACCGCCGGCGGATTTCCCGCCGGCGGTAATAGCGCGAATTTTCGGCGGATTTCCCCCCCAGCTCAGAGCTGGGGAGAAATCCGCCGAAGTCCTGCTTTGGCGGACCCTTAAATCCGGCGGTAATAGCGCTACCGCCGGATTTAAGGGTTACCGCCGAAGTCGTGATGAGGCCCTATGTATGCAAGTACGAGAATTTTAATCCTATTATAGGTACTGTTAGCATGTTTGCTGTTGCTTGGATGATGCTTGTCTATATTCTATTTCATGTGTTTACATTCTATCTAAATTTTCCATTAATGTCATGTAACAATGAAACCACGTTATTCTATTTTTAGTTAACATTTTATGAATGGTGTACATGTAAAGTAATATGATTTGTTTGTGTGTATCATTTTGAAAGGTTGATTAATTTCAGCCAAATCAAATAAAAAATTTTTTTTAAAAAAGATGGTGTTCTTGTGAATGGTCAGGAGACCCCTGCCATCAGAGACACTGGAGCCAGCATAACTGTGGTTGATGAATGTTTTTTCAAAATGGATGATGTTGCTAAGGCACCCAAACACTTAACCAAGTTAGCTGGAGGCCCTGTGCAAATGGTTCCCCAGTTACCAGCTCTCATCCAGTGTAATGACATGACTGTCAGAATATCTGTAAGTGTGCAAAATAACGTACCTGGGAGGGTCCTGTTGGGTAATGACCTTAAAACACTTGGAGTTGTGTCTAGCACCCAAAGGCCCCCAGCAGGAGGAAGCAGGAGCTCATAAATTCTGCAAGGGAGAGAACCTTATGAGGCTCTCCTGGGGACATGATAGAAAAGCTATCACCCCCAGTCCACAGGACGTACGTACTGCCATTGCAGGACAAGAAAAGACAAAGGGGAAACCTAAGTCTGCCAGCAAGAAACCAGCAAGCACTCCTGTGCCCAGAAGGACATCTCCGAGACTGTCCAAAGTCACACCTGTGACTCCCACACCAGCTGAGGCTGAGTGTGAGGTTCAACCCTGTATGGTCAAACTAGATACTGAGGAATCAGATCTATTAGAGGATCTTACCTTGGTAGGAGATCTTGACCCTGTTGACCATCCTGAGCTGCAGTCTTTACTGGCAGAAGGTGGACCCAACAGAGAAGATTTCAGTATGGGACAAAGAGAGTGTCCTACCTTGGAAGGTCTTCGCCAACAGACAGCTTCTCAGCTCAATGGGATTGAGCCTGGGAAGGATAGGTTGCACTGGGAAGATGGCCTCTTCTACGGTGAACCAACTGAGTCAACCCCTAGAGACTACAGAAGACTTGTAGTACCTCTAGTGAACCGACTCCAGTTTCTGCAGTTAGCCCATGAGGTACCTTTGGCTGGTCACTTAAGTTTTAAGAAGACCAAAGAAAGGCCATCTCTGCACTTCTACTGGCCTAATATGGGTACAGAAGTATACAAATTCTGCAGAAGCTGCCACACTTGCCAAACCTCTGGCAAGAGTGGATCCAAGAATGTGGCACCCTTAGTGCCTCGCCCAGTGGTGGGAATTCCTTTTGAGAGGTTTGGGATTGACATTGTTGGTCCTCTTGACCCTCCCACAACTTCAGGCAACAGGTTTATCCTGGTTGTAGTGGACCATGCCACTAGATTTCGTGAAGCCACACCTATGAGGACTGTTACGGCTCCGGCTGTGGGGAAGGCCCAACTTGATATTTTTACCAGAGTGGGTTTTCCTAAGGAGGTGATATCTGACAAGGGATCAAATTTGATGTCCCACTACATGCAAACTATGTGAAAAACCTGTGGAGTCGCCTACAAGTTCTCAACTGCCTACCACCCTCAAACCAATTGACTGGTAGAGAGGTTTAACAGAACTATGAAGAGCATGATAGGTGCTTTAAAAGAACCCCTTAGAAGAAAGTGGGACTTTCTACTGCCATGCCTTCTCTTTGCATATAGACAAGTCCCTCAGGAGGGAGTAGGATTCAGTCCCTTCAAACTCCTCTATGGCCATCCAGTCAGAGGTCCATTGGCCCTGATTAAGGAGGGGTTGGAGAGTGCTCTTTCCCCCAAGCCAGTCAGAGTGACTGACTATGTGATAGGTCTCCGGAGGAGAATGTCACACATGATGTCAGAGGCAAGTGATAACTTGAAGGCTGGTCAAGCTCTGGTCAAACATTGGCATGACCAGAAGGCTAACATGGTTGAGTTTACTCAAGATCAGCTTGTTCTTGTTATGGTCCTCACAAGGCAGAGGGCCTTGCAGGACAAATTGATAGGACCCTTCAAGGTTGTGGGCAAACTTGGAGAGGTGAACTATCTGGTGGACTTAGGGAAACCTAAGGAGGCTCCCAGAGTCTTTCACACAAACCGTTTAAAGGCTTATGTCTCTAGACCTGATATAGGAGATTTGCTTCTAGCTTCAGCTCAGGAGGAGGACAGTGAACCTCTACCTGACCTCCTCAGAGGCTTACCTTTAGATGAGCAAGTGGAAGGAGTTAATCTCTCTTCCAGTCTCACATCTGACCCAACAGGATGAGTGCAAGTTATTGTTAAAAAAGTTTGCCTCCCTGTTCTCACTTTCACCAGGCTTGACCCCTTGGGGCCAACATGACATACACACTGGTGACTGTTTGCCTGTCAAAAGCAGGGGGTACAGAATGTCAGACAATGTCAGATCCCACATAAGGAGGAATGAGGTCAACAAGATGCTTGAACTTGGGGTAACAGGACCCTCTACTAGCCCATGGTCTAGCCCAGTTGTGCTTGTACCAAAGGCAGGATCCAAGGAATTGAGATTCTGCGTGGACTATAGAGTTCTAAATGCAGTAACTACGACTGATGCCCATCCTTTGCCTAGGACCGATGAGCTGGTGGACAAACTTGGTGCAGCCAAGTACCTCAGCACATTTGACCTAACGTCAGGATATTGGCAAATAGCCCTGACAGACCATCCCAAGGAGAAAACTGCATTTTCCACCCCAGCTGGCCTCTACCAATTCAAGGTAATGCCTTTTGGATTAAATAATGCACCTGCTACATTTCAGAGGATATTCAATCAAGTTCTGAATGGGATGGAGGACTTCTGCATGGCATACTTGGATGACATTGCAGTGTTCAGCCCTACATGGAAAGAACATGTTGAACACCTAGGTTATGTACTGCATGCTCTTGAACAGGCCCATCTGACCATAAAGGCAAGCAGATGTCAAATTGGTCAGAGTTCAGTGGTCTACCTTGGACATGAGGTAGGAGGAGGCGAAATCAGGCCACTGCCTAGCAAAGTATAAGCTGCACAAAACTGGGCCACCCCTACTACTCAAACCCAAGTGAGAGCCTTCCTAGGCCGCACTGGGTATTATAGGAACTTCATAGAGAACTATGGGACCATAGCTTCTCCCTTGAATGTCATCTCCTCTCCCAAATTTCCTAAAAAGGTCAGGTGGAATGAGGAGTGCAATCAAGCCTTTGAAGGTCTAAAGAAAGCCCTTTGTCAAGCTCCAGTCCTAAGAGCTCCTGACCATCACCAACCCTTCATTGTACAAACTGATGCTTCTAATGTAGATATAGGTGCAGTCCTTATTCAACTGGATGAGAAAGGTAGGGAACACCCCATTTGTTTCATCAGCAGGAAGTTAAAGGATCCTGAGACAAGGTGGGCAACAATAGAAAGAGAATGCTTTGCTATTGTTTGGGCACTGAAGAGGTTTAGACCATACTTGTATGGATCTACCTTCACCATTCAGACTGACCACCAACCCTTGAGATGGCTGATGCAAATGAAAGGGGAAAACCCAAAATTACTCAGATGGTCAATCTGCCTGCAAGGATTTGATTTTTCCATTGAGCACAGAGCAGGAAGTCACCACCAAAAATGCTGATGGTCTCTCTAGGAGGTTTGTAACCGACTAGAGGTATGAGGTCCATCCAGGAGTGGATTAAATCCTCTTGTCCCTTAGTCTGGGGGGGGGGGCGAGTGTTAGGGAGAATTTTCATCTATGGCTAATTTCCCTCACCTAGTGAATCCCCCAGCAGCTTTGCTGGACTTCTGGAGTTTATTTCTTTCCACTTGGTAAGAGTGAGAGCTTTTCCCCCACTCTTACCTGTGTGTTGCTATGTGTTTCTATCTGTTTTTGTGGACTCTGAAGCACACCACTTCAGCAGCCCCCTTCTTTTTGTGTGTCACACAGCACCTTCACTGCCGTGGCACAGGGTTGTCTTTAAGACTTCCATTCGACTCCATTTCTGAGGCGACTACTGTCCCCCAGAAAAGGGTAAAGTTACCATTAACTTTACTTAGTCAATCTACCACAGATCCAGTGCAACCCATCTTCCATGGAGTACTGAAAAGGGTTAACTCGTATCCCTTTTTATCTGTACCTCCAAGAGCATTGTTTAGCTCTTTTAACATTTAGACTTGGCTGGTGGCAGTGGTATCTACCCTAACTTTTCTACCGCGATTATATTAGATAAACGTGGTACTGTTTTTGGCTATTATATTAGCCTCGAACATAAACCCGCTTGACCAAATCGTCTTTCTTTTGGCTCCAGTTGGGTTTATTCGCCATTTATTTTCATTGCGCGGCAAACTAGGTTCGCCTTCTTTGTTCACCGTCTTTTGGCGGGCTTTCTGTTCAGAAGCCCTCCACCAGGCGCCTGGGTGATTAGGTGGGCTGAATGTGAGGGAGGGGTGTAGTCACCCCCTGCACAGGGTATCCTAGGAAACCCAAGTTGCACTTTGTCATGATTGGCCAGGGTAGTTGTCCGGGCTGGACAACCCCCCTGCTGGGTGATTGACAGCCAGGCTGTGTGAATGGGGGTTTTTCGCATAAAAGGCAGGTCTCTTGGGCTAGAAGTCAGAGAGTCGCCACTGGAACTACAAGGAACCGAAGAGAAGCGGAGAGAACGACGGCTGCTGCAACTACCCCGTCCCGGTGAAGCCCTGCTGCAGTCCTGAGCTATCTTCCCTTCAACGACTTAGAGAAGAGCCAGTCCGGAGTCTTCTTCCCTTGAGCTTGGTGGGGATAACCAGCTCATCTTTTACAGCCAGAGGATCCTCTTCCTTGGTCGAAATCACTGCACACTGCTGTAGTGGTCCGTATAGCCACTTGAAGAGCCTCTCCCGTTTTTAAGGAGCGCACCTTTTATTCCTTGTCGCTGCTGCCAGCTTCATCCCTGTGTGGTGCAGACCCGCGTCAGACGTCCTCCTTCACAACGAAGCTCAAGGAATCAACAAGAACAACTGCCAGGGCACCAACTGCACCAATGGAACAAGGTACTGTGTTCTGTTGAGGAAACTGGGTGAATCCCTTTTTCTTCATTTCCAAGCCTTGCCCTCGTCTTCCCTCCTTCTTATAAATTTTGCTTCCGAACATTGACAATATCGAAAGTACTTTTGGCTACGTTGAATCGTGAACTGTTTGACCGTGTGATCTTCGGCAACTGGCCCCGGTGTCTTTCGACCCTGGCTCCGGCCCTTTGACTTTTGAACTCCTGTCTTTGAGTGTTTCTTGATTCTGCTGCATAACCAAAATATTGCCTGTGATTTTTGTCCCCAACTCCCTCTGGATATCTCAAGTGCTAAGTGTGTTTTTGCCCCGGTAGCATTTCATGTCACGGATACGCGTTTGTTTAGTAGACCAAACTGTCAAAAAGTGATCGCAATCGTATTCCCGGTAACGTGTTTTTGTGCCTAACACCGGTTCATTACAACACAGTGTACTTACCTTGAGACTTACTGTACAAAGTGAATTGGTTGGTTGTAGTATATTTAACATGTGGTTTTTATCCAAGTTTCATAGAAGTGTTGTGTTTATAACGAATGGTTTAAAAATAAATGTACTTATATTTTTATACCTGAAACCTTGAGTCAGTGTTTGCTTGGGTCACAGTAATTGTGGTCCCTTTTGTGTAATCTCCGCTACTGCTCATATACTCTTGAGATAAGCCTGGCTGCTCCGCCACTGCTACCACTCTGACATAGTAGTACAGGCTTGTGCCGAAGGTAAAACTTGTATTGCCACCTGTAGTCTTAATTGTGTGTAGTGGTCCCTAAGGGCACTGCACAGGATTCTGCCTAACACTCTCGTCCTCTCCTCCTCTTCGCCCTTCTCTCTGCTACCTCTGGCCCCCCCTGCAGCCGCCTCTCCTCCCTCTTTCTAATCTTTTCCTCTGTTCTCCCCTGATGAGTTTTGCAGACAAGTCTTATCTATGAAAGTCTCGTCAAAACAGGTCCTTCCCTGTTCATCCAAAACCATCAAGGACCACATGGACACCCTTGCTTCTGCTCTGGCAGACTTTTGCAACCACTCCTTCACTTCAGGAGCCTTCCCCTCCCCTCTGAAGCACTCTCTTGTGCACCCTCTTCTCAAGAAACACCACAGCTGACCCCTCCTGCCCGATCTCTATCACACCTTTCCTGGGCAAAACTCCTGGAAAAGCTGGCCTTCTCCCAGCTTAATCTTCACACCAATTCTGTTGATTGTCTCCATGAACATCAACCTGGCTTCAGGGCTGCCAAAGCATGGAAACTGCTCTTCTGAACATCTGTGAAGACCTGCTCTTCACCCTTGATTCCAATATCCCATCTGTCCTCATCCTACTCAATCTTTCTTCTGCCTTTGACATGGTCAACCATGTCATCCTGCTCAATCGCCTACGTGATAACATGGGCATCACTGGTCAGGCCCTGGCCTGGCTGACCACCTTCCTCTCCGGCTTTTCAACCAATACCTGGCACCGCTCACCCACTGCATTGCTGCTCTCTGCTCAGATTTTCAGTGCTATCCGGATGACACCAAACTTGTTTTCAGGCTCCCCTCCAATGCCTCTTCTCCCTCTCTCATCTCTGACTGTCTGCAATCCAGGAGTGGTGCGCTGCCAAAAACCTCTGCCTTAATGCCATTAAAACAGAGATCCTCCTCATGGGCACACCTGCACCTGCCTTTCCTGTCACTCTCTGGTTGGCCTCCCTTGGCCCTCTCCCTGTCCCACTTGCGAGGCTATGAACCTCGGGGTCATCTTTGACTCCACGCTTTCCTTTTCTCGACACATCTCTGACATCTCAAAAAAGTCTAACTATCAACTGTACCTCCTCAAAGGTATTCTTCCTTTCCTCACCTTCCCCCAGAAGCTCACTGTCTCTAGAGCTCTGGTTCTCTCCAGGCTGGACTATTGCAACAGCCTCATTTTAAATCTGCCTGTACCACTCTCCGCCCTCTGCAGCTCATCCAGAACAGAACTGCAAGACTTGTCCTTGGCCTCAAGCCCTGGGATCGTATCTCTCCAGCCCTGAAATCTCTTCATTGGCTCCCAGTGGCTGCAAGGATTAAATTCAAGACCCTTTGCATTGTCCACAAGGCTTTCTGGGGCCTGGGTCCACAATACTTTCAACTCTCCCTCTGTAAATACCTTCCTACTCGAGCTCTTCCCTCCTACACATCCAACTCCCTCAGGATCAGTTGCTTCTCCAAGCAACGAGTTGGGGGTAGATCTCTTTCCTTGACTGGGGCCTCCCTCTAGAACAGCCTCCCTGCCTCTCTGAAACTTGAGGAGAACCACCTTCAGTTCCGGAAGCACCTCAAGACCTTCCTCGTTGCTTCTGCCTTCGCTCTTCCTCTCCGCTGCTGATCTGTCTGCTTTGGCAACAGGCACCTGGTTACCCTCTGATTTCAGGCCCAGATCCCAGCTCAACCAGCCACACACCAGTACTGCCTCCTGGCAACCCTTGCACTTGGGTCAGTATCTGCTACCCTACAGTCCCCTTACTGCACTTATTAGAAAATGGTTGTCTACACCTTATTCTTGCACTTGCCACCTGCTGGCCGCACTACCTGTTGTTCTATCGCGTGTTCAGCACTTTGCACTCCTCCCCTGACCCTTGCACTTTCCTACTTCCCCCCCTCCCCTGCAATTGCACATTCTCAATGTCACTGGGCCTAGTAAGATCGTTGTTTTGTCCTCCCTTGATCCCCCTCCCTTGCCTCGTCACACTCTGTATCACACCCATACACAAGTGTTTAAAATAAAATATCATATCATATATTCATACCATGACAATAACTCCTAACATTTGCACTCATTAGCTGTACTTGAGGTCAACGACCTTTAGCTCCCCACAGTGTTTGGACTACAACTCCAATCAACCTTAACTAGCATATTCCATGGTGATGTATTATGTGGGTTGCGATCCAAAGCATATGGATAACCGCTAGTTTCAGAATTCTTACCTCTGAAGTAAACGTGCATAGTGTGAGTGTGTAGGAGTAAGACTTGGACACAAGGATGGCATGTTGATTGGCAAAGACTCTTTAACAACACAAATGGGTGGGGGGGGGGATTGGAGTTGGAGAAAATCCCAACTGACCCTACCTCTAAGAGGGGTTTCCCTGCCTCTACAAAACTAGCCAATGAAACTGTCTGTCAGAATGTCCAAAGTGAGCAGACCCAGCTCCCAGGTACTGCGACAAGGAACAATAGGCACTGATCTGCCTCTCAATTGCTATGGGTACCAGACCCTGTTCTCAGTATCCCCCTTGGCCCACTTTCCTGCCAAGTAGGGCACAGCGTTCTCGCAGTTCTCTCTCTCAGACTTCGCTTCCACCCAGAGTCCTTTGTTTACTCTACTGCCAAGGTCTACGAGTACCACTTGCATATGCAAAGTACGTATTCCCCTTTATTATGGTTCGGGATATGCTTTCCAAATATGAGTTCCAGACCCCTTTCACTTGGATACTCTGTCCTGGTGAAGATTTCTTCTGTGATTTGCT
This sequence comes from Ambystoma mexicanum, assembly GCF_040938575.1. NCBI lineage: Eukaryota > Metazoa > Chordata > Amphibia > Caudata > Ambystomatidae > Ambystoma > Ambystoma mexicanum. The sequence goes on along the minus strand of NC_090932.1, from coordinate 916,809,780 downwards.
TTGGGCTTCCTGCACTCTCTGGGTCTCCCCAACCCTGGGATTAACCCCCCTAGTATCTGCAATGTCTTGACTGTCACCGTCTAATTGTTCCTGGGTCTTGCAGGATCTTTTTTGCGTCTTCTCTGGCTCACTGGGGCCTTCTTCAGTCTTCCGTGTGTCTCCTCTGCAGTTCTGCAGTGGTTTCTCTGCACTCCAGCGCCCTCAGTCACCGGCGGGTATCTTTCCTCTTATCCGTCAAACCCATCAGAACTGGCATCCATGTGTAGGATGTAGGGCAGGTGGGGATCAGTACGGAGGCTTCAGTAAGTTTTTTTTTTTAGTTTTTTTTTTTTAACTGATAAAGGCTTGTTCACACTTCTCACTCCATCGCAAATCAAAGTTTTTTTTTTTGGGATGTTACCGGGGTGTGGACTGCTTTCCCTTGCCAGTCGCCATCTTCTGTGGTGCTGGATAACCCTTGGTCAAGTCAGTGAGTGGTCGAGCTATTCTGGCCAAACCTGGCACAAACAGTCAGTAATAATTGCAGAACCCCAGGAAACTTCTCATCACTTGCAAGTTCTGCAGCCGTGGCCAAGTCTCAAGGGCTTCCATCTTAGCAGGGTCCACTCTCACTCCTTCCGCCGACACTACATGGCCAATATACTTCACACTGGTGTGGCAAAACTGGCATTTTTCTAGGGATACTTTCAACCCCTGCTGCTGGAGACGATCTAGAACCTTCAGTAACCTCTGCTGATGTTCTTCCAGGGTCCACCCAAACACAATCACATCGTCTAGGTAAACGAGCACCTCAAATAGGTTCATATCCCCCACTGTTCGTTCCATCAAACATTGAAATGTAGCTGGCGCTCCCGAGATCCCCTGAGGCATTCGGGTAAACTGATAGAATCCTAATGGGCAGATGAAAGCCGTCTTCTCCCTATCCTCGGGTAACATGTGGATCTGGTAGTACCCACTTCGGAGATCTAATACAGAAAACCACTGACTCCCAGCCAGGCAGTCGAGGGCCTCATCCACTCAAGGAGTGGTATATTGGTCTGGCACAGTTCTGCTGTTCAGCCGCCTGTAGTCGATGCACAGCCGCATATCCCGATTCTTCTTTCGCGCCACCACTATTGAGGAGGCATAAGGGCTTCTTGACTCCTGGATTATACCTGCATGCAGCAATTCTTCAAGATGATGCCAGACATCCTCCGGTGCAAACCTTCACCATCTTGCTCTAAAAAGGGGTGGTATCGTTCAGGCGGATGCAGTGCTGCACTCCTTGGCTCTGCCCAAATCCCAGTCACTGGTTGAAAATACATCTGCCCTCCGTGCCAGTTGATCCCATAGGTGATTCTTCTCGCGTTCCAATAACGGGGATTCCCCAAAGTTTTTCTTACCCACACCCAAGGGAGGATGTAAGCTTCTGGTTCCAGTCGTCTGCGCCACTGAGTCGGCAACGTGAAGCTGTGCAATCATCAGGCCTCCGAGTAAATGCACAGTTTTATCAGTGACATTAGTGATAGGGACTCTAATGTGGGTCACACCTGGGCCGGTATCACTGATAAGTGTGCGTTGGACCATCAGGCCTCCAGGCAGTTCTTCACCTTCAGGAGCCTCCATCACCAATCGCCGACCGCGGTTTAGATCCTGGAGATGTACGTAACCAGGCACCATGATTGTCTGACCAGGTAGTATGTCAAGTTGTGTGTGGTTAGTGGTGGTCACGCCTCCCACGGGCCCATTGGGTTGCACCGCCTTCTCCATGCTTTTCTTAAGGTAGACCTGTTGGCATGCTGGGTGCATCATCAGAGAATGGGCGAACTGCGGACCGGCTATCTACCTACACATCCTGGATAGTGTACCAAACAGGGCAGAGTTGGTGCCCATGACCTGGGGTACCTCTGGATGTTGGTTCTTGGTGGTACACACTAGTGACAGGGCGGTCAAAGTGGTGCTTACTCCAGCTACCTCTTGCTCTAGGTGGATCTTCACGCAGATGTAACCCAGACATCGGTAGGCCACATCTCAAACCCCCATCAGATTTAGCACCTCCAGGGGTTGTAAGAGCAGATGTGCCATATGTTGGTGATAGTATGGTTCATAGACAATGGTGACCTGTGAGCCACTGTCCAGAAGTGCTGTAGTCCTTCGCCCTTCAAGTTCAACTGGGATTGTCATGGGGGGTCCAATTAGGACCGCAGGAATGCCGCTTGGAGAGTAAGCATGAGTTTGTAGTCGGTTGCAAGCCACTGGTGACATCGTTTTGAGTTACTGATCTCATGGACAAGACAGAGGTGGTCAGCTGTGGGACCCTCCTGAGCATTAAGTTGGTGCTTGATAGTTAGCAAATTGGGATTTTGTGTCCTTATGGATATGCTGGAGTCGTGGACAGTAGAATTTACTCCTGGGTTTGAGGTTCTAGCTGAAGTGGGCTTTAGTGCAGAAAATCGGGCAGCCACCCTGGCATAGCCTTGGTCACACAGACGAGTGGAATGGCTGTCATCCCCACATCAATGGCAAAATCTCCATGGTGGCAAGGGTGCAGATGATTGGATAAAACAGTCTCGAGGCTCTTGTGCTTGCCTAAATGCCTGTTCTCTTTCACGTGCTAAGGGAAAGACGTCTCTGACTCACTGCTGATGTGCATTCAGGTTTTCCCTGGGTAGCAGCTGTGTCTGCAGTTTTCGTACCAGTTGTTGCAACTCCTCAATTTGTTTCTGTTGAGCAATGGCAGAGTTGGGAGCCGGGATTTTGCTTTGCACAGGATGACTCTGGGCATTAACAATCGCTGGTTTCTTCTTCCAGAGCTCTTATTGACCTAAGTAGATCTTCATAGGATGGAGGGGTGTCTAGTTTCTCACGCAGTCTCAGTTGAAGGATGGGTATGCCAGTGTCCTTAGCCCTTCTAAGTATCTGCTTCAAACGACACCTGTTCAATTGGGAAGTCTCTAGTCCTCCTCTATGGTGTGCTAGGCACACAATTTCTTCAATCCTCACCAGGAACTCAGATAATTTCTCCCCCAACTTCAGAGAGGTGGCCTGTAACCTCATCATCAAATCTTTCCCGGGTTCAGTAGTGCCAAATGCTCCTTCCAGTGCACCCATCACTTGCAGGGACGTTGGATCAGGATTCAGGGTGCACAGGTAATGTACCGTCTGTAGGACTGGTCCTCGCAAAGCCTCCATCACTCGCCTCCTCTTTGCCGGATCTGACACTTTCCAGTCAATGGCTTTTCACCTGAAAAGGGCCGCAGCCGGGTGTATTCTCCTTGTTCACCAATCACGGGAGACTGTGACTGTCACTCCATAGTTACTCTAACGGCTTCAGCCACCGCAGCAGCAATGACAATGGCATCCTTGGTGGGTGTAGTAGCTTCTGCACGAAGTTGTATGCCAGGCCAGGTGTCTAACCGCTACACAGGGCAGGTAACCACAGGATCCCAGCCTTGGATTTCCGTGGGCAAGGTCTTGCCTGTAATAGAAACTCCACCATAACATAGCATAGCATTTGACATTTGGCATCTTGCACAGGTATGCGGCCCATACTCTTTACTTTACCAGTAATGGATTCTAAAAGGACCAGTCGTAGCTAATACCTCATCTGTTGTAATGTGTACTGGGACCTCACCTAGGATGAAACAGGCCTTCAGCTTGTATCCAGTGCAATACATATTCATGCGCAATTTTGACTATCTGTAATGTCACTTAATATTTTAAACTAAGTGCCTAATGGTGTGATACCCCCTGGGATCTTAGCAGTGCCTCCAAAAAGTGTAAGATGCCTCTCCCTTGTTGATTTGTTTTCTATATATGTATGAGTGAACTGCAACCTGAAGGAGACCCGAGCAAAGGGGTCTGACACCTCACTGCGCACATGTGCTTACCAGGAGTACCCAGGGGATAGGTGGATGGACCCTAGCAAGGACCAAGGGGAGGTCCATCCATATGGGACACAGCTACACCAGTGCCCCTGGTTAAATAAACAGACACAATCTGGCTTTGTGTACCAAGCGAAAACCGATTCCCTTTATATATTTGTATCAGTCCAACCAATCCTTGTTACACATGAGCCACATTACATTACTGAGTTCCTAACTGAGACTCTCTTGGATAATACAGGAAAGTAACAATGTTCAGCAGTTAATTTAATCACTTTCGGTATCATTAATTACACATTTTCTATCTTAGGTTTTTTTTCTCAGTTGGTCCTGTGGGGCATTTAGGACCCAATTAACTCCCATTTGCTGAATAACTGTTCATACAGTTACGTGTTGGCACCTGGGAATTTGTGCATACACATTTGATAAATGAATCCTCATCCCTCAGAGCGATCCCCTGAGAACGTGCACATTCACCTTGTTTAACTAAATATACACATATTTAAAACTGAAGTCACCTGAGAAAAGTGCACATTCATCTTTGGTAAATAAATATTCAAATAGATCATGGAGGTCACATGGGAAAGTGTGCATTCACCTTTGGTATATAAATATGCAAATATATCATGAAGGTCACATGAGAAAGTGCGCATTCACCTTTGGTACATAAATATTCAAATATATCCTGGAGGTGACATGGGAATGTGCGCATTCACCTTTGGTAAATAAATATTCAACTTGATCGGACCCACTCCCCCTTCACACAGGTAGCTACAGACTAACCCTGGGAGGTACCACACTCACCCCACCTTACGTCAAGCTCCCCAGTCAAGATACTGGGCTGTAATCCCTCCTCAGCACAGTGTTACGGAAATGCCCCCCTCAAACAAAGCATCCCAGAGGGCATTATCAAGTCCTGCCCCCAGAGCAGGTGAAGTGTACAAACTACGGGGCATGTAAAATCTCTGTTCCCCTCAAGGCTATTATGTCACCAGAAACACAGGATCAATCCCCACTATACCAGCAAGGGCCTAAGACTGGCCACATAAACAATGAGAGGGATCCTTGAAGTATCAGGGTGGCCCAACCCCCTCCGGGCACCACAGCGCCTTCTTCAGAGCATCTCTGAAAGTCAGCAAAACCCCCTTTCATCGGAGTGTAGGTAAACTTACATGCCTTTAAGCGCCCCTGATGGGACAGGAGAGGAGAAAATTATCATCCGTCCGGCCACTCCACGGCCCATGTGTTAGCCGGCAGGCGGCTCACGCATGGCTCGCAAGCCTGTTCTTAGTGTTTCCCTTTCCTACCCGACTTAAAATTCTTAGCACACACATCGCCCCGCTCTCTCTCTCTCTCTCGGTAGCGGTGGCTTGCAGGTTGAAACACCCGCCAAGAGCGCTCTGCTGGTGGAGCCTACCATTAACGTTCTAAACCCTCTCTGCGCTCCAAAAAGAAAAAAACTGCACATGAACGTTAGGGATGTAAAGGTATAACGGTATACCGTTAAAGATACCGTGAACCACTTAATTGAACAATAATAACCGTCACATTGTTTATACCGTTATACCGTTCATACCGTTAAGTGTGCTTTTCAATCTGATTTGGAAAGGCTGCAGTAAGCAATTGCTGCGCAGGCTTGGTTTTGCACTGTTGGATGTGCCGTCTGCCAAGTAGTTTCAGTTGGAGCAGTTTTTAATGCCATTCCATAAACCACACGTGCCTTACACAAAATCAATATGTTAGCAATAGGAAGAATAGATACAGTGCCAAGAAGGAATAGGGTTTACTTTGGGGTGGCGGCTTTGGGGTTTATATATTTATAATGGATAATATTCTCTAAACATATGGCAATGGGGGATTTCCCTGGTTCTATCATTGAATTTACATATAATAAGTCACACTGCGAAATTCACTAATCTCTGTGGGTATTCCCTGCTGCCATACCAAAGGGTAACATGTCAGTGATTACTGAACACCTTTTGGCCCGCAAGTAAACTAAAGGCTGTAACGTAAAGAGAAAGTGCGTGTGTGTGTGTGTGTGTGTGTCTATGTGCACAAGCGTATACTACCATCAGCCTCCATTGATCTGTGGCATGCAGGTTATCAAGATGGCAACATGTTCATCTTCACCAGTAGCCAGCGGGGAAGCAAAAAGCCTAAATGACCACTTAAGAAAAGCTATTCAGTTTGCTTTGCCAGTTGCAGCAGGCCTCCACCCCACCCCCTCCTCTCCACACGTGTGTTTGTGTTTGGTGGAAGCAAGGCATTTCAGTGGAAAGTATGTTGAAAAGCCCAATTCTGGCCCTGGGTGCCTGGTTTTGTTTGTGATGATACATCTGTCAATTTATGACCTTTTAGAAAATATTTGTTAAGATCAGTCAACTCCACCTGCTATACCGTGATAACCATGATATACCGTCATTTGGCAAGAAGGTTATCGTACCGTCATAAAACAAATACTGTGACACCCCTAATGAACGTACAATGATACGAGAGTGTAACCAAACATGACAGCTATAACAAGGTGACATATCGCATGCTCATAGAAAACCCACAGGAAATGCGGGTTTACATATCATTAAGGGAACTTTGGCAAAAGAATAAAAGGTGGCTTTTATTCTGGGAGCCTGTTAGAGAAGCTCTGCCCTAAACCAGAGTTCCGATTCCAAAAACAACACTTTAACCAAAACACAACATCTCCTCTATATTATTTAAAATACGATTCAGTGAAGTGCATTTCCAAGCTACGTATGGCCAGTACACATGTTTTCGATCACATGATTGGGCAAGGCAATATGCAAAATTGTCAACAGAAGGCTAAGCAAAAGGTGTGCTTAAGGCAATGGCTGGGATCTGTTCATCTTGTATATTCTTCATGCCTAGAGAATTGTTGTGGTAATGTTATTTACTTTGATCAGCAGATTAGTTTACCAGGAAAAAGGTGTACTATCAGTTATTAGGGTACGATTAGGCAAGGGCATCAGGAGCTTGATAGAAATCCACCTTTGTGAAATAACCTGATCAATGACCATCAGAATATTGCCTCAATTTGTGCATTTCAGCAAGATGTACTAGTTGTTTTGTTTCCTGAAAAAAGGAGGAGGACACACTAGGGAAGGATTCGAAATAATAGAGGACATGTTGGGCAGGCTGATTTTCTACCAAGTTTTGTCTTGGGTAGTAGTCATACAAGAAGGAAGACTTTAGAGGATTGAGGAGATGTGCTGTTGGGTGTACTGTACATTTTTAAATAAGAAGCAATGAAACAAAATGGTTGAAATGTGTGCAAGAGATTTAAGACATGACTGAGGGAGCAGAGTGGTGGAGGGGAGTGGGACAAACAATGACTATACGATGACTATGTACTGAGGTACTCATGCTCCCATTAAAAACGGAGGTGTAGCTTGAAATATTACTGTTAGCACCGCTCCTGCTGTACCCAAAGTGGCCCCATGTAAATGTTAGGGGAAAGCTCTTTGCAATGGTTGCCCACATTACCTCTTCACCCCTCTTTCTCACCCCAGTCTGAACAGAACAAGACATCTTTTCTTTATTTTATTTAGTGTGTTTCAGTTTTACAGCTTTTCACACCATAATAAAAATAAACAAGACACACTCTAATAATTGCTAGTGTCAAGAAGAGACTACGGCCTGACACGCTGAAGCCAGAAGGACATGTTCTGGATCTTATTCAAGTCCTCCACATGCTTCTTGTAGTAAAGTACATAAGTACTAGTCAATGTGCTACAACAAGTTAATACATGTCTAGCCGACTCCAGCTTAGATGTACCCCCACACAAACTGCACACACATTTTTCCTCTGGTATCCCCCGTCGCACTAACCGCCAGTACATTCAATTTGTTGAACCGGATTAGCATATAAGCTCTTCTAACTGCTTGGGACGGGAACTGGTAATTATGTTGCTGAGTTTTTTTGTAACGGAAAATACATCTGAAAAAATTAAACTAGTGATTTCAGTTTCCCCACATGATCGTGGTTGAATGCCCAATCCAATATTTCTGCACACTTTTTAAAGAAATGCAGCAATATCCTCACCCCATCTTGCCACGTTGGGCACCAAGCAATTAATTCAAAAAAATCTTTCTTACTTAACTGAAACTCCAAAAGTGAACAGTAGGAGCCACCCATAATCACATTTTTAAGCACTGATAATATTGAGTTATCATTGGTGCACATTATTTTGATATACAGGTTACCTCTACTAATCTTAACAATAGTTGACAATAAGGTTAACCCTAGCTCAAGTCTCATCACTTCAATGGGCCTTTTGTTAGTTAAACCTAATATTCTTCGCCACAATAGATCCTCAAGCTTGCTCACCAATGTATCCAAATTGGTTTATGATGCTTCCAATGTATATAGCATACCTGCTACAGCTGTTGCCTGTATATCCTGATGAGGCCAATAAGATTGTATCCTGCCATTTTCTGGGCCAATTTCTTAATCATAAGCATTGTAGAAATAGCCCTCACCCTTCTTTTCCACGTTAATTGTACCTCAGATTTAGTGACTCCTACGTATCCCAGATAGACAATCATCCACCTCTTCAACACTACCTTCTGTTTAGATATCAGCCTCTTTTCTATCCTCCACTTTCTGAATCTCATGAACTAGGTATTGTTCATGTTGACTACCAGCCCGTTGACATTGGCGTAGCCCAGAACAGCCTGGGCAACTATACTAATACCTACATAAGTGTGGTCACGTAGCACAATGTCATCCACGTAGGCAAGCCACTCTATCATCCTGCCTCAGGGACAGGCATCCAGTGAAATGGTTAATAATAATAACTAAAAGCAAATATAGGAACTATGGGCCCCACCCCTTATGGGAAAGAGGAACAATATAGGACAGATTCCTCACACTATTTGTTTTTGTCTGTCCTCAGACAGGCGAGTACCCTAAAGTTAGGTATTCTACTAAAGGTTGTTGCTTTTGTTTTTCTCATTCTTCAAGACGGAACCGAGTGGACCGGCCTTGTGTAGGCCCTTCTCTCCCACATTGGAGCCGTGTGTCCCCGACTTACCATGGGCCTACTCCATGTAGATGATGAGCTTTTGGACTGCATTTTTCAGCTCGCGCCCCGCTGTAAGGGAGGCATGGTATCACAACTATGACACTGACACAATAGGTACAATTTCTAAAATTTGGGTCAATTTTCGGGGTTTGGAAAAACTCCTACTTTGCCCTATAGCTAGGATGGGAGTAGTCTTGACCATCAAATAATAAATAAAACAGTCCTAGTTCAGTCTGTAAAATCAAAATGGTCTATGCCAACAAAACTTAATGCCTGACCTATCTCTTGAACAAAATGTTTTAAAGGAGAATATTTATGCAAATGAAAATCAGTGTTAGAATATAAAGAATACATTTGACCGAGTCAGCTCTCCTCCCCTCATTGGACAGCACGGAGTAAGTCGGTCTCCGTAGACAGGATGACACACTCTGGCTCAGGTTCTCAAACCAAAGGCAGTTCAAAACGTGGATCGAGGCCCGCTTGGCCTTCCACGTTAAAGTCTCTCTTTCCAGCTTTCAGAACACAGTTCAACAAAAAGTTCACGCCGGTCTCCCTCACTCGGGCTCGGACCTTTCAAAGTACAAAGTAAAGGTAGGTCTCCCTCAGACGGGCTCGGACCTTTCAAAGCACAACACTTGCGGTGATTCCCTTCCCCAAGCTTAATTCGCATCCTTTAGGGGTTCACTTCCCCTAACATATCACACTAATGTCGAAAGACTTTGAAATGGGCGTGGCTTTTACTAAAGACCTCCGCAGGACCACTTCGACTTTCCTTTAAGCTCACACTCTTGTGTTATTTGCCCCAGTGTCTCTTGGTCTTGGTAGTTCGATGTCAAAAGCACAAAAGTTTAACGTTCACCTTTTTACTCACCCCTTTTCCCAGGGTTAATTTTGATAACTTTGCTTTCTGTAGTTCATTCACTTTCTCGCTTCATAACAAAGCATTTCACCTTTCACTGAGATATTCGAGTGGCTACTTCCTTTCGCCGGACCACGCTGCTACTCAGTTTTGCTGGTTTCACAGCAATTGGTAATTCAAAGTTGATCACAGATCTGCCTTTCTTCCAGTCTCATCCACCCACATACCGGTCTTTCATGTCACTTGCCAACATACTGGCCGTGTGCATTTCTTTCTTGTCTTTTGCAGTTTCACAAATCAAGGTTAATGCCACAGACTTGGCATCGCCTCCCCAACTCTGCTGTTCACACAGCTTCCTTGAAACACAACGCAGTCTTCTTGTCTGGGATTTGGCCTTCTCCACGTGTCTTTCACTGCCTTTTGGAGGCAACAACCTCCTGCAGGGATCTCCTGGGGTCCTCTACCCTCTTCTTTCATCCCTCGATCCATCGCTCTGCTCTAGTCAGGCCTTCTCCCGGGAAGTTCTGCTCTCGCTCGCGTTCCACCTTAATCAGAGTGTCTCTCTATGTTTCGGCTTTTATTCGTGTGAGGAGAGATAATTAGTATCAGATGTATGCACTTAAAGTCACGTGCCTGACGTTGCCTGACGTTGCCTGACCCGATTAGAGGGACATATCCAATGAGATATGTAAGGGTTAGCCTCTTTACTCTCAGTCACCCTCTTCCTCGGCCCAGTGTTTGTGTAAGAAGGGGCGGGGGGAGTTAGGACATTGGAGAATCCTATGAAATAGGATTGGTCATGTGTACGGGAAAGGGGGGGAATACCGTGTCTCACCATTGGTCGCCTCACCCCCATTCACAGAAGACCCCTCACCCAGGTGATCCTGCTGCATTGGTCCACCCCCAGGGTATGGGTCCAAAAGGTGATGGCTGTGCCCTGGCTACCTGAGAGAGAGGTCCTGGAGGACTAGTAGGTTGAGACAACCTTTGGTTTCTCACACCGCCTAGTGCCCCATGAGCCACCTCATGACTGTCTGCACTCCCATTCCACAGAGGAACCACCCTCCTGACCTGGCACTTTAGCACTGCAGAAGTACAACTAAGTACTGTTTGCTGTTGCATTTCACATATTTTACGGATCGTGTTTGGCGTTTGGTGGAGTCTCAACGAGCCTGCTTCACTGATCATGTAAAGAGATTGCCTTGGGAGGATCTATTTTATGGCCACACCAACTTGCTACTATTGCTTTAAGAAAAGTAAGGAAAGACTTTGAAAGACTTGAAAAGACTTGGTTTTGTGTGCCTTCGCTCTGAGTCACATTCGTACTGGCCTTGTTCTTAAACACTTCCTCTCCCTATCTCTAGGCTTCCTGGTTTTGGTGGCCCCGCCCCCGAGTTCCAGGACGTGCTGTACAAGTAGCCCCGGGCCTGCACACTCGCGCGCGCACCGCGGAGGTACAACAAAGTACTGTTTGCTGTTCGCAGTGCGCGGCGCCTGTGCCGGCTTGGGAGTATCTTGTAAAGTTGTTGAGGCAAGTGTTGCTTGGCTTAGCTTTTAGAAGTTATTTTTCTTTTTTGAATTTTAAAAGATCTTTGGCTGCCTCATTTCCCCCTGTTGATAGTGCACGTTGTACCATTAAAAGGATGCAGCATTTATATACTTTAAGAACTAATATGCCGCCGCCACAAAATGTATGGAGGACTGCTCATCAAACCGAAAGTGCAATAAACACAGAGGGAATTGCAATTAATGCAGCGCCGAACTGTTCAACCCCTAAATTAAGTTCTGTTGGTAGAAAGCGAGCCAGAAACAATGACTCTGAACGTAACCTTGCTGATATCAGAACTTTTTATTCTCCTACTGTGCCTCTCACTGTTCCTTTCAAATCTGACTCGCCTCGGACAAGTACTGAAGTAACAAGAGGTAATCCAGTGAAAAACAGAATGACAGATAAGGTGACTTCCGTGGCTTTCCATGATGTTGAAGATGTAATAGAAGTCACTGCTTGTAACATATCTCTGTCTGATAGCACTGTGCTTAGAGGGGAATCGGTGGCCTATACTAGTGTTGCCATGGGTGATCATTCTGCTTCTCATTCTACTTCGCACACTGTTTTTCCCTTGATTATTGATCTGGATGACCTTAGTAGTGAACTCTCTAATCATGTATTGATGGAGAAACTATCATTCTTGCCGAACATTTCTGAAATCACTCACTGTAATCGAACAGTGATTTCTTCCTTTCTTGCTCCCACCCCACGTAGACAAAATGACATTCAGACACATCAAGAGAATGATGGTTTGTCCAAATTGGTGGACATGTCCTTTGAAGCTATGCAAACAACCACGAATACACTGGTTAAATTGTTCGATACGTTGAATGATAAAAATGAAAATGCAAAATATCCAACTTATTTCTATTTTAGCTTGGCAATCAAATTTTGATGCAGCTCGGTTGACGAGTGGGGTAGTGTCAACAAATCAATGTAAGGAATTGGATAAGGTGAGGGTTGCTGACATGGCTACCTCACCTGTCAAAGGACCTAGTGATTACCTGAGTGCAGTTACAAAACCATGGATTCCGCTGCCCTGCTTCTCCAACATTATTGTTGATCAGCCCATTGAAAATCGAGCTGCACCGGTAGTGTCGGATGAACCGGGTAGTGAGGTCTCTACGAAAAATAACAAATCTGTATATACTATTTTCTCCAAAATTGACCATGCAGAAAAACAACGAAGTCTAAAAGAAATACCTTGTAAAATGATAAAGAAATCAAAAAATCTTAAAGGAACTAAACATACGAAGACTGCTGCCTCTAAGCAGTTTATAAAGCGCCTCAAGATGCCAGTTACCAACTCACAAATAGCATCTACGGCTGTCTCTAAAAAATATATGCAGTTAGCTCAGGTGCGAAAATTAAAGCTTAGCGCAATAAGATCATTAGACACAGCAGTGGTTCCTAATGAACCAGTAAATGACTTAATAAAAGCGGTTAACTCTCACACAAGATCCATCAAGTCTATACCACCTAAAATGGTAATTAAATCTCCTATTATTAAGCCTAGCGCTAAATCGCAGTGTGACAACGCTCAAAATGTCGCTTCACAACGCATGGAGATCAGAAAAGAAGTTGATGCTTATATGGCACAATTCTCTGTTCAAAGAGACTTAAAGGTACTGGATCTTAATAGCCAGGCCTCTTCTACTTCATATTTGCCTGAGTGGGACAATGGTGTTGAAAAAGCTAATGAATCCCGAAACTTCAAATCTAAAACTTTGCCAACCACCCTAAACCAATCTTTCAGCTCGGAAAAATTAATCTCTGACAAAGAAGGGTCTATGAATCCTAGCATACCTCTTAATAGACAAGACAGCACCATCCATAACCAAACGAGATCTATTAAACAAGCTGAAGCTCATGGTGCAGAAATAGTCCGGATGTTGCAAGCGTTGTTACCATCCAAATCTGCCAAAGAAAATGGTAAACAAACACTGATACTGTCTAGCAACAAATCAATGATCCCAAATGAGGTGACTCAAACTAAGGTTAATGACCAAAATCTGGGCTCACCGATTCTTGGATGTCGTCCAGACCCCTACCCACAATATGCCCTAAATCGGCATAGTATTATGGAACTATTTCCTGACATTGCCTTACTGGATGATATTATTAGCTCAGATATTGAACAGGTTGAGTTTATTGCCTTCAATCATTTAAGTACAGTGAGATTATGGTTCCAATCAAGAGTTGTTAGAAATCTTGTCTGGCAATCCAAAGATGTCTTGTTTCAAATGGGATTTTTTGTAATTATTGATCCCCAAGATGTAGCTATGGTAAATACTCCTTTGAGAGAGGGTGGTAAAAAAACTGTGTTGTGGTGCCTAAATGAGGGTAATCAAGATTCTGAACACTGTAAAAAAACAAAAATGTCAATGTCAATGCAAGGAGCCCAGAAGAAAAAAAAACTAGAGCATATGGATGAGTGTGAAGTAATCTCTTTAGCATCCTGGAACACTTGTGGCTTTTGCCATTTAATTAATAATAAGAATGGTGAACTTTCAAAGTATAGCATAGTCATGCTACAGGAGACTTGGATTACAGACGCTATTCTTTGGGATAATCACGAGATACATCTTACCCCAGCCCTAAAAGGCTTGAGAGGTCGGCCGATGAGTGGTCTTCTCACTGCCACGAAAATTAGTGCCAATATCTCAATGATATATAAATACTCTCCAAATCCCTACTCACAATTGACAATTGTTTCAATCAATACCATCCTATATGCTCTGGTCAATTTGTACTGGAATCCAGCAGGAATTGAAGACATGGAATTTATTAACAATGTATCAACTATGTTGGACTACATCACATCTGTTCCACAAATTGTACACACAATAATAGCTGGTGATTAAAATCTCCACTGCATAACTCATATCAAAGCTGCAGAAGAGAAGAATTACTTGGAATCGTATAATGGAAACATGAGGCTTTTTCATGATGAATGGGTCTGGTCCCTTTGACTGCCCGCCCCATTTTACCTGGTCTCAAAGAAGTTCCAGCGGTACCAATGACTATATATATATATATGTAGATAGTGCCCTATCTTCAAACTCATTAGAATTCAGAATTGAAAAGATGATGAGTAGCGATCATAGTATGTTATGTTTGCAATGGCCTTTACCACAATAACGATCATTGCAAACAAAACCAAAATGGAGTGGCACTCTAATAGCCAACAATAGTGTCAATCGAGTACGCTGGACGGAACAATCCATTTCCTAGCCTGATCTTCTGCTAAAGTCAGCTTTTTGTAATCCAGAACCAGGTCAAGTTTCTAGTGCTTCGATTTGTCTTGAGGTTATACAAAATCTGAGTCAGGCGGTTACCAGGAAAAAAGTACTCAGGAATAGAAACCACGTGTTTAATCCAATGATAAAGGAGAGGAAAACACTCTATCGTAGGGAAAAGCGAGAGGCTGAATCTCTCCCGATTTGTGTACGTTATAATACTCTTAAGTGCATAAAGACAAAATATAGGAACTGGATACGGCATCATGAAGCTCAAATGTTGCAAACTGATGGGGAACAAATGCTTGAATATTTGAAGGATAAGAACACGACTTGTATGTGGAAAGCTATTAATGATTCCACTTCCTCTCACAAACATCAAAACAAATTCAGCATGTCCCTGAAATGACTTGGGTAGAATATTTTAATAAAATGTTTGCACTACCTGATACTACCGGTGTAGTCATAACTGCCAAAAAATCAATTCCTTTCCATCTTAACCTTGACAAATCAGACATATTGTATTTTATAAAAAACAATTAGTGCATCAAGAGCTCCAGGGCCTGCTGGTCTGTCAAACAACATATTTAAACAACATCCTGAACTGTGGACGAATATCTTGTTCTCAATTTTTGAGCAAATTAATCTCTCACAAACTATCCCTTCCTCGTGGAAACAGTCCATAATAGTGCCTCTTTTTAAAAAGGGGAATCGTGAAAAACCCGAGAGTTATAGGCCTATTGCCCTGCTTGATGCACCAGGGAAAATCTACACACAAATAGTGTTGTAGGAATTAAATCTCTGGATGAACACGTTTAATATACGAGACCCTTTTCAAACTGGGTTTGTGATTGGTCTTGGTACAGTACCAAACATGATAATACTCAACATGTTGAAAGCAAAATATAACAACCGAAATCAAAATCTTTACATGGCTTTTGCCGACTTCCATTGTGCATTTGACTCGGTTGACCGCCAACTGCTATTTGCCAAGTTGAGTATGTATGGTTGTCCTCAATCATTACAAACTACAATTGAGAAACTGCACTCCAACACGACCGTTCAAATCAGGCTCTCAATTGAAGGGCTATCATCCTGTGTCAAATCGGAAAGAGGTGTCAAGCAGGGCTGCATCTTGGCCTCCACACTCTTCAATTTATTTATACTAGATATGGGAAACGCATTTAATGACATTGAGAGCAATGCCCCAAAATTGGGAAACCAAAACATAATGTGGATCTTGTACGCTGATGACTTGGTGCTTGTCTCACAGACACCAAGAGGTTTGCAGAACATGCTTAACTGTTTAGAGAACTATAGTGTTGCAAATAACTTGATAATTAACACTGAAAAGCCTAAAGTGGTTATCTGTCAGAGGAAAAAAAGTAACAAACGTACAAGAAATCTACAATGGTTTTTAGGCAAGCAAAATCTTAGTGTTCTAGACAGTTATAAATATTTAGGTCTCTTTTTTCAAGCAGTCCTGGACACTCTATGAAATCAGTGATTTTAGATGCTAAAATTCTAACTTTGGCCTCTCAGGCATCCATTCTAATGCGTAAATATGGAAAGTTCACCTCTAGCCATGTAATGCTTTTCTTTAACCCTTTAAGTGCCATGGGTATTTCTCCCTAGTGCCAGGGCCTTTTTTGGCGATTTCGGTATGTAGCCATTCAATGGCTTGTAACTTTTTTGTTACATGAGATATCTCGGCCAAATTTGGCTCCTTTTTTTCCCACATGTAGGCGGTCGTAAGACCACCCAGGAATCCTAGGTTGCTGTAGGGGGGTGCGAAAGAATAACCAAAAAGCGGGAAAATGTTGTTTTTTTTCCAAATAATGCCAATAAACTGATGTACAAAGTAGCTTGTGGTTTATTCCTTGTAAGAGCTAGGAACGGATCGTTTGCTGTGCTGAATTCCCCAATTTCCTGGCTTTCAAGAACAGGTTGAGTGGAAACGGCAAAAAATTATTTTGATGTGGTTATCAACCGTATTGTGAGAGGTAGGCGATTTTGGCCATTTTTGCAATTGGACATGCATGGACGGAATGGAAGAAAAGGGTAGGAAAGCCGATTTGGAGGATGGAAAGGCATATATTTCTGAAAAGTAGACAAAATTCCAAGTTTAGGAAGGGGTGATTTGCGTAGGCCAGGCAACAACTAAGTAGGGGAAACTGCCATAGATTGGGTGAAAAGCGGGAAAATGACCGAAAAAAAAGGTATGTGTTGGACATGGTTGGCTTGGTACGGCAATGGCTTCTATGAATTTTGAGAAAAGCAATGCTCCGCTACATTCCCCCGACTCTTGCAGTTAGGAGAGCACACATTTTATGTAGTGTTTTACAAAACAAGCAATACCACAAGCCAAACACTGAGCCATGGTACACAGGAGTTTTACGCTCACGGCCTGAACAGACGCACTTAGCATGTGTAAATCGGGAAAAACAATGTGGTGGGGAACGGGAAGCAAACATTTTTTGAAAGAGCACAGGCACACCATTTCAAGGGTAGGTGACTTGTGCAGGTTACAAAAGTGTATGGTGCCTAAAGCAGCGACTAAATGTAGGTCACATTTGGGAAATGAAAGGGTTGTGTGACAAAGGGCACCAGCAAATGGGTCAAAACGTTATGAAAACCACACAAACACAACACATGGCCTACTGTCCCGCATTCCCACAGGTGTCCCGATGAAAACGGTACCTCACATGTGTGGATGCACCTACCTGGCCGCCAAGGGGAAAGCCTAAACACAAGTAACCCCAAGTCTGTTTTCAGACCGGAATTTCAGACGCTCTGCCGACCGGCACAACATACAGATATGGGCCTCGGGTGTCCAAGCCACCAAGGAAAACAGGGAACCCCATGCATTTCCGAAAAGAGGACACCCGTGGGAATCCACAGAGGTATGATTTGCCCAAATCGCCCCAGAATGTATTACCCAGACACCCCCGCGAAATCCGAAATGTGGGAAAAAAACGCATTTTCCGCACATTTTGCTCGGCTCACCCATCGAAACACGCCCCCAACAACACATGGCCTACCGTCCCGCGTTCCCACAGGTGTCCCGAGGAAAACGGTACCTCACATGTGTGGGTCCACTTACCAGGGGCACAAAAGGAAAAGGGTAACCCACTGGTAACCCCAATTTCCCCAGTTTTTATTAGCCACAATCCCCGACAAAGTGTGATATTTGGTGGGGAAAAAAAACGCAATTTTCACCTTGTCTGGGGTTCTGGGTAATAAATTCTGGGCCGCTTCGTGCAAGTCAGACCTCTGCGCATTCCCACGGGTGTCATCTTTTGGGAAATGCATGGGGTTCCCTGTTTTCCTGGCTGGCTTCGGCACCCTAGGCCCAAATCTGTAGGTTGCCCACATGAACAAAATGTGATGTGGCAAAAATGCTTGGGGTTACCAGCGGGTTACCCTTTTCCTTTTGCGCCCCCGGTAGGTGCACCTACACATGTGAGGTACCTTTTTCGTCGGGACACCTGTGGGAATGCGAGAAGGTATGACATCTGTTGTTGGCGATGTGTTACGGTGAGTGGACACAGGGCAATGTCTCTGAAATTGGCTGGAAATGAAGACAATTCTCAGACATTTTGCTCTGGCCACCCCCCGAAACACACCGCCAACAACACATGGCCTACCTTCCAGCATCCCCACACGTGTCCCGATGAAAATGGTACCTCACATCTGTGGGTGCACCTACCGGGGGCGCAAACGGAAAAGGGTATCCCAATGGGAACCCCAAGCCTTTCACCACTGCCCATTTTGTTCATGTTCGCAACCTACAGATTTCGGCATAGGGTGTCGAAGCCAGCAAGGGAAACAGGGAACCCCATGCATTTCCCAAAAGAGGACACCCATGGGAATCCACAGAGGTCTGCCTTGCGCAAATTGCCCCAGTTTTTATTAGCCACAATCCCCGGCAAAGTGTGATATTTGGTGGGGAAAAAATACAATGTTCACTTTTTCTGGGGTTCTGGGTAATAAATTCTGGGCCGCTTCGCGCAAGTCAGACCTCTGTGCATTCCCACGGGTGTCCTCTTTTGGGAAATGCATGGGGTTCCCCGTTTCCCTGTTTGTAATATTTTATTTTCTTTGTTTACCCAACTTCGCTTGGCGCAGATGGCCACATTGGTGTGCCAATCTGCCCCCAGGGTGCCCAAACCCTACTGCCCCATCTATTGGGGGGCCTGTCCCACCATTTGTGGTGGCCCTCTCCTCACCCACACCAAACGGAGGGGGGGGGCACATCATGCAGCCCTTCATAGGAGGCTCAGGGAGGGCTGCATGAGGTGTCCCCCCCAGCCATTTGGGGTGAGGGGGGAGAGGGCCACCACAAAACGTGGGGCAGGACCCCCAATAGATGGGGCAGCAGTGTTTGGGCACCCTGGGGGCAGATTGGCACACTAATGTGCCCGTCTGTGCCTGTCCGTGCGCAGAGGGAGCAGGATGGACAGCACCCTTTGAGTACATCCGACACCGTAGACCAAACGCAGTCTTCTGCTGTCCCTCGCTCCAGCTACTACTAACTGGCCTCTTGGCTTCAAGCTTGCCCCCACTAGTAGGAAGGTAATGCATGTAGCCACATTGTACTGTGCCCTACTAAACACACGTTCTTTAGGTGCTCACCACATGGACTGCTATGACCTTTTGTCCTCCCTCTGTCAAGGGGTTCTCACCCCCACTCACAAAGTGGGTGGTGTTCTAGATTTTATTTTTACTCCTTCTTCCTATGCGGATATTGATAGACCCATTCCTGTTATATGGACAGATCACTCGTTGGTCCCTTTCTCCATTCCCGTTGAAGCCCTTTTTTCTGCTACATTAAAACCACCTATTTGTAAACGTAGCTGGAAAGGTGTCTCTAAATCTCAACTGACTGATATGGTACAATCACACTGTGACTGTGGATAGGTGCTCTCTTAACACATTACAGGATGCCTTCACTATGACGGCTGACATATTGGCACTCTACAAACTGTGTAAACAACGCAGTCGCCCTTCAGAAACCCTGGTTCTCTCAAATACTCAGGGATAGCAAACCCTGTTGTAGGCAAACTGAGAGAAAGTGGCGTCACAGTTACTCCTCCAACTCTAAAACTCTCTACCGGAGCACTCTCGCAGCCTACCACTTAGATGTGATAAATGCTAAAAAAAAGCCTATTTTGCGCAGTCAGTAGAGGTTGCCATTAATAAACCCAAGACGCTATTCAACCTAGTCCAATCCCTCTCCACGCCTAAAATAAGGGAAGATACAGTTCTGCCCTCTCAAGTGCTCTGTGATTCTATCTCCACTTTCTTTCTTTCTAAAATCACCACCATTCGGGATAACATTGCCACTGAAGCTGCGGCTATTAAAGCCGCCCCAGTGCCAGTGGACCCTTCTCCGACTACAGGCTCATTCATGTTCCTCGTTTCCTCTTTTTTCTAACACGCAAGTTCTATCCACTCAAGCATGCGTTAGTGATTCCCCTGCTCAAAAAGCCCTCTTTGGACCACCAAGTAATGGCCAATTATCGCCCCATTTCACTTCTTCCCTTCCTTATGAAGGTTCTTGAAGCCCTAGTATCTTCCCTGTTGTCTACATTCTTGGAATCCTCCAAGTTCCTTGACTCTTTTTAATCTGGCTTCCGGCCGGGCAGAGGCACGGAATCCGTTCTTAATTCAGTGCTGGATGATCTTCTGCGCCTGGTTGACCAGGGCGGAGTCGGAGCAGTCTTGCGTTTAGATCTGTCGGCTGCTTTCGACACCGTCAACCACTCTCTCCTTATCTCCCGTTTTATGGAGGCCGCCATTTCCGGCTAAGTTCTCAATTGATTTAAAGCCTTTCTTACCGATCGGTCTCAGTCAGTCTCTCTTCCCCCCTTCTGTTCGTTGCCTGCCCCCCTCTGCTGTTGGGTCCTCCAGGGCTCGGCATTGTCCCCCATCCTATTCAACATCTACATAAGATCTCTCCTGCGCCTTATCCAATCTCATGGGTTTCGTTTCTACTATTACGCTGACGACACCCAGATTCTGGTCCGTTTGGACCTGACAAAATCTGAGACAGCCAGCAGGCTCAAGAAATGCCTGGAGGAACTTGGAACCGGAATGACCCAGAATTGGCTTAAGCCTAATGGTAGCAAGACCGAGGTCCTGGTTGTTGGGACCTCTACTCCTCAGCTGTACTGGACATCCGACTGCTGGCCATCATCACTGGGGTCACTTCCCATACCTGTCTCATCAGTCCGAAACTTGGGAGTTCATTTTTCTGCCACTCTGACTATGGATGAGCAGGTTAGCGCATTCTGTAAATCTGGCCACTTCAAACTCCAGGTGCTTCAGAAAGGTTCTTCAGTTTATTCCAGCAGCCTGCCAGGCCCCGGTGGTGGGAGCCCTGATTCTCAGTGTTTTGGATTACTGTAATTCTCTTTATCTGGCGCAACCCGCCTATCTTACTAGACAGTTGCAGTTACTCCAAAATGCTGCTGCAAGATCCATCATTCACCCACCCTTTGGAGCCCATATGACTCCCTTGTTGAGACAATTACACTGGCTCCCTGTCGCCCAGCGGATTATGTTTAAATCCATGTGTATTGTCCATCGGGCCTTCTATGGTGTGGGAGCAGAATATCTGCAAGTTAAGTTCACCCCGTATCTTCCTGCCCGCACTCTATGCCCCCAAACTGCCCAACGGGTGGCCGTGACCCGCTTCAGACGGGCCCGCAAGGGAGGTCGTGCTTTCTCAGTAGCCGCCGCTCAAGCATGGAATACTCTACCTCTCCCCTTGCGTGATACCACTGATCACCTTGTCTTCCGCCAGAATTTAAAAACTCTGCTTTTCTAATCATCCTCCAAATAGCATGTCTCTCACCTCCTTTAGCACCAAGATGCCTTCGGGCGAACGTGCGCTCATACAAATGCCTATAACATAACATAACAAGATGAAGACAAAGATTTGGCAGAAGACAGAGAAGAATTTGAATCAGAGCTCCAAAAACATGTTAAGAGTTGCTGGTAGAGCACGCAACCAGAGAACATAAAAGGATCACAGAACAGATCAAAATCATTAAGAAAGAGATAACCGACGCTAAAGCAAAGGAAGTGACCAAAGAGAAAAATTATCAAAAGATGTATGAGATTTTAAAAGAATACCAAGATGAAATCAAAATGAGAAAATTAAGAACAAAAATCCGTAAAGAAAGATTACCAAGAGGATAGGATGTACACCTTCCAGGAAAGATACAATCAATATACTAAACCAGTATCCAGAGGTAGCACACCAAATACTTCGTCGGGTAGTTCTGACGCTGAATCAGAAATAGAAGGAGATATAGAAGTGTTTGAGGACACAATAAAAATAAGGCAGGACATGGTTTCCTCAACCAAATAAGAAGATACAAAAAAGGAAACAGAAACCTAGTTCAAAAACAGGTCCGTTTTCATTAGCCAAACCGACAAGAAACAACATACACCCGGAGGAGAGGAAGGAGGGGGACCGGTAGACACAGGCAGCCCAGACGCCTTAGAAGACTACAGGAGGTTAACGAGAGCAGGGGCCAGAGAAGCTGCCAAAAAGAACAAGTAAAGGACTTGGTGATGAACTTGTCAGATATGAACCTAATCACAGACTAAATCAGTTTATTAAATAAGGGACTTTCATTCGCACCAACATCAGAATTTGACCTTACAGAAGTACATATAGACATCTTCAAAGTTGTAAGGAAACTAAAATTAAAGAAGTATTTTGCTACTCAAGTAAGTAGACAATTTGAAGCAGCAGAACCAATAAATAGAAGTGAACTCACAATTGAAGAATTGGGGAACATACATCTTCTCAGATCACTACAGGAAACTGATGATTTCCTGATACATCGAACACTACAAGAACTACAAATCACACCCACAAATATTGTGCAGGAAGAACTGAAACCAAAATCAAAGTTTTCGTCACAATATGCACCAGAGAACATGCTGGACGCATTCTACAAATCATTTACTAAAGATCTAAACAACATCTCTGAACAACAACGGAGAAAAGGCAAGAAACCTTTAAGAAACAATCTAACACTGAAAGAAGTACAAGCACTCCGAGCATTGAGACAGAATAAGAACATAGTTATCAAAGAAGCCGATAAGGGCAGAAATATAATCATTATGAATAGGAGTGACTATGTAACAATGGCCAACAACCACCTGAGCATACCAAACAGTTACGAAACATTATCGACAAATCCAAAGATGGACATTATTCAAGACCTGAAAGATTTAATCCAAGGTTGCCATCATAAAGGACTGATTACAGATGATGAAAAAAGATACTTGTTCATCCAACAACCAAAGCTACCAACAATATACTTTTTGCCCAAAGTGCATAAACCCTTTCAACATGTACCTGAAGGTCGGCCCATACTCAGTGGCATGAGTTGGGCTACTGAAGCAATTGCAGAATAGATAGACAAAGTGCTCAGACCAAGAGTACCGATGGTTAAAGCTTATTTGAAAGACACAGCAGCTATACAGATTACAGAACAAATCAAATGGCAACCAACTTACTTTTTAGCCACATGGGATGTGAAAGCCCTATATACGTCTATCAGATATGATCTAGCCTTGGAAACTATAGATTGTATATTCAAGAATGAATCTGCATCACACTGCCACGTCATCTGCATGTTGAAGGAAACGCTAATGGCAACCCTAGGAAATAACATCTTTCTATTTGACAACAAATTCTATAAACAAAAAAGAGGAGTTGCAATGGGCGCTGCCCTAGCAAACTTGTTCATGGGCATGTTTGAGGACAGATTTATATATACAGACAGTGCATACACCAACAATGTCATCAAATGGACACGCTACATAGACGATGCGTTTTTAATCTGGGTCGGAACACAACAGGAACTAGGGAATTTCATGAGTAGAATAAATGAGAATCAGGCAGGAATTGAATTTACTGGGACCAGCAATAGAACAAATATTAACTTTCTAGATCTAACAACCTAATGTGTTGGGAAATCATTTAAAGACAGGAACCTATCGGAAGGAGACGAAAATGACTTTGACACTGTTTGCCAGTAGCTGTCACCATGAACCCATTAAAAGGAATATCCCAAAAGGAGAATTCATAAGAGCACGTAGAAATTGCGGCAAGTCAAGAATTTTTGCTACAGAATGCAACCTTTTATTTTCCCGGTTTAACCCTGTAAGTGCCAAGGACGAGGTATCTCGTCCTTGGAAGTGCACACGCAGTGCCAAGGACGAGATAGCTCGTCCTTTTCGGCACCTTGTTTTGAGCGATCCCTGCAAAGCAGGGATCGCTCAAAACTGTAATCCAACCCCCGGGCTATGTGAGGGGGAGGTCCCCCCTCACTGCCCGGGGGTTGGATTTCCTTCAGTTTCACGCCGACGTGCGTGACGCACGTCGGCGTGAAACGGAAAGTAATTCCACCGCAGCAGCCATTTTCGGCTGCTGCGTTGGAGAGAGAAGGTGAGTGCCCTTCTTGTTCCGCCTCGATCTCCGGCTGTATTTCAAGCCGGAGATCGAGGCGGGTATCGTTGGAAAGGGGAGATCTTTCCCTTTCCAACGATACCCATTGTGTGGCTTTGCTGCCCGCGGATCGGGCGCAGGGCGCCTCGATCCGCGGGCAGCAACGTCACGGATCAAACGAAGATCCTTTTGTGACGCGTGGGGGGGGCTGCTTACTAGGTAAGCGGCCCCCTTCCCCCGTGGCCCCAAAGCATGGGGCCACAGCGCCAGGGACCCCTGGGGGCAGATGATCACTGCCCCCAGGGGTGGGGGAAAAAAAAAAAAATGTCAAAGGAGGGAGGTGGGAGGGGGTTTTCGGCCCTGGGGCCCACTGGGCCACCAGGGATTGACCTAAAAGTGGTATCCCTGGAAAGGGGACTTTCTCCCCTTTCCAGGGACACCACTCATATGCCGCATTGCTGGTCACGGATCAGCGCAGAGCGCTGATCCGTGACCAGCAACCCAATGAACCACCATGGATCTGTTTGTGAGTTGGGGGGGGAGGGGGGCTGCTTCAGGTAAGCAGCCCTCTCCCCCCCCCCGGCACCCAAAGCATGGGGACACATGAAAATGAACCCTGGGGGCAGATGGCTGACCATCTGCCCCCAGGGAAATATATAAAAGAAAAAATAATAACAATCCGAGGGATGGGGGGAGGTGGGAGGGGGTTTGGGGTCCTGGGGCCACCAGGGATTGAGCAGAAAGTGGTGTCCCTGGAAAGGGGACTTTCTCCCCTTTCCAAGGACACCACATATGAGGCATTGCTGGTCACGGATCGGTGCAGAGCGCTCGATCCGTGACCAGCAACCCACTAGACGACCATGGATCTCTTTGTGAGGTGGGGGGGGGGAAGGGGGCTGCTTCAAGTAAGCAGCCCTCTCCCCCCTCCCGACCCCAAAGCATGGGGGCACGTGCATGTGAACCCTGGGGCAGATGGCTGACCATCTGCCCCAAGGGAATGTAAAATAAAAAATAAAAATGAAATGATGGGAAACGGGGTTGGGGGAAGGGGTGGGGGCCACTAGCCACCATGGATTTTTTACTGAATGAAAGGGGGGGGTGTCCCCTCATGGGGGGGTGCCCCCCCAACCGAAGTAGAAAGGGGGCACCCCTTGTAACCCTCCCTGGGGGCGGATATCTGTTCCTAGGAAGGGGCATCTGACCCCAGGGAGGGATGCATGAGGTGGGGCCCCCCCTATCTGCCCCCAGAGCAGATAGGGGGGGCCCCTTTCTGGCATAGTACGGAGTACGGAGTCCATCGAGGGACAATCAACGCCACGACCTCGAGCACAGCGCCCTCTGCCAAGAATTTCTTTTTCCGAAGCAGCGAAGCTGGAGTTAACGATTTATCATAAGATGAGGAATATGTGGGAGGACACAATCCATTCGAATGGTGTATTTTAGTCTGCCACTTTAGTCACTTGACATTAGTTCGATATTCAATATTTCCAATAGTGGCCAGCGGGCAATTACAAAGCGTTCCGGGGTCACACAATACTAGTGAACTCAGTGGGTACTGCATGCGCATCCGCTCGCTCCGCTGCCACTGCCATTTCTGGGCAACCTTACCATCTCAAAGCAGCCTGTGGTTTTGTATATTTTTTTTTGTTTACCCAACTTTGCTTGGTGCAGATGGGCCCATTAGTGTGGCTATCTGCCCCCAGGGTGCCCAAACCCTACTGCCCCATCTATTGGGGGTCCTGCCCCACCTTTTGGGGTGGCCCTCTCCCCCCTCACCCCAAATGGAGGTGGGGTGTACCTCACACAGCCGTTTGGAGGAGGCCCAGGGAGGCCTGCATGAGGTGTGTCCCCCAGCCATTGGGGGTGGGGTGGGGGGGGCACCCCAAAAGGTGGGGCAGGACCCCCAATAGATGGGGCAGTAGGGTTTGGGCACCCTGGGGGCAGATAGCCACACTAATGGGCCCATCTGCACCAAGCAAAGTTGGGTAAACAAAAAAAATATACAAAACCACAGGCTGCTTTTTAGGGGGGCTGAGGGCCACCCTAAATTGGCAGCACATGATGTACCGCAACGGGGGGTGGCCCTCAACCCCCCCCACCCCAAATGGAGGGCCCCACCTCATGCAACCCTCCCTGGGCGCAGATAGGGGGGGCCTCACCTCATGCATCCCTCCCTGGGGTCAGATGCCCCTTCCTAGGAGCAGATATCTGCCCCCAGGGAGGGTTGCATGAGGTGGGGCCCTCCATTTGGGGTGGGGGGGGGTTGAGGGCCATCCCCCGTTGCGGTACATCATGCGCTGCCAATTTAGGGTGGCCCTCAGCCCCCCCTAAAAAGCAGCCTGTGGTTTTGTATATTTTTTTTTGTTTACCCAACTTTGCTTGGTGCAGATGGCCACATTAGTGTGGCTATCTGCCGCCAGGGTGCCCAAACCCTACTGTCCCATCTATTGGGGGTCCTGCCCCACCTTTTGGGGTGGCCCTCTCCCCCCTCACCCCAAATGGAGGTGGGGTGTACCTCACGCAGCCGTTTGGAGGAAGTGTAACGCTCACCTGATTCCCGTAGAGGCGCCGGTCTTGACTGGGCGTATACCGTATCTTCAAAGGTGATGTGTAACACACTGCTGGCTCTTTGGGCTGGACCTCTGTGCACTGTATGTCTGACTCGAAGGGTAAGATGTCTTAGGTAAGTGAACGCCGTGCTCTCCATCTGCCTCGGGGCAGGGTGCTGTAACCAGTTTCTTCACTGGATAAGGGGAGCAGGCCTCTTGACTTCAGAGGACTGCTGTCCGTCGTTTACTGCACGAACGGTAAGTTTCGAGTAATTCTAATGTCTTTAAAAGTCTTTAGTAATGATGTCTCTTGTTTTGCAGGGTTCCGGCGATGGCGGATGACGGGCTGAAGTGAGTTGAAGATGGAGCCCGTGTGATGAATAGAAGCGCCTGGAAGCACGTAAGTAAGCGCTTGTTGCCTGCTTCACGATGCGCTCTAACTGTCTTTTTATTTTGCAGGTACAAGTTCGGAGCGGCTGCAGGGTGCCGGAATACCGACTGGGTTAGATGTGGAAAGGAGTAATGGCACGTGAGTATTAAAGTTCCCCAATGTCTTTAAACGCACCTTGTTTTGTCTTTCAGATGCGGAATGCAGTGCGAAGACCTCCGGAGCGCACGAAGTGTAGGTAAGTCTTTGTCTTTCAGATGCCGGAATGCAGTGCGAAGACCTCCGGAGCGCACGAAGAGTAGGTAAGCCTTTGTCTTTCAGATGCCGGAATGCAGCGCGAGGCGTTGGTGACAGCCGATGGACCAGGTAAGTGAAGCGCTGTCACTGAAGACCGTAATGCTAACCTGTTCTTTCTCGTCTTTATAGGTGTTGCTGAAGACTGGATTCAGGATGGTAAGCCTTTTTCCTTAGGCCCAGGATCAGATGCAGAAGACACAATGAGCGTTCTGCTGCAGAGGATGCAGAATAACGCAAAGCAAGATTCATCCATCGGGTGTGGTTTAAATAGCCTCCTGTAGTGCTTAGGTGTCTCCTTCCACAGCCACGCCTAGGTAAGAAAAGAGTTCCTGCTTTCCAGAAGAGTTCCAGTGTTCTGAACCTAGGGAGTGGCTCCTGCCCCACCCAACAGGAAAAGTAGTTCCAAACAGAAGAGGATCAGAGGCTCAACTGGCAGGCAAGTAAGCAGCATGGTCTGCTGCAGGTAAGTCCACCCAAGCATTATGAGCCCGGCGCTTCCAGCGCTGGGACTGGGCATATTTATGAGCCTGGTGCCACTGGCGCCAGGACTGGGTCCAAAAGGTCCCAATTGGGACTGGTTGGCACTCGGAACCTGGGTTATGGATCTGCTTCCAAGGGAGTTGGGAAAACCCTGACCTTTTGGAAGCAGAGATCATGACAGTACCCCCCCTCAAGGCCCCTCCCAAACCGGGCTTCTCCGGGGGTTTGGGCTTGTCAGGAAATGTTCGGTGAAATCTTTTGATTAGGCGAGGAGCGTGGACATATTCAGCAGGTTCCCAGGATCTCTCTTGGGGGCCGTAGCCTTTCCAGTCAATTAGGTAAAATAGTTTAGATTTGGAGATCTTGGAGTCCAGAATGCTTTTGACTTCAAACTCGAGTTCTCCATCAACTAGGATGGGTTTTGGAGATTTAGTTAGTCGGGTTTGAGGTTGCACGCGTTTTAATAGAGAGACGTGGAAGACCGGATGTATCTTCATGTGCGGGGGCAAGTCCAACTTGACCGCTACTGGGTTTACTATGGTAGTGATGGAATAGGGACCAAGGTATCTTGGGTTGAATGTGCGTGGCCCTTTTAGAGGTAGATATTTGGTGGATAACCAGACTTGATCCCCTACTTGATATTGAGGGGCTTCCTTCCGATGTTGATCTGCTCCTTTCTTGTATTGTTCTTTAGCCCTTTGAAGGTGAGAAACAGCTTCCTTAAAGGCTTGGGTGATTGTAGAATGCAGGTAGTCTACTGCTGGTGTTTCAAGATCTTGGAGGGGATCCAACTCCGAGGTTCGAGGGTGACTGCCGTATAAAAGAAAAAAACGGGGTTTTCCCAGTTCCCGAATGGACAGAGTTATTGTAGGCATATTCGGCTATCCAAAGGATGTCTTTCCAAGTTTTTTCAGTTTGTTGCAGCATGCAGCGTAAATACTGTTCCAGAGTTTGATTGGTCCTCTCGGTTTGTCCGTCGGTCTGAGGGTGGTGACTGGTCGATAGTCTCACATCAATTTGAGCCGACCGACAGCAACTTCGCCAAAAATGAGAAATAAATTGACTACCTCGATCCGAAATTAGAACCGAAGGAAAACCGTGCAGTCGGACGATGTTTTCGAGAAATTCTCGGGCCAGAGTTGCTGCTGTTGGCAAGCCTTTGAGCGGAATGAAATGCGCCATCTTGGAGAATAAGTCCACGATTACTAGAATCGTATTGTATCCGGAGCATGGAGGTAGATCGGTGATGAAGTCCATAGAAAGCGTATGCCAAGGGCGAGGTGGGATGTCAATAGGGCGTAAGAGGCCTGCTGGTCTTTCCTTTTGACTCTTGTTTTGGGCGCATACTCCACAGGACATTATAAAGTCCCTGATATCTTTTTTCCAAGACGGCCACCAGAAGTAGCGCTTGATCTTTTCTGAGGTCTTGGCCATACCGGGATGTCCTTCCATTAAAGAATCGTGACAACAAGAGATTACTTTTTTCTGTAAATCTGTGCTGGGCAGGTATAATCGTTCTTGGAAATACAATAAGTTGTCCTTTACTGCAAAGTCCTTTCCCTGCAGATGCCAATTCTGTATGTCTGCTGGAGTTACAAGTTGCCTGGCTTTATCCTTAACTTCCTCTATGGATTGTGTGGCGATTACACCCAGAATTCTTTGTTCGGGAATGATTGGTACAGGTTTAGGATTGATCAAGTGTTCTTCCACTCGCATCCGAGAAAGTGCATCAGCTTTACCGTTTTTTGTACCAGGTCGATAGGTAATTATGAAGTCAAACTCGGCAAAGAATAATGCCCAACGGAGTTGTCTAGAGGATTGGGCTTTTGCGGTTTTCAAATATTGCAGGTTTCGGTGATCCGTAATCACAGTAACGGTGTGTCGGGCCCCCAGAAGATAATGCCGCCAAGCCTTAAAGGCAGACTTGATAGCCAGAAGTTCCTTGTCAGTAATCGTGTAATTGATTTCAGGAGGCGAGAATTTGCGGGACCAAAATGCCACGGGATGCAACTGATTGGTTACCGGGTCCTTTTGTGATAGAACTGCCCACATGGCAAGGCTTGAAGCATCAGTTTCCACGATGTAGGGGAGTTCGGGGCGAGGGTGTTTTAAGATTGGTGCAGAGATGAATTTAGTCTTCAAATCCTGGAAAGCTTGTTCCGCCTCGGTAGACCATTCAAAACGTTTGTTTTTCTTTAACAAGGCAGTGATGGGCTGGACTATTCGAGAAAATTCGGGGATAAACCTGCGGTAAAAGTTAGCGAAGCCTAACATGCTTTGCACACCTTTTACGGAGGATGGTGATGGCCATTTGAGAACTGCATCGACCTTCTTTGAATCCATACGCACTCCGCTAGGTGATAATATGAATCCCAAGAATTCAACTTCAGTCACGTTGAAAACACATTTTTCCAACTTAGCGAAAAGTTTGTGTTGACGCAATCTTTCGAGGACCATTTTCACGTGTTTCCGATGTTCAGATTCCGATGAAGAATAAACGAGGATGTTGTCAATGTAAACAACAACACACACATCTATGAGCTCTCTGAGGACATCGTTCATAAAATATTGAAAGGCGGCCGGGGCATTGCAAAGTCCGAAGGGCATGACCTGATATTCAAATAGCCCATATTTGGTGCGGAAGGCCGTCTTCCATTCATCGCCCTCTTTTACTCGTACCAAGTGGTAGGCTCCTCTAAGATCCAGCTTTGTATATATGCATGCTTTTCTGACTTGGTCCAGGAGTTCAGGGATCAAAGGTAACGGATATCTATTCTTGACGGTGATCTGGTTCAGGGAGTGATAATCTATACAAGTTCTAAGGTCTCCTTCCTTTTTTGGAACGAAGAACAAAGCTGAAGAAGCAGGGGACTTGGAAGGACGAATAAACCCATTTGCCAGGTATTGATCCAGGTATTGTCGAAGGTGAAGGTTCTCAGGCTCGGTGAGGGCATAAATTCTACTACAAGGAGGAGTAGATCCAGGTATCAGGTCTATCTGGCAGTCATAAGACCTATGAGGAGGTAGAGAGTTAGCCTGATCCTTCCGGAAAACATCTTGGTATTCTAGGTATTCGGGAGGTAACTGGGGAGTCTCTGAAGAAATTGCTGCCAGTGCAACACCAGGTGGAGGGTGACAAGTAGAGACACATTCTGGAAACTGGACCGTTCTTGCTCGCCAATCGATCAGAGGATTGTGTTTCTCTAACCAAGGTATTCCTAGAATAATCTGAAACTGAGGAGCCTTGATCACATCGAACACGATCTTCTCATGGTGTCCATCTTGACTTACTAGCGTCACTTCTTGAGTGGTATGCGTTACTGGTCCGGAGGCTATCTCCGTTCCATCCACCGTAGTAATGACGTCCTTTACAGCCTTGGGACAAAGAGTTAGATTCATCCTCAAAACCATTTCATGATCCACATAATTGCCGATGGCACCGCTGTCGACGTAAGCTTCAATTGCATGTAATCGATCCGGATTATCAGGGCTAATGAGGACCATAGGTATCACGAAATGCGAGGTCACGGAACTGGTTTTCACGCTCGGCAAGAGGACCTCTATTCTTGTCGGGCGAGGTCGTTTCCCTGCTCAGAGTTTGTAACTTTGGTAACTGCAGCTCCTACTGCCTTCTTGGCAGGTTTCACCGGACAGTCTCGAAGAAAGTGCCCTGAGTTTCCGCAATAGAGGCATAATTGCAACTGTTTTCTCCTTTCCCGCTCCTTTTGTGTTAGAGGACCTTTCAGGCCCCCTATTTGCATGGGTTCCCCGGAGTCTACTCCTTTGGAAGGAGTCGGCGGTTTGGAAAATACTCAAGCATCAAACTTGGAACGATCGGCCTTCCTGTTCTGCAGTCTGTGATCTATTTGAACGACTAAGTCTATATAGTCCGAACAATCTTGTGGGGGATTCACTACTTGGGCTAACACATCTTTGAGCTCTCCACGTAGACCTCTATAAAACAGGGTAATCCTTTTGTCCTCAGGCCATTGAGTTTCCACTATCAGTCTGTTGAAAGACGCAATATAAGCCAAAAGGTCTTGATTACCTTGTCGCAACGAAAGAAGCTCATTGTCCAAGGCCTGCCCCTGTGAATGTCTTGCGAACAGTTTTTCCATACTGAGCTGAAAAGCTTGAAAATCATGGAGGACCGGATCATCTTGATTTACTAGAGGGATCGACCAGTCTGCCGCATTGCCACTAAGGTACGAAAGCACGAAAGCTACTTTAGCTTGATCAGTTGGAAAGGCTGCTGGCCGGCATAAGAAATGCAACCGGCACTGATTGATAAATACTGCAAACCTCTTTGGGTCACCAGAAAATCGTTCGGGCGGAGCCAGAGGTACATTCCCAGGTAGGTTGATCTGCACTGGATTCATAGAGGATGTAGAAGGAAGATTTCCCCCAGATGCGGGTAACGGGGTCTGTCCGGCTTGTGACTGTAGCAATTGTCTAGCGAGATCATCTGTTCGCTCCTTGGAAATAATCAGTTCCCTTCTTAGAGCGTTCGTTTCCTGACGGGCTGCATGCACTTCTGCCCTTAGTTCCCCAAGTAACTGGGCTAGCTGGTCGGTATCCGAGGTTTCCATAGCGCCTGGACGGGAGTTTTGCGGTAGGCTTTGCGTTCTGTAACGCTCACCTGATTCCCGTAGAGGCGCCGGTCTTGACTGGGCGTATACCGTATCTTCAAAGGTGATGTGTAACACACTGCTGGCTCTTTGGGCTGGACCTCTGTGCACTGTATGTCTGACTTGAAGGGTAAGATGTCTTAGGTAAGTGAACGCCGTGCTCTCCATCTGCCTCGGGGCAGGGTGCTGTAACCAGTTTCTTCACTGGATAAGGGGAGCAGACCTCTTGACTTCAGAGGACTGCTGTCCGTCGTTTACTGCACGAACGGTAAGTTTCGAGTAATTATAATGTCTTTAAAAGTCTTTAGTAATGATGTCTCTTGTTTTGCAGGGTTCCGGCGATGGCGGATGACGGGCTGAAGTGAGTTGAAGATGGAGCCCGTGTGATGAATAGAAGCGCCTGGAAGCACGTAAGTAAGCGCTTGTTGCCTGCTTCACGATGCGCTCTAACTGTCTTTTTATTTTGCAGGTACAAGTTCGGAGCGGCTGCAGGGTGCCGGAATACCCACTGGGTTAGATGTGGAAAGGAGTAATGGCACGTGAGTATTAAAGTTCCCCAATGTCTTTAAACGCACCTTGTTTTGTCTTTCAGATGCGGAATGCAGTGCGAAGACCTCCGAAGCGCACGAAGAGTAGGTAAGTCTTTGTCTTTCAGATGCTGGAATGCAGTGCGAAGACCTCCGGAGCGCACGAAGAGTAGGTAAGCCTTTGTCTTTCAGATGCCGGAATGCAGCGCGAGGCGTTGGTGACAGCCGATGGACCAGGTAAGTGAAGCGCTGTCACTGAAGACCGTAATGCTAACCTGTTCTTTCTTGTCTTTATAGGTGTTGCTGAAGACTGGATTCAGGATGGTAAGCCTTTTTCCTTAGGCCCAGGATCAAATGCAGAAGACACGATGAGCGTTCTGCTGCAGAGGATGCAGAATAACGCAAAGTAAGATTCATCCATCGGGTGTGGTTTAAATAGCCTCCTGTAGTGCTTAGGAGTCTCCTTCCACAGCCACGCCTAGGTAAGAAAAGAGTTCCTGCTTTCCAGAAGAGTTCCAGTGTTCTGAACCTAGGGAGTGGCTCCTGCCCCACCCAACAGGAAAAGTAGTTCCAAACAGAAGAGGATCAGAGGCTCAACTGGCAGGCAAGTAAGCAGCATGGTCTGCTGCAGGTAAGTCCACCCAAGCATTATGAGCCCGGCGCTTCCAGCGCTGGGACTGGGCATATTTATCAGCCTGGTGCCACTGGCGCCAGGACTGGGTCCAAAAGGTCCCAATTGGGAACCCTACTGCCCCATCTATTGGGGGTCCTGCCCCACCTTTTGGGGTGGCCCTCTCCCCCCTCACCCCAAATGGAGGTGGGGTGTACCTCACGCAGCCGTTTGGAGGAGGCCCAGGGAGGCCTGCATGAGGTGTGTCCCCCAGCCATTGGGGGTGGGGTGGGGGGGGCACCCCAAAAGGTGGGGCAGGACCCCCAATAGATGGGGCAGTAGGGTTTGGGCACCTTGGGGGCAGATAGCCACACTGATGGGCCCATCTGCACCAAGCGAAGTTGGGTAAACAAAAAAAAATATACAAAATCACAGGCTGCTTTTTAGGGGGGGGCTGAGGGCCACCCTAAATTGGCAGCGCATGATGTACCGCAACGGGGGGTGGCCCTCAACCCCCCCCACCCCAAATGGAGGGTCCCACCTCATGCAACCCTCCCTGGGCGCAGATAGGGGCGGCCTCACCTCATGCATCCCTCCCTGGGGTCAGATGCCCCTTCCTAGGAGCAGATATCTGCCCCCAGGGAGGGTTGCATGAGGTGGGGCCCTCCATTTGGGGTGGGGGGGGTTGAGGGCCACCCCCCGTTGCGGTACATCATGCGCTGCCAATTTAGGGTGGCCCTCAGCCCCCCCTAAAAAGCAGCCTGTGATTTTGTATATTTTTTTTTGTTTACCCAACTTTGCTTGGTGCAGATGGCCACATTAGTGTGGCTATCTGCCCCCAGGGTGCCCAAACCCTACTGCCCCATCTATTGGGGGTCCTGCCCCACCTTTTGGGGTGGCCCTCTCCCCCCTCACCCCAAATGGAGGTGGGGTGTACCTCACGCAGCCGTTTGGAGGAGGCCCAGGGAGGCCTGCATGAGGTGTGTCCCCCAGCCATTTGGGGTGAGGGGGGAGAGGGCCCCCAAAAATGGTGGGACAGGCCCCCCCAGTGGGTGGGGCAGTAAGGTTTGGGCACCCCGGCCCCAGATTGGCACACCAATGTGATCCTCTGCACCAAGGGGAGTTGGGTTACCAAAGGAAAAAAATGAAAATGGTGGAACGCTTTTTAGGGGGGGCGGTGGGGCACCCCAAAGGGTCAGGGAATTTTCTAATGGGATCGGGCGTTGACCCCCCCCCCCCACCCGCAATGGAGTGGGTGCCAAGTCATGCAGCCCTTCCTGGGACCAGATATCTGCTCCTAGGAACGGACGCCTGAGCCCAGGGAGGAGTGCAGGACAACCCCCCCCCTATCTGCCCCCGGGGAGGGCTACATTTTGCTGGTGTGACCGTAGGTAACACATGTTCTTTGTTTTGTTTACAGCTTTTTCTACCCGAGCAGCTGCAACGTTATGTGAGTACTGTTTTTTATTATTCTATGGTTAGGGCCCACTGTCAGTGGGGTGGGTGAGACTGGGGCTGGATTGTTGGTGGTGTGGGTGGGAATGGCCCGTCTGGGCAGATCACCTCCAACTGTTCTGGAGTTGCGGC
Source organism: Ambystoma mexicanum (assembly GCF_040938575.1). Lineage (NCBI taxonomy): Eukaryota > Metazoa > Chordata > Amphibia > Caudata > Ambystomatidae > Ambystoma > Ambystoma mexicanum. The sequence goes on along the minus strand of NC_090932.1, from coordinate 916,774,690 downwards.
TGGGCTGCATTACAGCTTTTCCCTTCGGGGAGGTATTGGCACACTGCCGAGACTCCTTGGTGGGGAGAAGCTGTAACGCAGGGCAGCCAGGGCTCCAGCAAAGTCGGCGGTAATATCCCTGGCCTTGGGCACCCTTCTCCCATGTGGGTCTTTGCTGGTGTTTCTGGGTATTACATTCTGGGCCGATTTGCGTAAGTCAGACCTCTGTGGATTCCCACGGGTGTCCTCTTTTGGGAAATGCATGGGGTTCCCTGTTTCCCTGGCTGGCTGCAACACCCTAGGCCCAAATCTGTAGGTTGCCCACATGAACAAAATGGGCAGTGGCGAATGGCTTGGGGTTCCCAGTCGGTTACCCTTTTCCTTTTGCGCCCCCGGTAGGTGCACCCACACATGTGAGGTACCGTTTTCATCGGGACACGTGTGGGGACACGGGAAGGTAGGCCACGTATTGTTGGCGGTGTGTTTCGGTGGGTGGCCAGAGCGAAATGTCTGAGAATTGTCTTCATTTCCGGCCAATTTCAGAGACATTTCCCTGTGTCCACTCATCGAAACACGTCGCCAACAGCAGATGTCATACCTTCTTGTGTTCCCACAGGTGTCCCGACGAAAAAGGTACCTCGCATGTGTGGGTGCACCTACCGGGGGCGCAAAAGGAAAAGGGTAACCCGCTGGTAACCCCAAGCCTTTCGCCACAGCACAATTTGTTCATGTGGGCAACCTACAGATTTGGGCCTAGGGTGTCCAAGCCAGCAAGGAAAACAGGGAACCCCATGCATTTCCCAAAAGAGGACACCCGTGGGAAAGCACAGAGGTCTGATTTGCGCGAAGCGGGCCAGAATTTATTACCCAGAACCCCAGACAAAGTGAACATTGTGTTTTTTCCCCACCAAATATCACACTTTGTCGGGGATTGTGGCTAATAAAAACTGGGGCAATTTGCGCAAGGCAGACCTCTGTGGATTCCCACGGGTGTCCTCTTTTGGGAAATGCATGGGGTTCCCTGTTTCCCTTGCTGGCTGCGACACCCTAGGCCCAAATCTGTAGGTTGCCCACATGAACAAAATGGGCAGTGGCGAATGGCTTGGGGTTCCCAGTCGGTTACCCTTTTCCTTTTGCGCCCCCGGTAGGTGCACCCACACATGTGAGGTACCGTTTTCATCGGGACACGTGTGGGGACACGGGAAGGTAGGCCACGTGTTGTTGGCGGTGTGTTTCGATGGGTGAGCCGAGCGAAATGTGCGGAAATTGCGTATTTTTTCCCACATTTTGGACTTTGCGGGGGTGTCTGGGTAATAAAATCTGGGGCGATTTGGGCATATCATACCTTTGCGGATTCCCACGGGTGTCATCTTTTCGGAAATGCATGGGGTTCCCTGTTTTCCTCGGTGGCTTGGACACCCGAGGCCCATATCTGTATGATGTGAGAGTGTGACATTTCCGGTGTGAAAACAGACTTGGGGTTACTTGTGTTTTAGGCTTTCCCCTTGGCGGCCAGGTAGGTGCACCCACACATGTGAGGTACCGTTTTCATCGGGACACCTGTGGGAACGCGGGACGGTAGGCCATGTGTTGTTGGGGGCGTGTTTCGATGGGTGAGTCGAGCGAAATGTGAGGAAAATGCGTATTTTTTCCCACATTTCGGACTTTGCGGGGGTGTCTGGGTAATAAAATCTGGGGCGATTTGGGCATATCATACCTTTGCGGATTCCCACGGGTGTCCTCTTTTCGGAAATGCATGGGGTTCCCCGTTTTCCTCGGTGGCTTGGACACCCGAGGCCCATATCTGTATGATGTGAGAGTGTGACATTTCCGGTGTGAAAACAGACTTGGGGTTACTTGTGTTTTAGGCTTTCCCCTTGGCGGCCAGGTAGGTGCACCCACACATGTGAGGTACCGTTTTCATCGGGACATCTGTGGGAACGCGTGACGGTAGGCCATGTGTTGTTGGGGGCGTGTTTCGATGGGTGCGTCGAGCAAAATGTGCGGAAAAAGCGTTTTTTTCCCCACATTTCGGACTTTGCAGGGGTGTCTGGGTAATAAATTCTGGGGCAATTTGGGCATATCATACCTCTGCGGATTCCCACGGGTGTCCTCTTTTCGGAAATGCATGGGGTTTCCTGTTTTCCTCGGTGGCTTGGACACCCGAGGCCCATATCTGTACGTTGTGCCGGTCGGCAGAATGTCTGAGATTTCCCTCTGAAAACAGAGTTGGGGTTACTTGTGTTTTAGGCTTTCCCCTTGGCGGCCAGGTAGGTGCACCCACACATGTGAGGTACCGTTTTCATCGGGACACCTGTGGGAACGCGGGACGGTAGGCCATGTGTTGTGTTTGTGTGGTTTTCATAACGTTTTGACCCATTTGCTGGAGCCCTTTGTCTCACAACCCTTTCTTTTCCCAAATGTGACCTACATTTAGTCGCTGCTTTAGCCACCATACACTTTTGTAACCTGCACAAGTCACCTACCCTTGAAAAGGTCTGCCTGTGCTCTTTCAAAAAATGTATGGCTGCCGTTCCTCACCACATTGGTTTTCCCAATTTACACATGCTAAGTGCGTCTGGTCAGGCCGTGAGCGTAAAACTCCTGTGTACCATGGCTCAGTGTTTGGCTTGTGGTATTGCTTGTTTTGTACAAACACTACAAAAATGGTATGCTCTCCTAACTGCAAGAGTCGGGGGAATGTAGCGGAGCATTGCTTTTCTCAAAATTCATAGAAGCCATTGCCGTACCAAGCCAACCATGTCCAACACATACCTTTTTTTTCAGTCATGTTCCCGCTTTTCCCCCATTCGATGGCAGTTTCCCCTACCTAGTTGTTGCCTGACCTATGCAAATCACCCCTTCCTAAACTTGGAATTTTGTCTACTTTTCAGAAATATATGCCTTTCTGTCCTCCAATTTGGCTTTCCTGCCCTTTTCTTCCATTCCGTCCATGCATGTCCAATTGGCAAAAATGGCAAAAATCGCCTACCTCTCACAAAACGGTTGATAACCCCATCAAAATAATTTTTTTCCATTTCCACTCAACCTGTTCCTGAAAGCCAACACATTGGGGAACTCAGCACAGCAAACCATTTGTTCCTAGCTCTTACAAGGAAAAAAAAGCACAGGCTTCTTTGTACATCATTTTATTGGCATTTTTTGAAAAAACCCAACATTTTCGCACATTTTCCTTATTTTCTCTCACCCCCCTACAGCAACCTGGGATTCCTGGGTGGCGTTACGACCGCCTTCATGTGGGAAAAAAAGGAGCCAAATTTGGCCGAGATATCTCATGTAACGAAAAAGTTACAAGCCATTGAATGGCCACATACCAAAATCACCAAAAAAGGCTCTGGCACTGGGGAGAAATACCCATGGCACTTAAAGGGTTAAAGCCAGGGGTTACACAAATAAATCCATCAAAGCAGCATGTAACAAGGCCCAGCAAATAACGCGATCAGAAACTTTGACACAAAAACCAAAAGGCACAAAACAAGTTGACAAGGTTCAATTGTTAATTGTGCCAATAATCAAAAGATCAGAAAGATCCTTAAAAGAAACTGGCATCTGTTGAAATTAGACCCACACATTTGCAATTACGTTGAAGACAATCCATCCGTAATTTATAAAAGAGCAAGAACACTTAAAACAAATCTAAGTCCATCATTACTTCCAGAAGTTAAAAAGGATGCTACTACTACATGGCTACAACAGCCTAAGACAGGCTTTAGAAAATGTGGCACATGTTCGATGTGCAGATATACACTCAACAGCACAGACATATTTAAAGACTTGAATGGATTTCAGGTGAAGATCAAAGACCAAATCCACTGTCGATCAAAATTTGTAATCTATGCAATTATATGTACCTGCAGACTATACAGGCAGCACAATTCGAGAACTTCGAATGCAAATCCGTGAACACTTCTCTTCGATTGGAAGCCAGGACAAAACCTTACCCCTGGCAGAATACTGGCAGCTAAAACATCAATTATTTGACAAAAAGGAAATAAGATTTATAGGGCTGCAGAAGGTCACCCTGGGCCGCAGGGACGGGAACTTAGAATTACGTTTACGACAAGAAGAAGCAAGACTTATTTGCTGTTTCAGAACAGTAGAACTGGGTTTAAATTCAGATATGGAAATGGAATCATTCTTGTAGGTGCCAATTTAGAGTTTATAGCCTATCCGTAGCAAATTGATATGGTTACAAGAATGATGAATTAAGACACTCCCTCACTTAGCAGGGAGTGTACATTTCAACCTGTGTATTCAAATGCTACAACACATTCTTGAAATTCCAAGATATATATTTCGACCAATCATCTTACTTTTACATTAGAGGTCTCATTGGGATTATAATAATGTAATGCCAAGCAAGAATGAATAATAGCCAGCAAATGCAAATATAATCTGTGTGTTCTCACAGTAGGATCCATGTAACAACTACCTGAATTATAATACCAGCCCGTCATAATTGTGAGTTAGTCCCAAGAATAGTCATGCACCATGTTTTTCCGTAAATAAGTTGGCAAATACAATCATGATCCGTGTAGTTTCGTAATCGGACCCAAGTAACAACAACCTGACTTATATTACTAGCCCGTCATAATTGTGAATTAGTCCTAAGAATGGATGCGGTGGATTGGACCGCATCCAAAAGTTCGTATGGACTAAAACTCTAAAAGTCTGAAAAATGCTTCCACCAAAGGTTCGAGCCACCACACCCCGCTCACTCGACTTTACAGTATAGTGAGCAGGGGTTGCGGGGACACCCCTGCAGCCCCCATAAAAAAAAGAAAAGAAAAGGACCCTGCGGCGCCGGTTCCCGATCACAATAGTGAAAGGGAACTGGTGCCGCAGGAAACCAACGTGAAGAAGAAGGTAAGTAGGGTATGTTTATGTTGGGGGTGTGTGTGGGGGTTGTGTTATGGGTGTGTCGTGTGTGTGGGTGTGAGTATGTATATGTGTTCGCATTAGAAAGGTGCAAACTTTTGGTAGTTCGCACCTTTCTCATGCGAACGTTCCAGCCGCGGTAAATTCAGCCACGGCCGGATCACTTCGATTCCTAAGAATAGCCATTCACCATGTTATCCCGTAATTGAGTTGGCAAATGCAATTATGATCCATTGGTTTTGAAATAAACCGCATTCATGCAGCAACAATCAGCATTATAATACCAGGATTATTGATTGTAAAAACATTGTCACGCAACACTATTAATTGATTGCGATTTGTTTGGAAATGCAATTATAATAAGTTCACATTCAAATTTGGATTAATTGCAGCAACAATTAGCATTTTAATACCATGACTCCCAACTGTAAAAATGTTGTTACACAACTTTAACTGCACTTTGGCAGTTTTTTCAAAATGGCCGCCGCCTTGACAATCCATTATAGATGCGCATGCATCGCATTATCTCATCCAAGTCACTAGCCATGTTTTATATAATATAGGTGCTTTCCTAATCGAAATCAAGTAGGAACATTTAGAATAACTATAACAGCTTTTCCAAATAGTGTCACAACCCCAGAAAAATAACCATGCACCCAAGAGTCTACCAACTATGACAAAACGCAACTTAACATTGACTGTATAATGGCAGTTCCCAAAATATGGCTGCCACCTTAAGAGGATCAAATGAGACAAAGAAAGTACCACATTAGGCCCCATAGTGACGGTTATAAACACTAACAATGGCAGTCGGCGTCTTCCTTGACAACAGACGCAAGACGTGACAGAGTATAGAATTTGGAGGTAAGCCCTGGGGTTTTAACTGGCCCACCATACGGTTTAACCAATGGAAATCAGATGTGCTGGCCAAGTGAAATCCCAACTTATCCCTCCCACACAATGAACCCAGTCTCTGCCGCGCGAAATAAATCCTACTCAAATATGACTGCTTGCATAACAACGGCAACTTTTAATATATGCCGTGTGGGGGTGGCGAACTGGAATGTGCTTGCGTAAATTGATCATATGTGTATTTGAACAGGAGATAGTGAGAGAGAACCAAGAAGGTGAATCTTGACAAAGTATTTCTAATTAATGATTAAAACATTGATTTATACAATATCGCTGTAGCCAGGTCAGAATGATATTAATGTTGACTTTTGTTATATCCTAGGTGAGATTTAACCCATGACATATAATTCCCTCACAAACACGGACCGAGAATATTATTAACGGAAGATAAGGGTAAGAAGTGGGCAACCACCGGGAGCATTATTATGGGGAATCTGGGAGATGAGTTAAATCATATTGCGTAGCAACTCATTTTTAATGTATGCGAATAATCTGCCATTGGCAGAATACTAAAAATCATGCATTTCAGTTCAGAAATAAGCATGATGCAAATTGTTTATTTAAATGAGAAGGAATCAAATAATTTAATATGAAGGTGCAATTTATTTGATTTATAACAACTCAAACTCACATTTGACTTAATCTACAGGTATACATGAATGAGGAAACTGTATGCGACAACGTACTCATATTATCTCTGTCATTTTTTATGACATGATGGTGTCTCTCTTTAACAAAACCCCTAACTACCCAACCTGATCCCCATCCCAAATCTCTGTGTTCTATTCTTTCACTTTTTCACTTTATTTTCACTTTGAGCTTACATTTTCTTTCTACATTTTCTGGTGACATGTATTTAATGTTACATCGAATGATTTAATATATCATGTTTTAACTATTAAGCTATGCCCTGATTTGAGAAAGGCACAAGAGCGTGCCGAAACATGTGTCATCAAAAAGGGCCCACAATTAAGAACTCACAAATACAGAATTTGAGATTTGAAGAATATTTAATTGGTCTACAATTCTCAACCAAAGCTTTTTTGTGGCACATTGTTTTTGTGTGGGAAAAAAACCTATCCTGTTTTCGCCACACGGAGTAGAGGGACTCTGTCTCCGTTTATCTTTCCACACTCATGCAACACCTTGTTTGAACTATAAGTAATTAGGGCGCTGAGGTTACTAAGTTGATATCCCTAAAAAGTTCCTCAGCAATAATCTGATAGTTGGTAAACTAATCAGTCTTACTGTTCAAGGTTATTCGGTTTCAGCACCAAGAGGGGCAAAGGGTCATAACTGTCTCAAGGGGCCTTTGGAGAAGGACAATGGGGACAGAACCACAAGGTACCTGGTGCTGATGAAGTTCTTGGTGCTCGACAGAATCAAGGCAGTTCCAGGGCGCTTTGCAGCACTTGAGGTAGAGTTAGTGCAGGCAGCAGGCAGTTCGGCAACTGAGGCTGGACAGGCGTCTGTCGGCTCTCCGGCATGGTGACTCAGGCCAACAATCGTTGTCTTTGTGGTGGTTGGCAGATCTGGAATGCTGGTCGAGGTGTCTCGGATGGATCTGGTGACTGCGACGTGACAACAGTCAGCAGTATAGCCAGATGCAGTTCTAAGACTCGACTGTCTCAAAAATGTCCTTAAAAGATGGACACTAGATGATGCTTGCGTGGCACTCCTCCTAGCTTCTTCGCAGGGCTCATATCATCCTTTCAAGTCAGACGGACCAGACTCACAAGAGTGATTGCAGGCAATGGCCTTGTCCTTTGTCCAGAGACTCTGCGGCACATCCCAACTAGGAAGGTTCCTGGCAGAACCTAGCAGGGCACGCTGTGTGGGTTGCCAGACATTTGGTCGAAAAAAATTGGTCGACCAGACAAATGGTCGAACCAATTTGGTCGAAAACCAAATGGTCGAATTTTTTTATTTTTTATTTTAACCCTTTTTTTTTATTTTTTGGGGGGGTCCCCCCCAACCTCCTTTTTTGCTCTAAAAACCCCTTTTTTTACTAAACGAAAACCTGAAAAATAAATATATAAATAAAAAAAAAAATTCGACCATTTGGTTTTCGACCAAATTGCGTCGATCAAATTGCAGTCGACCCGTTTTTTTTCGACGAATTGACTGGATACCCGCTGTGTGCTGGCTGGGTACAGGTTCTGTAGCTGCTGGATGGGTCCTCCGAATCTGGTATCTCCCTCTGTTCCCTGGGAGATGTTTAGGGGAGGGATCTTGCTTCCCTCTTGGAACTCCTGGCCTTCCTTCACTGGCGGAAGATGTAAGGTAGACTGTTACTTCAGCTCAGGTCCAAGTGAGCCGTCCTTACTGCTTTCAAAGTCTTCAGATGATCTGCTAGGTGAGAGGTTCAGCCCTCTCTTAAAGCCAAATGGTCCCCAGTGATTGGTGCAGGCCAAGCCTACCGTAATGAACCAATCCTGGGTCCCCACCAACAATCTTCTGTTATGCATGAGGTCAGGACCAGAGTGCTCTGCAACAGGACAGACACGTGGTGACAACATATACCCAGGTCCCACCCATCTTCCTGTCTGTTGTAGATCAAAGTCTCTCTCTGGTTAACTAAGCCCTCTGTGACTCTTGATTAAAACGCAGGTTTTTCCTCGAAGTATGTGCTGAGGGCAGAATTTGTGTCTCCCCCAAATTACATCCTTTGTCCCTCTGAAAGGGGTCTACTCTGCAGGGCACCTGTGGTAACTGCTGGACTCAGACAGGCCATTCACTGCCTTTCATACAGATATGATACATGATATGATATGATACAGCATTTGTAACGCGCCTACACACAAGTGTTTCAAGGCACGACAAGGCAAGGAAGGGAGAACAGAGAGAGGGCAGAGACAACGATCTTACTAGGCCAAGTGACATTGAGATCGTGCAAGTGCTGGGGAGGGGAAAAGTGCCAGGGGCAAGGTGTGGGGCAGTGCTGTACATGGGATCAAAACAATAACAAGAAGTGCGGCCAGCAGGTGGCAAGTGCAAGGGTAAGTGTAGACAGCAGGTGTCCAAAAGTGCAGGTAGGGGGACTGTAGGGTTACAGATACAGACCCAAATGCAAGGGTTGCCGGGAGGCAGTGCGGGAGTGCAACTGGGCGGGTAGGGATTTGGGCCCGAAATCAGAGGGTATCCAGGTGACTAGTGCAGTATCATACAGGAAATCAGCAGGGGAGAGGAAGACAGAAGGCAGAAGCAAAGAGGAAGGTCTTGAGGTGCTTCCGGAGTCAGAGATGGTTCTCCTCAAGTTTCAGAGAGGCAGGGAGGCTGTTCCGAGGGAGGCCCCATCCAAAGATAGAGATCTACCACCAACTCGTTGCTTGGAGAAGCAAATGACCCTGAGGGAGTTGGAGGTGGAGGAGCGAAGAACTCGAGTAGGAAGGTATTTACAAAGAGAGCTTTGGAGGTATTGAGGACCCAGGCCCCAGAAGGCCTTGTGGACAATGCAGGGGTTCTTGAATTTAATCCTTGCAGCCACTGGGAGCCAATGCAGAGATTTCAGTGCTGGAGAATATGATCCCTGGGCTTGAGGCCAAGGACAAGTCTTGCAGTCCTGTTCTGGATGAGTTGCAGAGGGCGGAGAGTAAAAGCAGGCAGATTTAGAAAGACGCTGTTGCAGTAGTCCAGCCTAGAGAGAATCAGAGCTCTAGAGACAGTGAGTTTCTGGGGGAAGGAGAGGAAAGGAAGAATACCTCTGAGGAGGTGCAGTTGGTAGTTTGACTTCTTAGAGACGTGAGGAGAAAAGGAGATTGTGGAGTTGAAGATGGCCCCGAGGTTCTTAGCTTCACAGGTGGGAGCAGAAAGTGGGTCAAGGAATGCCGGCCAGAATGACAGGAAAGGAGAGTGCAAGTGTGCCGATGAGGAGAATCTCTGTCTTACTGGCATTAAGGCAGAGATCATTGGCGGCACACCACTCCTGGATAGCAGACAGACAATCAGAGATGAGAGAAGAAGAAGAGGTGGCAAAGGGGAGCCTGAAGACAAGCTGAGTGTCATCCGCATTGCAATGAAAGCTGGAGCAGAGAGCTGCAAGGCGGTGGGCGAGAAGTGCAAGGTATTGGTTGAACAGCTAGGGAGAGCGGTTAGACCACTGGGGAACACCACATAGAGAGTGAGATAGAGGAAAGGAAGGACCCAAGTTGGACCTGGGAGGGCCGATCCGAGAGCAACGAAGTCAGCCAGGCCAGGGCCTGATCAGTGATACCCAGGTGATCACGGAGACGATTGAGCAGGATGGCATGGTTGACAGTGTCAAAGGCAGAAGAGAGATCGAGTAAGATGAGGGGAGATTACAATCGAGGTTAGAGAGCAGGTCTTCACAGATGTTCAGGAGAGCAGTTTCAGTGCTTCTGGCTGCTCTGAAGCCAGACTGGTGGTCATGGAGACAAACAACAGATTCAATGTGAAGATCAAGCTGGGAGATGGACAGCTTTTCCAGGAGTTTGCCCAGGAAAGGAGTGATGGAGATTGGGCGATAGTTAGCCGGGCAAGAGGGGTACAGAGAGGTGGGAATGTTGAGACTTGATTGTCGTGAAGATTAGAGGGGCCTCCGTCCCCAAGTACCACACAGGGAGAGATCATGTGACTCTCTATGCGATCCTTGAGGCCACAGGTGGGAGATGCTGGAACGCCGGAACCACGTAGTACTGGAAACCCCAAGGCCACTGTAAGGCAAACAATTATTAGTACAAACAATCACAGTTGCAGTATACAGAACAGACTAGTATTGTTCAGGAAGAATCTTACCGAAGTGTAGTAGTAAGGTCGCTGCTAACCACACATGGGGCCTGAGATACAGCTACGTGGGGGCGCGTGAGCAGCACCTTGAGATGATGGTAATGGTGACTTGTAATGGTGGTTAGAGTAGTCACCAGTTACTGAGCCCACCTGCAGTTGTTTGACGTGGATATATGTACTTTCGTGAGAAGCGAAAATCAATCCAGGGAAGAACCAAAAGAAGTCCGGTATGAAAGTCCTGAGGTCAAAAACAGCCAGATATCCACAAGAAAAAGCGCCAAATTCGAAGGGAAAGCCAAAAGAAGTCCGTAGTTCGAGGTACGAGTTAGAGTAATCCAAGAATCAAGAAGAGCAAATGCCAAATAGAGTTGTGAAGAACAGCTGTGAAGCGATGTGTTGTCGCGGGAACTCTGCTTTTATACCATTTGATTCCCAGTTACATGACCTAAAACAGAATCACGTGATCGGGATCTCCTCGTCACGTGATCTGGAAGTGAAAGTGACCGCCTGACTCTGCCTGACCCAATGCACCACGGCAGTTGCCAATGCAGAAATGGATACAACCGGGACCGAATGTGACTTCTGCTGTGATGTAAGGTTTGGACCCCAAGCTGCTCACGCGGTCCCCGTCCTACATGTGTACCGGATGTTGGGATTGGACGTGCTGTGGGGCATGCTGCGGGGAGTCTAGCGGGCGTGGGACATGATGCATGACAGGGAATTAGCTTCAAGCTGACACATTGCATACCAAAGGGGCGTTAGCCCCACCTTCCTTTTTGTCTGTCTAGCAACCAAGCCTCTCCACAGTCTAAATCTCTTCACCAGACTAGGACATTGCACTTGCATCCCAACACTGCATAGAATGAAACAAACTTAATTTCTTCTCAACTTTGTATGCAAACATGATTAGTGTCGTTTTCGTAAGTCTTTGTCAGCTTAGTAGATGGTCGATTCTGAAATTATGTTTCTTTAATGTTGTAGATGACTACTACTGATAATCTCTCTTGGAAATAATCTTCCTTCCCCTATACATTAATTTTGCTCCTTATCAGGTAAATTAGCATTCTTCTTCAATTTCCCTAATGACTGTAGTTGCGTGATTAAGCATGAAAGGTAATTGGTTCCCTAACATTTTTGTAGAATGTTCCTACAGACTAAGATGAGTTAAAGCTCCAGATTTTAAACAGTGGTGCTGTGAAGGTATTTTCTTATTTGAGTAAAATAAATGATTCCCTCTGTTTCCACTATGAATGGTATAGATAATTTTCAATAGGGTAATCCAGTATCTTTCTATTACATTGTGCTTGGTTGATAATCGGCCCGGAGGAAGGCGAGACGTATGTTCGTATACCATCGAAACTAGTAGCCAACCCTCCGAGTACAGCTCAACTATGCCGTTTGTTTACCAGCAGTTGAGTGTTTTTACCTGTACAATCATCAGCCTAGAGCATTATGACTGTTTATCACTAGTCACTCTCTATAGGCTGCAACAAGAAATAAAGGATTGTATACTACTAGTTGGCCTATTTATATATGACCTAAAAGATGTGCCATCTTCTTTGATTGCATACTGATTTGGTCATAATAAGATTAGCATTTGCATTTTTTTGCACTATTGCACTTTTCAATAGAGACACTTTAGCACAGGTGAGCTTTATTTATGACTAGTCCTAGTTTGTGTTCAAAGGTTTACGTCACAATATGTCTACTAATGTTTCATATTGCTTGCATCACCACCGTTTTGTTTTTAACATGTTTAATGTGATTGTAATGTTACATTAGATTGATGGTTTTCCCTTTTTGATTATATCTTGTTACAAGATGTGTGATTAATACAATGATGGGAAACATTTATGGGTGCTTTAGTTGTGAATATAGAACAATCATTATTTGAGGATACTCCCCAACAATAATTGAATTGTTCTATACATTATATTTGTGAAATGAAACATGTAAGCCCTCGTGGCTCCAATTACGAAGATTGTTTGTTTCTGTGAAAGTTTTCCCTGTTCTTTGTAATTATCAAGGACCCTGGTGTAGACTTATATATTAATTAGAACATGGGCCATGAAAGTGTTTTGTTGCACTAGAAAGCCATGGTAAAGAATTGTAGAGTGTTATAACACTGGGTGTGCTCTGGTGATACAAAATGAGTGGCTTTTCTACCCCTTCCACATCTACCAACTGCCACCTCTATCCCATGCCATTTTCTCTTTTTAAAGTACTTACATCTATTGTAGAGATTTTCAGATGCACAACTTTTTAGAAAAGTGCATTCTTTCGTGGATTATGAGTGCGTACGTGCAAATGAATGATAGCCATCTGGCAAGGGTGTGGAAGCCCTGGCTTTTATTTTTTATTATTAAGATTAATACAATGATGCAGAAAGATCCCTCCCAAAAAGGATAATGTGCTAATCAGGTTCCCCTTTGAGCAACTCCATGCCAAAAGCATAGTGTATGCCTGTGCCCTGCTGGATCAGTAGCCTAACATGCAGTTCCAACTCTACCAGTGGTACAGAGCAGGTTCAGAGGAAACAAGGACCCATTTGACAGTTGCAATGACAGACAAGTCTCTGCAACGGAGGGCCTGAATTTAAGAAATGCACCACTGTTTGCAAAACTACATAACTATTAGAATGTTGTTCTGGTGGCACATTAATCTGTATATATAAGCCATACCCGAGTTTAAGGTACGGCAGACAGAATCTCTTATAATTATTGATATCAAATATGTTTCAAACCTGGGGGTTCTGTGTAATCACCCAGTCAGGCTGCCTACTGCTGCTGCCAGCAAGACGGTAGTCTTGGGGGGTTGCCTTTCTTGATTCTTGTGAGGCCAGGTAACACCTTCCTTAGAGAGACTGACACTCCACAGGAAAATGTCCTGGGAGCAGGAATCAAAGGACACACCCATTCACATAAGGAGAAGACTCACTTGAGGGTGCTGCATTTCAGAGGGGTCTTTCATTCTATTGAGAAGGGAGGGGGCAGGGTTCGTGTAGGCAGAGGGAGCACTTTAAAGTTGGAGGAAAACCAGTGAACAAAATCTTAGTTAAATGTACCTTATTTTGGCAATGTGCAACCGAAATACCACAGAAATGTATCAGTTACAGTAAGCAATGCAAACATAACTTTACCTCTACCCACCTACTAACATAACTTGCCCTCTGTGAATATGACTAATTGCCTGTGTAAATTATGACACTTCACTTTTTTTCCTGCATTGCAATTTTTATTTTGCCGGGTACAACAAAAATTAAATAAATACATCCAAACAATGCTAAAAAAAAGTAAATGGAATGAGAGGTCACGTATGACAGTATATTGTACCTGGGTGTATGAAAGCTCCTGCCGGACATTTTTCAGGTGGGCAGACATAGCATGAATTCTTTCTTCAAAGTCTTTGACCTGATTATCCATGTTGATCTTTTCTTTCTGCTTCCGTTTGAGCTGGAAAGAGACATTTTCAGGAGTTAACTAACAAATGTGTCTGCACTTCTCAACTTTAAGAAAAGACGGTATTCAGAAAACCGCCAGCTCATGGCACACGTTTACTAAAACAGAGAACACGCTGTCGATATTCTCCAACAAAGCCTACATGCAGGATTGCTTGCCCAAGATACCAAACAATGTAATTTTTAGTTTTACCAAATGACAATTAAAAATGTAGTTGACATTTAACACCAATACCATTCCTTTAAAATATAACACTTTATTGCAGCGTATTATTCCACTGTACGCGGAAGAACACAAAATACTCAGGGCCTAATTTACAAAATGTTTTTCAATGGGATTGCGCCATTGTAAAAGGCTTTTTTAAATAAGGCCCTTAGACTAGATTGGCAGATGGAGGACCACAAAGGGCTGCACACACATCGCGGAATCCCTTTAAAACGTTATTGTTGACATCCTATCATACAAATATTAGAAAAAATAAATTTAAGAAATCAGTAAACAAAACCTTAGTTAAAATTACCTTATTTTGGCAATGCACAACCTAAATACCACTGAAATCTATCAGTTGCCCTCTACCCACCTCCGTGAATGCCCTGCTTTTGACATCACATGTAACATATGCCCTGCAATACACGGTTTATGGTCGGTTTGTGCAGTATTTTCACTGATCTTCCAATGTTTAAATACCAGAAGATTAGCCATAAGTGCTCTTAAAATCGTATCAGTAAATCATTTTGTTTTTTAATTACATAACCCAACACACCAACAGTGCCCAGTGGAACCTGTTCCTGGGGCACAGCAGGTAAATCTACAGTGCCAATGGTCATGGCCTGGGCCCATGCCCTGGGGGCACTTTACACGGGCTAATTAGAGTGAGCTATTTTGCATCCTCGAATAGACCGCAGACCCACCTTATATGAAACCAGGTGAAAGATGTGTGCATAAATCGTATCTTGGAATCTGAACAAGACCAGAAAAGTTAAATTTGAAAAGGGCATAAAGCAGAGGGATGGGACATGCCCCAGCGAGATCCAGTGCACCATTTGCAGGAGAAGAAAACAGCAACATTTGGACAGTGGTTTTGTGGACATGGAAACGTTTCCGTGGACCCGAGGTAGCAGGTTTATGCAATTGTTTGCATGCCCTGAGAAATGCAGAGTGACACTAGATCATACAAAAGGCAATTTGGGGAGGTTTATAACTTCCTTAATGGGCGCAAATGCATGAAACCTTCCTAACATGCTCAGGACATTCTGATGACGGCTAAAGTTAAATATTCTTGGGAACTCTTGGGAAATGTCCAGCCATGGAGGTGATAGAGGTGGCGGGGGGAATTATAGGTTGACCAAAATAAAACATGTCGCACTGGGACATTTTGCCGAAATGGACTGTGGAAGGAAACATTTTAACATTTTTTTAAAATAAAAAAATTAACAAAATCGCTTTATGAACTGAATTCAAAATTGGACGATATGGGGAGAATTAAAGGCAGATGAAAACTGCCTGAATTCAAAGTGAGAGGGGCTAAATAGTTGCACTGTTTCTTCAAGTATGCCACATATGATTCAACTGTTTGGAGAAATAATGACCCGACAAACCCCACTGTTTGTAAATGTATAGTATCTACTACAAGATATGAAGACTGTCTCAATGTAAAACTAGAGGTACCAAAGTAACACATTGTTTTATGAATTAACATTTTAACCAGTGACGTGCTTCCTTGAGAGACAGCATTGAAAAGTAAAAGAACTGTGCCTAATGCACTGAAAACTATGGCTGGCAGCAATATGTAAACACCAAATATTGATGCAACAATTGACCAGCCTTATATTTCACAAGATGCGGCTTAATTCTCTACAAATCATGGAACTGTATCTCCATCCAAAATGTGAAAGGCCCAAGTGTGCAATTTGAATCAACAAGGAAATAAAGCCAGCCTACACTGTAGAAATAATCATGTCAAACGATACATAAAGCAAATGTATTCACCTGTCATTTTCAAAACTTACCTACTATTGCCTTCCAAATGGAGCACAGCTTATTGATAAGTGGATTGTCTCTTGCAAAACATCTAATTCAGATCATGGGAAATAATATTGAATGTAAAAATGATAAATTATAAATGAAGGAAAAAACAAGAAGGTTCTATTGGTTTTTAACGGTATGCAGTGATGTTACGGTATCTTCTTTTACCGAAAATGATAATACTGAAAAAAAAATTGTAATTTTTAAAAAAAATAGTTGGGTAGTGGGGTAATGGGGTAAAATGGGTAGAGAGGAGGATGGGGTGCGGATAAAAACAGGGGGTTTGGGGGAACCCACCCCCCCTCCAACAACAAAAATACCGAAAATGTTTTTCAGTAACATTTGTTTGGCATTACTGTTTTCAGTAAAAGAAGATCCGGTAACATCACAGGTAACCGTTTGAACAACCCTTGTATTCATTTTATCAGCCCCTATTGTCATGACTAAGTTGAACAGGGTTTCAACGCAGAGTGAGCTGGCCCCCACCTTCAAGAGTCTTCCTGGGGTTATTCTTAAATAAATAAACCTACGTACCCAAAAAATTAAATCATTTGTCTCCACAGAAGACTACCATCTGGAGTGGCCAGATGGTCTGGTTTATGACCATTTGCTGCGACTAATGCGAGCAGGTCAACAAAGCCTGTCCAAAGTGCCCAATCAATTATTGATTAAGGTCTTACAAAGAGCTGTTTAAATATAACTCATGTGTGAGGCCCCAGTTTGAAATACAGAGCACAGCCAAACATGTAAATTCCCCTTGGTTTAAACACCACGTAATTTACCATTGATCTTATATGCAAAAGTGAATGTTGCTCATAATTCTGGAACTATAAGACTTAGGAACATGTGAATGGGTGCTTTACAAGCTCCTCTTTAATTTAACACCAAATTCATATTCTATACATTAATCAGAAAGAATCAAAATGAGAAAAGTTCCAAACTTTATGAAGCAATATGCCAAATAGTCTGGTCACCTGTCTAGAGGCGATTCTACGCTTAGGGAGGGTATTCAACAGGAGTGTGTCTAACTGTAAAGCAGGCCAATGCAAAGATCGGGCCAATCCCATATTGTGACACAGTTATGACATAAGCATGGGAATTTCTGACACTTTAAAACAGGGTGGGAACAGGATTCCAACATTGAAAAAAGATGCAAGAAAAAACCCCAGTTCCTATTGGATGAATGAATCAGAGATAGACCAACTGGCTGCAGAAAGGAAGATTCCAATTTCTAGGGACACGTTCTATCCACAAGGAAACCTGCAAAGCAATGACATTGAAGCAGTCCCAACTTCATATAAGCCAATCATGAGGGCCCATGCTGACTGGGATATTTCCAATCTCAAAGGTTCAAGGATGTTCTGAAAACGGATTATGAGATGTCCCCAAATTAAGGGATATCTGCTCTCTAACCACCATTTTCATGAATCCGTTAAATTGCAGAACACGTGTGGTTTGGGAAGGCATTATCAAAATATATTGATTTAAATGAGTATTAAACAGTGCAATCTCGCCGCATGTAAAATTAAGTGAGATTTCAATTCAACCCAACTTAAAATACATTTCTGACTTTTGTGCATTTAGCACCCACTGTTTAAAAATTATATTCTCATGAAATTGTACCCAAAGTGTTTTCACAGAAATAGTTAACATTGGACTGTCATATGAAGATACCCAGAGTCAAGCCTACTGATAATATATTTGATAATGTGCGTTCTGTGAAGGCCATAGCCATTTAATAAGGAATGGGAAATGAGAGCCTCTTTAATGGTGTCATTTCTACTCCCATCAAAATGATGCAAATATAAATCCCATACACCCGTCATTTTTAAAACTGCACACTGGGACTCCATTAGTGAGGGAGAGGTAAATAATTAATGAATGAATCTTTTATAACACATACCCGGCTTAAAGCTGGAGACCAGTCTCTAAGCGCAGGACCAGGATTCAAACCTGTGTTGCTATGTGCTGTTTTGCTTCCAAGACAAACACATTGTCCATGAGCTATCCTTCCGGCCCTATACTACATCAGTACTTTTATCTTTTCAATAGACTGTGAAAACATTTCTCCTAGGTTGAGGTGGCTGAACTCAAATGTCATGCTTCTAAACTGGGGACAATGATTCTGTAAACTGAAACATGAAGCGTTCTGATGCGATTCACTGTGAGCTCATTTCAAATGACACACATACTAGCACATCTCAGCACCATGTTTACATAGGAAAAGGGGGGCATGAAGCACTCCCCCGATAACAATACTTGTTGGTAATATTGGGGAAAGCAGAGGTCCTGTGTATTATGTAAAAGTGTAACTTTAGGTGCAGTTTAAAGATGTTTTAACAGCAAAAATAAGATGTCAAACCGCACTCCTAGGTTCTAAGAAACTTGATCAAAATGGAATATGAACTTATTGAGATAGAATGATCAGTATAACACTTCAGTTACAGGGCAGAAACCACTAGTCGTGACACAGACGGAATACAATACAACAAGAACTAGACCACATTGATAGGGAGCACCCGTCCCCTGGACCCTATGTGTGGCATGAAAAGCCCAATAACTTGACGCAGTAAGTATATTCACAGTATTTTTGCAATGATTGATTATATAATAAATCCTCAGATTTTAACAAATGATTACATTCTTCTTTAGATCAGACAATATTCTTATTTCACAGAACAAACTCACTCAATGCGTTTTGGGGCTTTAGTCCCTTCTTCAGGAGTACCAACAGTAGTAAATCAACAATAATAAGAACTTGTCAACGTTCAATTTTATATGCGTAATTTATAATAGGTCGTCGAGCAAAAAGAAGTTTGATCATTTATCTCACGTCATGTATGAGAATAACATTCGGCATTATTAACACTATGTCTCATGATGTTCCACTCAAGAGAAGAATTTCTATTACACCCATTGGTGAAAGCCCAACTGGGCTTACAGTGAGATCAAAATAATTCTGAAAGTCAAGAAAATAAATAAAAATGATAATGCCCAGCCCTAAAGATAAGGGGTGTATCAACCACTTTTACTCCCTAAAAATAGTCAAATACTGCTAAAAAATAAAAATAGGGATTAAACATACTCCCAACAAAAAAACTGGAAACATACAAGTAGAATCAAGCTTTTCCCACTACTTTCATCCACACAGCTCCATGGATATGCTTGGACCAGCAGTGCATGTAGTACCACTTGAAGAAACTACTATTATTACTGCCTGATCAGAAGAACTAAACATGTATCTTTTAATGTACATGAATAATTAGGTCCAAAGAAATGATTATTACAAAAACATTTCCGTTTTCCAGTTAAAACATTTTTACCCACTTATAAAACACTCCCATTGCACATATATTTTTCTGCCGTAAAAAATCGTTTTGCTCCCAACCTACAAATCTTATCTGGAGCACTGATCATGCGTGTCTGAGCTGGTGTAAGATCCACTAACTATGGTGTCAAAAATAAAATCAACATACCTTGCAACGCAACAGGCCAAAATCAATAGTCAAGAATGAAATTCATGTAAGTACAATCCAAACCGAAAATCACTCAAGGGTCGTGAATGTGTCAACAGACTGTCCAACCATCATAACAACAAAATTTCAAAAGTTAGTCACTGGTGGTGTGAACATAACTTTAGAATGGAATAGTCTAGACCGGATCAACAGTTCGGTATATTTGAATATTCTATAATGGATAAAAGAGGAATGCATGTATCACTACATGTTCCATTAACATCCTACTGATAAAATCCAAGTATCCTGCTAAGTACAGGTTCAAAGACAAGATGCACAATGCTGCTTCTCGAAGTGCCCCGCGCTTACTCGATCGCAATAGCGAACGTGGGTGCACAAAATAGCCGCTATTTACAGCGTGATCTAACGTAGCGCAAAAATATGATGACATTGCATCTCTGAGTTATCGTCCATAATAGATCGTCTTATAAGTTGCCCACTTGGTAATGTACTTCAATGGCTGTTCAGGACCCAAAAGTATGGAACATAAATGTCTCAGAGGTCCTTGTTTACAAATACTCCAGGCATACTGTGGTACCGGGTGTTGTATAGAAATACGAAATATAGAGAATATAAATAGGTCACGGCCACCAATTGTGACAAAAATTGGTCATGTGGTACGCTGGAACTCAAAACCGATCTTGCTTCCTAGTTAAAGACATCATTAGTACTACAGTCATCCCGCTGACATTAATCATACTCAATTGAGTAGAAAGTGTAGGCCAAAATATTGGATGTGATAACATGCACTCTAGTAGTGTGAGGGAGGCATGGTATAACAAGTAGACACTGACACAAGAGCTGCAAGCTTCAAAACCTTTATTGAGGGCTTAAAAGGGGTTGGAAAACTCCTATCTTTCCTATAACTATAACTAAGATGGGAGTATTCTCGACAATCAAATAAAAAGAAAATACAGTCCGAGTAAGTCCTTGGTCACAACAAAATGGCCTTTACTAATAAACCCAATGCCTGCCCTCTTTCTAAAACAATAAATGTGTAAATGGAATGTGTAATGCAAAAAGGAAAATCAGTGTTCAAAGGAAATGTCAGTATGGCCGAGTAAACTTCCTTCCCCACGTTTTGTAGCACGGGGTAAGGAGGCACACTTTGATCTTGCGACACACTCTGGCTTTGGACACAAGGATGCAGTTTGTATCGTGGACCAGTGCCCACTTGGCCTTCCAAGAAAAGTCACTAGTTTATCCACTTGACCTCTCGGCTTTCTGCTACTCCCACCCAGATTACCTTTTACGTTGTAATACAATTCAACAAAAGTTTGTTTCCTTCTGGTTACCACAACTCAGTACAGGTTTCCCTTGGCCAGGATCAAACCTGTGAAAATGGGTGGGGGTTCCCCTTCCCCAAGCTTCAATCACACCTTCATAGGCCTCCCTCCATCGGGCTCAAGTCTCCTTTCACTTTCCCTCCGCTGTCTAAGACTTTCAAACCTGCAAGGCTTTTGTTCTTATCTCGGCATGACAACTCTGACTTTCTTTCCTCAAACGTTACTTTTAAAAAAAAAAAATGTATTGTGACAAGACAATTTTACAAAGTGAGTCGTTTCTTTGGCTGTGTTCAGGAAAAGACTTCCTGTTTTTTTTTTTATTTTTATGTTTGTGAAGTGTTGTTTGGAACTTTTCCCTCTAGTTTGAGGCTCTGGAAAAATTTGGCTGTGGCAATGGTCAAAGATGAGTTCTCACCACTCATAGCCCAGTTCCACTAGGCTTCTTCAGTTAACGTTGAATACTGCAGCCTGTGTGATTGAAGGTGGATGAGCCTAAGTTGTATTGTCCCTGGAAAAAGCATAAGGAGATGGCGCACCATTTCAATAAAATTTGCGTTAGCGCAAAAGCAGCATTTTTTGCAGGTAGATTGTTTTCGAGAGTACAGTATTTCGTTTGTTTTCATGATATTGAGTCGAGCCCTCAGGAATGTCGTTCGAAGCCCTTTGTCTGGGAATTTCTTTAGATATTGCCGAACCTTGTTGACTTTTTGTGTGTCCCAAAAAAGTTCCATGGATAGTTTATACTCTTTGGCTCGGTCCAGGATGGCAATCCAATCCCAGGTCTTCATTTTTTCCTTGACTTTGGTCTGGGATGAATTTGAGCTCCCATTGGGAGCTTCCGATTGTATCTAGCAAGTCTAGGTAGTTTTTAGACCAGGCTCTTAGAGTTTTGTTTTTTCCGTTTGTGAGTTCTTTGTAAAGTATACCGAGGATTTTAGGTCTTGGCTGTTTTTGGATGTTCCCCGAGTATGTTCCGCTCCACAACTGATTTCATTGAGGGAAGGGAAAGTTCTCTTCAAAATTATGGCCATGGGTGTAGAAGTTGGTAATCTCAGGATTTGCCACCAGAACCGACCTTCAAGCTTCATCCACAATGTTGATGGTAGTTGGGGCATAGCTTCCGCCCTGTACGTCATTGAAAGCATTGCTTTTGTTTTAAAAAAATGTATTACTGGAAGTAATGAAAATGTTCCAAATTTTCTTTCCAGGATTCCTGCTTGGACAGCAAGAGTTCTTGTTTTTGCAAAAAGATGTTCCTGCATTGTTGCCTCAACGAAGCTCAGAGATTTTGACCCCTAGGTAGCAGAGGCTTTCGACCCGTTCTAGTTTTTCCGTGTTCATGAACCACTGGTGTTTTCTGTTGGATTTTGTTTTATTCTTTTCGATGATAAGCACCTTTGTTTTGCTTGCATTGAAGTCAGGTCGATTTTCTTGAGGTATGTTGCTAGACTATTTAATTGGCGCTGTAGACCAACAGCTGTCTGATCCATGAGTATTATATCATCGGCATAGAGGAGCGAGGTGACCTTGGCCTCCCCTATTGTTGGTGGCAAAGAACGAGTGTTGTTTTCGGTATCCTGGATATCAGCGATGTAAGCGTTGTAGAGGGTTGGGGCCAATGGGCATCCCTGCTTAACCCCCCTTGATGTTGTTATGCTGGAGGATAGTTGACCCTCTATGTTCAGACGCACTCTCATTGAGGTTTCGGAGTGTAGTGCTTTAATAGGGTCGAGGATGGTAGGTGGACATCTGTATTTCTTGAGTTTTAGCCTAAGTTTTGCCCTATTTACACGGTCAAATGCCTGAACCAGGTCTATAGATGCGATGAATGTTTTTGGCTGATCTTCCATTGCTCTCACCTTTAGGATGTTAATCATCATAATATTGATTGAGGTATTCAGATGTTTTACAAAGCCAGATTGAAAAGGGACCACTATTTCGGACTCTTTTAGCCACTCTTGAAATTCATCCAGGATCAGGGTTCCGAATAATTTGCCAATAACATCAAGCAGCGCTATTGGTCTGTAATTTATAGGGTCGTTCTTCACACCCTTCTTATAGATCAGAACGATGTTAGCTGTCTTCCAGGATCTTGGTATATTTCTGGTGGCGAGCGACCTGTTGAAGATCTCAAAGATCAGAGCGGCCCATTCTTCTGGGTCTTTGTTTAGCTGGATGTTTGAAATGCCGTCAGGCCCAGGAGCTCTTGAGTTATTGAGCCGTTTTATTTTTTTCAAGATGGTTGATTTGTCATAAGGAATGAGCCATGAACATGGGATTTGTTTGGTCCCATTGTTTATAGATGTTGGCGGTTGTTTGAATATGTTGGTAAAATGCTTCAACCATGTAGCCTCGTTGATGGTACATGAGATCGCAGAGGCTGTAGTAGCCGTTGTTTGTTTGACGATGGACCAAAAATCTTTGGAGTTTCTCTTGCAGATGGCCCCAAGCATTGTTTCTGCGTCGTGTTGGTAGAGACTCCATCGGGAAGATTTTAGCCAGTTTTTATAGCTTTTCTTTAATGCCAATGCTCGTGCAGTATTTTCAGCCGATGGCGTCAGTTTGGCTAGTCTTGAAGCTTTTCTGAGGCCAGGTTTTCTTCTCTTTACTTTCTCACTGCGACTGTGCAAGTGCTGATTTTCCCGGCCTGTCTTTTGTGTGTCCAGGCTGTAGATATGGGATCAATAAGGGATAGTAGTCCAAGTTTATTACTCTCACGTCGTTTGTTTCAAGGAAATAGTTGCCCTTATAGTCAGATGTAATTAGGCTGAGGCTTTCTTTAGTGATTTTTAGTTGGGTGCCTTGAGGATTAACTTCGAGCTGGTGCGGCATTGACAATGATGATTCTTTGGTACAGGGTGAGGATGCCAATAAGAGATTGTGAACACTGCGATTGGTTTTGATCACTTTGAATGAGTCAATAAGTGCAAATAGTTCTTGAGAGGCGTAGATGTGATCAATGGTGTTCCTGCGGCCCAGGCTCTCCCAGGTAGGTTCGGGCTTGGTGGAGGTGTCCAGTTGGTTTAAGTTGTGTAGATCCCGGGAGTCCATGAGGTCAGCCCAAGCACAGCCTCTCGACGTTGATTTAATTCTTTGACCGAGTGTGTTTAGATTTACCACATCTTCCCCTCCCTTTGTGGGGATGGATGAGTTGAGGTCTCCACAGACCAGAATGTGGTTCACATTGTAGTCTTTTAGTGCCTCAGTTAGAATTGAATCTACTTCATTCAGGAATACTTTAGTTGATTGAACACAGTTGTTCCAGTATACGTTCAGGAGTAGTATTTAATCAACTTTTGTGGTCGTGAGGGGTCTCCAACTTTGATTCCAAGTCAACAAGGCAGCTTGGATGAAGGTCAATGAGATTAGGCTGTGTTTTATTCTCATGCTCCCTCCAATACGTACTGCTATTAGGAGGCCAGAGCTTGGGCGACCTTTTGGACCTGAGGATGCAGGGGCTAATAATGTTTCAAAGCCGTCTATAGTTGGTGGGAGACAGAGCCAGGTTTCTTGGAAGGTCAAGAGATCAAATTGACCCATGTTGATCTCATCAGCCTCGGTGAGATGGGAGTAACCTCTGGTGTTCCAAGAGCCAATGGTAGATCTGCATTGTAGCGCTTTGTCCTTAGATGTTTTTGGTTGCTATTTCCTGGTGTACCGGGACAACGCAGCTGGAATCCAGGCCCATCTGTTGTGATCTTTGTCACTGGTCTTTGGTTTATCTGTGTCTATGGAGGCACCTGACATACCTTTTCCGGATTTTTTTGAGCTCTCCAATTTAGGTCAGGGTCCTAAGGGTTTTCGCTATACGTCTCTCTCTGTATTAGGGTGAGGGATTCCTGATTGCGTCGTTGAGGACCTCTGTGTGGTTCGTGCACGGCTTACTTAGTAGGTCTGGTTTTTCTCTGTTCTGTCTCTAGGCCGGAATCCATCGCTTTGGCTTGAAGACCCGGCGTAGTTTGGTTTGAATTGGCTTTGCACTCTAGGGGATGTATGGGAATTTCCTCTCCCCTTGTTGTGGCTGGATTCATTCAAGCAAGTATTTTTCTCACACTTTGTATTCTGAGTGTCCATGCTTCTTTCTTCTGTAGTGGTTTCACGGAAGAGATAGGGTATTTTCTTTAGGTTTCCCACATTCGAAAGCAGGGTTTTCTTTGCTGTTTGGGATGTAATATGTAGGAAGATGCTGTCCGTCCTCCCTTTATGCGCAAATTCTACTACCTTTATGTCCTCACTACGAACCTGATGTTCGTTCATGGTTTTCTTGAAAAGCTTCAGCATTTTTCTTCTGTTTAAAATAGATTTATCTTTGGAGTTTGGGACCTTTTCTAACTTTAACGTTCTTGTTGCATGGCTTTTATGTGTAAAAATTGCTGATGTTCGTGTTTGTTGAAAAATTGAGTTTGAAGATGGGCAGTCGTTGTCTCGGTAGTGTGCCTTTGATTTGTCAACAAGCTTTGCCCGTGGGCTATGAGCGTTGTTTGGTTTAGAAAAATGACGCCGCTCATGGAGATAGTTGGATTTCGATCTGTCTCTAACGTAGGAAGACCCGTTTTCCTTAGCTTTTCTTTTGTCCTTAGGGGACTTTTCATTGTATCTTGAGTCGGTCGATCGCTGAGACCCTGGGCTAAACACAGGATGTTCACTGTATCTTCTGGGTCCTGTGTAGTGACCCTTGTTTAGCTTTACACCTGATAAACAATGTATGGTCCTTCTTTCTGGGATGATCCGGTTTATTTCAGGGGAGACCCCCTTGTTTTTTTTAGGGTGATTTTCTGGATCCCTGACGATTTGTCTGGGGTGTACTTCCGGGTTCCTGATAGAGTTGATGGGTCGTCTGCGAAGGAGACTTTCCTTTTCTTTCCTGTAGGGACGGGAATTTCAGAATCTGAATTTTCTACAGAGTATACGCTGATGTTGGATAGATCGATTGAATTGCTTCCTGCGTCTTCTTGAGGTACTGCGCTGGGAGACCTTGGAATCGATTGGTTTACTTGGATTGTTTTTTTTTTCTATTATGGTTACCCAATTAGTTAAAGTCTTGTTTGCTTCCTTAGTGTTTGCTATTAATAAGGGGGTGCCTTTTGGACGTAGAATCGCCAGGCTGACTCATATTGAGAGCTAAGTTATTCGTTCTTCCGCTTTTCCTTCGGTCTGCTAGTTTTTTTCTTGTAATTGTGTCAATCAGAGGTTGAGAAATGTCCTGTTTGGGTTTAGTTTTCAATGAGCCATCTACAGTAGCGTCCACTGCCCCATCGGACTTTCGGTTGGAATCGAAAGGTAGTCTTTTCCCGGATTTTTGGAGGTTAAAAGGCCAACTGGTTCACCACTGTCGGGGAGAGGACGTGTGCTGAGGCTCTCGGAGGTTTCTCTTATTGGTGCTCGTTGTTTGGAGGAGTATTATCCAGAAGGTCCAACTTGTTGGGGTTAGTAACCGCCTTCGTCTCGAGTTTCTTAGTGGTGCTATCTGGTGTTAGTGTAGCGGGCGTTTGGGTTCCTACCGCTATCGATTGTTTTTTAAACAGAGAGATCTCTTGTTTTTTCTTTTCGACCCAATTGGGTGGTGTATGAGAGCTCTCTGTCATTGAGCCCTGGTCTCTCGTATTTGCCTTCCAGGCTTCGGTAGCCATGATGTAACCCTCCAAGTGGGATAACTTAGCACTCACGGTGACTGTCATGAAGGTGTGTTCTTTTAATGTGTCCTTTAGGGATTCGTATAGCTTTCCGAAAGGAGCCAAAGCTATAGTGACTGCCGACATTATGGCAAAAATGTCCATTTTCTTTCCAGGCGTCCAGGCGAATTCTTTTCCATTGAGCTGGGTATTTCTCTTTGTGGTTTTCCTTGTAAAGGGGTAGCAGGATTTGATCCAATGGGCCATTGATCGAGTTCAGGGGATCAAGGCTAATGATCCACGGTTCCTTCATCTTTTCTAGTGTGTTATGTTGAGGAGCCGTGGATTTATTGCCTTGGTACACTATTTATTGTCCCTGGGGGGCTAAAGCGGCCTGCAGCTGATCCGTCGAGCAGGTCGGTCCAGATGATTTGGCTTGACCGAGATGCCATCGTATAGGAGTCAGGGGTTTGCCCCCTGAAACGATAGGCACCTTTGCATTCTGATTGAACACGTTCTCACAGGCAGATGTAGACATTCCCTCCAGTATTTCAGCGTCAGGCAATTCGGCTGCATTGCTCAATGACGTTTTGTCCATTTTGTTGAAGAATCTACCAATGGGATTGTTAGTGAAGGGTTTATTTGGAAACTGTTTCCTCACTTGAGTTTTTGTGGGGGCCCTCTGCTGCGGAGTAGATGATAGGTAATACTTGTTTTTGTTGTTGAGACGTGGTGTTCGAGGTACATCCAACTGCTTGTAACCACCTCTCTCTCGAGAGGCTTCTTTGTGTGGTAAAGGGGACAAGGTGGTAAAAGAGGCGTCTCCTGTGATCACTCCTTGCAATATCTCCTGCGCAGGGGGGCTGAAGTTTGTTACCAAGTTGTGATCTTTTAAAATATTGGGATCGTCAGTAGCGAGTGCTTCAACTTCTTCCAAAATAGGTAGAGTTGTATTAGCAAGGAGATTTTCATTGAAGTCTGTTAAATCCAGCTTTGGGCTGGGTAATTTACCTCTGGCTATTACTGGGTGGATTTCATTAGTTTTGTCAGGGAACTTTAGGGGTAAGATGTCTTCATGTGTCTGTAGCATTTCACAGGAATTCGAAGGAGACGTTGACTGTGTTGAGTTGTTTCTCATAGGCAAGTTTGTGGTCAGTTTAGGAGGGATGTGTGAGCACGAGATGATGCAAGACTTCTTGATTGAGAGGTCATGTTCCAAACACTGAATTGTTTTGAGCTGTTCTTACGCCACAGCCTTATTCAGCCTCTCCTCAGGCAGCACGTCATTACTCGTCCCTCCTCCCAAAGTGAAGGCAGAGTTGGCCGGCGCCGGTGTCATTCTGCAGGGGCAGGCGCACTCACACAAGCCCTTCCCGCCACGCCCTGCTGCTCGGTGCCTCAGCTGCCCTGGGCTCTGGCCCGCCGCGATCAGGACAAATCACACCCGTGGACAGACCAGGGGCGGCACAGAGCGGTGGCCCCACCTCGCCGTGCACGCCGGCCCCGCACCAGGTCAGAGTTGAGCATTGTTTATGAGGGTGGAAGTGGACTTATTGCTGGTTATGTATAGATCAGGGCAATGGAGGCCCCTTGAGGACTCGCTACTGCATCTTGGGCGGAGACAACAAGGGTATAGAAGGGCAGCAAGTCAGGGTATAGAAGGGCAGCAAGTCAGGGGGGCCTGCATAAGGATGGATCGAGCCCTCTGGCCCCTCCAACGTTGTAAGCCGACCCCTACGCAGGAGCCTGCCGGATTCTTCAGGTTTGGCTCCTGAGTCTTCTGTTCTTCCCTCATTGTTTACTGGTGTTGTTTTCCTTTTGTTTTGTATAGACACCAAGTGAGACTTCTCTCTCATTTCGATCTTGGGCGTCTTCATTATTGTTTTGGTCCTTCAAGTGTAATCCAGGTCCCTGGCCTGGGACTGGGCTACCTGGCGCTCAATGTGCGGCGGCTATTTATTACGAGCCCGGATCAAAGGCTTGCGGCCCGCAGTCTCCGGTCGCCAATAGCTCTGATGGTGACAATGTTTGAACTGTTGATGTCTGTGTTGTGTGCAGTTGGGGCACCGCGCACCCAAGCAGCTAACAGCCAACAGCAGAAATGAAGTCGCGCCCTTCACTTGGCGCGGGCTTAACGCTGCAAGGTTAGCTCCGCCTGCCTTTTATGCCTCACTTCCTGAAAGGGGTAGAGCTACAACACGGCAACAATGGGGGGAGAAAGAGGCTCTAAATGCAGTCTTGCAGCTGTCTCCAGGTGCGAGGGAAGAGGGAAGACCCTTCAGCACAGTGCAGGCACCCGAGCAGCCACAGCCAACAGCAGAAATGAAGTTGCGCCCTTCACTTGGCGCGGGTTTAACGCCGCAAGGGTAGCTGCGCCTGCTTTTTATGCATCACTTCCTGAAAGGGGCACAGCTACAACGCGGCAACGATGGGGGGAGAAAGGGGCTGTAAATGCAGTCTTGCAGCGGGCTCCAGGTGCGAGGGAAGAGGGAAGATCCTTCAGCACAGTGCAGGCACCCGACCAGCTACAGCCAACAGCAGAAATAAAGTCGCGCCCTTCACTTGGCGCGGGTTTAATGTCACTTTTTCTCTCCTACACCAAGGCCTTTGATAAATGTAGTTTCGAGCACAATACTTATATTGTAACAAAAAATTAATTGTATTTTGAGATTATCTTGTCAATGTTTTGTATTTGAATACTATGCAAAAGTACCTTGTGTACTGAAAACATGTTAATAAAAACAATTAAAAAACATTTCGAGCACAGTACTTATTTCAAAGTTCAAAGATATCTCTCACATCCAGGTTTCCCTCTGCCAGCATCAAGCTTGACAGTTCAAATCTTGCATCTCAGTTTCTTTCTCTTCCCGCCGCTTCTATGGCCTCAATCAGAGACTTTTGATTGGGCAATCTTCTTTCGCCGGCACATTCTGTTACTTTGTATCTTTAATTTACAGTTCTTTACAATGCTTTACTTTCTCTTGCGTATTATCGGCACACACGCAGTCTTAATTCGTCGGATACTGTTGGCATCAAGTTTAATTTAACTAACACAGAGCAGACTTTCATTGCTTTCATCCACTCATCGGCTGGGTTAATTCTTTTTCATCTTTCGCGGCTTTGATCCTGAAGTCAAGGCTGATACCACAAATGATGCTGCACCTGCCCAATTCTGCCATTCACACCGCACGGTGGCTGGTATCCTTGAAACACAAAAGAAGCTTGTCTCTTCTCTCTGGAGGGGCTTCCTTGTGCAACCTTCAAGGCCCTTTGGAGGTACCGATCTCTCGCAGGGGTGTCCAAGGTTTGTCCATAACTCGGTTCAGTCCCTCAGCCTGTCGCACTGCTCTGCCGGGTTCACCGTCGCCCTGGAAGAACTGCTCCTTCTCGTGCATCGCCTTGCCCAAAGTGTGTCTCAGTGTTCCAGCTTTTAACCATGTGGAGAGAGCCAATTAGGTACCAGGTATTTGTAATTAAGGTGAAGTGTCTGAGCCTGCCTGATCTTATTAGTGGGACATGTCCAATGTATTGCATGGGTGGTACTCCTTTCGGTCTCAGACTTCCTCTTCCTCGGCTCAGTGTTTGTGTAGGAAAGGGGGAGGGTCTGGGAAGTTGGAATATCCTATAAAATAGGATGGGACAGGGGTATTTGGAAAGGGGGAATACCATGTCTAGCCATCGGGTGTTCCCCCACACTCCCCGTGGACCCCTCACCCAGGTGATTCTTCCGCACTTATCCACCCCCAGGGTCTGGATCCAACGGCATTGGCTGTGCCCTGGCCACCCGAGTAAGGGATCCTCAGGGTTTAGGCAATGAAAAACCCTCAGTTTTTGACATAAGCCTCTCATAACATATTGCAATTGATCAAACCCTTACACAAAAAGGATTGTTACGCTCACCTGGTGTCCACGGGGACGCCACCCAGCCCTGGTTGGGTGTTTTGCACTCTCGAACCCTCTCTCGGTCCCTTGGAAAGGCTTCTGGTTAAAGATGGGTCTGCAATATAGGAAAGCTGGATTCAATACCAGATTGTCTTTATGTTTTCCCACCTCCCTTGGCCTCAACTCCTTCCTCCCCCTTGGGCCTTCTCCTCACCTTAATATTGTAAAAGGTGGATTCTCCGTCCTGCTCCTCGTGGCAAGGGCACGTAGATGTGGGGGGCGAGCAGCAACCAAGTTACTTCACTGGTGCAAGCCCCCCGTTGAGAATCCAGGCCTGCTGCAACTCCGTAGGTTTGCTGCTTTACAGTCTTTATATGCAGTTCTTATGTTCCGTTTAGTTCGAATAATGATGTCTTGCTTCTTTCCTTTTAGGTATGGAAAGGTATTTTGGTGTTGTCATGCAGTTTGAAGATGAGCATGGCCCGGTACGCGAAAGCGCGGTGTGCGCAATGCTGTCCAGTGAGTAATGCGCGATGCGCGGCGCTGTTTCGCCTTTTATATTGCTAACCTGTGTCTTTTCTCTCCTTGCAGGTTGCGATGTTCTTCGTCGAGCGCCGTAATGTTCCAGCAATGATACTGACTAGGAGATGGCTACCCAGGTAAGAATTGTGTGGCTTTCTTCATTCGGGAGGAAACGTGAGTAAACGCTTACTAATGTCTTTCTCCTCTTTCCAGGTTATAGTATTCCAGGATGCATGCGGTGCCGGATGATGGAGTTCGTACCTTCAGGTGAGTGGAACTGAAGTCGGCGATGGATTGAAGACAGGATACTGTTCCAGGTAAGTTTCATAGTGTTCTTTCTCTCTCTGCAGGTCTTTAGTTTCAGGTAAACTGGCATCAAAGAACTGGACACGGTGAGCGTTACGCTGCCCACAGCAGAATAACGCAAAGCATGTTCTGCTGTTTGGATGCGGTTTAAATAGTCTCAGATAAAGTAGTCCAGGTAAAATAGTCCCAGGCCTGCCACACCCAAAGTAGTCCAGGTAAAGTAGTTCCAGGCCTGCCACACCCAAAAGACTAGACCGCATAGCTCAGTTCCTTGTAACTGAGCTATGTGTGTGCCTCCATGTTGGCTGAAACCCCCCCCCCCCCCCAAGTTAAATAGTCCCAAGTAAATAGTCCCATTCTAATGTTGGTCTTCATGATGGTTATGAGCCTGGCGCCAAAGGCGCCAGGACTGACTCCAAGAGAGTCTTGGATGAGGTTTTAAGGCCTTTGACCTGACCCTAACTGGAAGGCTAACTTGCCAGTGAGGGCCAGGGGCAAGGGTCACGACAAGGATACAGTCATTTACAAATTCCTCTGAATAGTCCATGTCTATGGTAACATTTGTACATGGATATTGGTTTGGTTCTATAGTATATGGATACTGCAGAACATGTAGCAATCTAGTAATGTTCCCCACATTAGAAGTTAAAACCAGCAACCTTGTGTTCTGGTACATTGTCAAATCAAATAATTCCAACAGTGAAGTATACACTTGATAGTAATCATCACATGTAAAAGAAGACGGACGCCAAGTGATAGCCATGTTCTATGTTTGTCAAGACAGTCTAAATGTAAGACTTACTTGTTCTTGTTGCAGTTTAAAGATGTTAGCATATTAGAGAAACTAAAAGGTTTTGAAGAATCCTGTTAATGTAACGACCCATCTGCCATCTTGATTGCTATATGGTACATTTAAACCCAATGTCCGGTAAGCTTCAGAGTTACAATTAGAATGTTTTAGTTATTCGGACCTCAATTGATATAGAGAATGTATTAAGGAAATGTATGTTTGTGCGGGAGAAATAGATAAATGCAGGCAGCTCATTCAGATCTGCTGTGATTGTGTAACATTGTTGGAACTTCCCCTGCATAAAGCTGGGGGTTACCTTTTACATGATTTCACCTTTCTTTCCTTTATTTAAAAAGAAATTGAATTTTGATAAAACCATCTGTTTCTTGACCAGAATTGTGGAGTCGTACTTTGTAATTAGGGGGATTAAGATTGAGGTGTCCACCTGACACAGAATCCATACATTGATCAAGATATCTAACAACAAGTTGGCAGATAGGTTAACTGAGTCCAGAGCATGGCTGAAGGCCATCTCTTGGGCCCATCGTGCTCTGCGCATGCCCATAGATCATGCCCATTGGGCACCATTTCTCTTTTAATTGGGCCTGGTCATGGCCAAAGGTAACACCAGAGCAAATTGTCTAATGGGCATTTACTGGGCAACGTTTGCATTTGTCTTTTGTTGTGGGGTATGCCGCAGACCATGCCCATGACCATTCTTGTTATGCAAACTGTTGCTGGGGCATCACAGTAGGCCATGCCCCTGACACAGTGTGCAGTTGACATGGCCTTAGCCCATGTCTAGTGGGCACTGTGATGACAATGCTCTGGATGCAGTCAGGGTCACTTTTTACTCGAGGGCAGAGAGAGCGTCTCTGCTTTGCTTTCCTCCTTAGCGAACGTTTTGTTTTATGCCTGAAAAAGATTTTCATGCAGCGTAAAACCAAAAGGATTCCAATGGAATATGCCTCACACCAGCACCTGCTAATGAGCAGGCAGATTCCACTGTAGAGCTTGTCTACAAATACTTAGGATAAAACAAATGAACATTGCTTTTCCTAAAGTTATATTGTTAATTACCTCTGCCTCGCTAGGCAAATGTGCATGACATGCTTATAAAAAAAACAAAAATGTCTGGCATGGGCCCCTCTAAACTGGCCATTTTGGGAAAATTCTTTAAACGATTCAAAAGTTATTAATAAAACAAAAAATGTGGTTTTCAGCCTAATTGCGTTCATTTTGCCATACAGAAAACAGGTGCTTGTAAGGTTTTGCCATCCTCACACTGTTTCCATCACAGCGAGTACAGAGCGTCCTTAAAGAACCTTGCCCTGATCTACAGTGTATCCCCTTTCTCTACTAAATCACCTCTCGGACAGCCTTCTCATTGCGACTACATCCATCCTTGGTTTCCGTCAAATAAAGATGATCCTATTCTTCCTTTTGACACTGTATATTGAAACCAGTGGGTTTCCTTCTGGATTGGTACAGTCTCCATCATAGCGGATTGAACCCCTGTATCCAGGTAATTATCCAACCAAAAGGGACAACAAGGGGGAGGGGCCAGTTTCTACCTAGGAACTAACATTCCCCTTTGTTTCACCCTTGCACAGTTTTCCGAACTACTAGATCAAACATTCCAGCACCACAACTGCATCCAAACAGTGCTAAGGAGGTGGGTACCGAAAGGGATTTTGGTTATACAACCAGAACTCTTTCTTTCTCGATCTTGGTATGCTGTCTCCATGGTTTCTGAAGGTCAGGTCTTATCATTCAAGACAGAATACAAGACCTTTATTTACCTTCCTGAACCATGGAGACCCTGTTAAAAGAACTAACAGAGTCCATGTTCAAATTACAGTCTGAAGTAAGCAATTCCAGCTATAACAGTTTTACAGAACAATGTCGACTATGATAAGCAAAAGTTCCATGACTAGTGTTTGGGGACACTCTACTCAGGCTAGCGAAACAAAGACTCCAAGCACCTCAAATGCGATATTGACCCCTGTCGCTCTTCCTGCCCCTGGTAACACCCTGGCTCCAAATATTCCCGCTCCCCCCCATGCCCAATAAATATGGGGGAGACCCCAAATAATTTAAATCATTTACCACTCAGTGTAGGATACACTTTTTGAATCGCCATACTCTCGATGCCTCTGCCTTCATTCTGCTTAATCTAGAAAAAACGTCTTAATCTTGGGCTACAACATTTATTGATACCAATGACCCCAT
The DNA here is from genome assembly GCF_040938575.1 of Ambystoma mexicanum. Lineage (NCBI taxonomy): Eukaryota > Metazoa > Chordata > Amphibia > Caudata > Ambystomatidae > Ambystoma > Ambystoma mexicanum. The sequence goes on along the minus strand of NC_090932.1, from coordinate 916,740,526 downwards.
CCTTCATAGGTACGATGACTTCTTTGAGGCCTTCCAGACCATGTACAGCAAACAGTATAGTGCCCAGTCAGTCAGAAATGAATTCATCTTACTACGTCAAGGAAACAGAGACCTGCTATGGTACATCACACAATTCCAGACCCTCGCCTCCCAAACCACATGGCCAGATGACGTACAACTGACCCTCTTCCTGAAGGGGTGGAGAGATGAGTTCAAAGACGCTCCCAGTCAAATAGTTATGTCACCAGCCACCCTAAATGAGGGAGAACCCATGCAACTCGGTAGTACACGAGGACCAGTTACCCCCGGAGAAGGAGAGAGGCGAAGGAAAGGCAACTTGTGCTTTTATTGTGGTAGTCATGACCATCCGGTAAGGACCTGCCCGAAAAGACCTATACAGCATGGGGAAACGGCAATGCTCATCAATAAAAGAAGAGATAAGGGCGAGCAATACACCCGTCTGCCCACAGACCAAAACACCCACTAAACTAGTCACCCCTATATGCCACTTTATCTTACTGGTTACCCTTAATGGAACTGCTCAAGAGTTAACATATGTGATGGCGATGGTCGACAGCTGAGCCACAAGCAATTTCATTGATCGTCTCACTCGCACGAAAAATGAATATGCCTATGAATGCTAAAGAACGATGCAAACCCTTAATTTCCGTGTATGGCTCCAATCTCGTTTCAGGACCCATTACCCAACAGACACTGCTGCTAATTATGATCTGCTTGCAAAGTCACCAGAAGATCATTCAGTTTGACGCCATAGTTGCCCCTCACTTCAAACTAATTTTGGGTATCCCCTGGTTGGAGACCCATAACCCTCGGATCAACTAGAAACACTGTAAACTTACTTTCACAGGAGCGGGTGGCTCAACTCGCTGTCAAATTTCCCACCAAGGGGAAGGTGCTCCTTCTAAGTTATTAACGTGTGTATTGCTAACTCAGTTCCTGGGTCTACGCAATGTATATCAGGACTTTGCTGTAGTGTTTGACCCAGTAGAAGCCGATAGATTACCACTGCATCGACAATACGATTGTCAGATCAAGTTGATACAAGGAGCCCAAGTACCCTTTGGAAGAACCTAAGTGCTCACTGAAAAAGAGAACTTGGTGTTGAAACAATACATCCAAGAAAACCTTGAGAAGGGATTCATTCGTCACGCAACCGCCCCGGAAGGCGCACCCATCTTTTTTATTCCCAGGAAGGACGACACAGAACTCAGGCCGTGTAATGATCAGAGACAGTTGAACGACATCACTATCATGTGTTGTAGTGTATCTCCTTTGGAGAGGTGATCTGATGTGTTGTAATGTATCTCCTTTGGAGAGGACATCTCTCTATAAAGGAGAGAATACATTGTGATGTAATGGAATGTTCATGCAGAGGGTTCTTGTTTTGGTTCTAAATTGACGGTTGGAGGAAAGAGCTGAAGGGAAGGGAGCCCATGAGATGTGGGGTCTTCTTTTCCTGTTTATTAACTTAAATAAACCCAGTTATATAACTTACCTGCCTCCGCCTCATCTTCATAACAATGGCGACGAGGATGGGATTGCGAGGCCATGGCATGCAGGTGAGAAGACTTTGAAGAGAAGACCCCAGCTGAGACAAGCCGCTCCAGAGAGCCCAGTTTCGAGAGAGAAGCCTGTGGACTGGGCCCTGCTCCTGCTACCGGCAGCAGCACTCTCCAAGGCCTTCCTGCGTGTGCCGGCGTGGAGCGAAGAAGCCAGACCCCTGCGCCTTGTGTGCAGCCTGAGGTAAAATTCTGCTCAAACGACTCCGTTTTGAGAGCAATCATCTCGCTGTTCGCAGCTGCCTGTTCGGGTGTGGGACCGGCCGACGCGATCCGCTCCTACGCAGGAGCTCCTCAGATCGGATCACCACGCGTATTCTCCATATCAGCAGGCGCTGTCAAATAAGAGAGGTTCCCGGCGTCCGAGGAACTTCTGGTAGGGCCGCTCCGCTTTTCCGTAGCGTTGAGCGGCCACTGTGCGGAGGTCTGCGTGTCGGCTGCTCCGCTTTCCTTGCAGCGTTGAGCGGCCGCCGCGCGCAGGCCTGCGTGTGAACGCACCTCCCCAACTCACCGTAAAGTAAGTGTTTAAAGTTGGCAGATCATCCGGCGCAGCGTTCAATGTGTTGCCTGCTCTGACGGCAGAGGGAAGGCGCGGGAAGCGGGCTCGAAACAAAGTTCCGTGTTTTGCCCAACGCAGGGACATGTGAAAGAGAATTACCGTGAACTGCATTATAGAGGGGCATTCCCTGTTGTTACCGTAGTTCTCCTAACACGGAGACATGTGAGTGAGAATTACCGTGGACCGCAGTATAGAGGGGCATTCCTTATTGTGTGAGAGGAGATTGAAGAGGTCATTCGTTGTATCAAGGCAACTATGAAGAAGTAAAAAAAAAAAAAAAAAAAAAGGGGAAAACAAGCGAACTCACGGAGAAACTTTACGGTAGACAACTGAGGCGGCAAATCAAAAGTGCATAAGTAACTCTCAGAAGAGGGAGGACATAAAAAGGCACATACTAAGTGACAGTGTACAGCCAGTTGAGATGACAGCCTTGCCGGGAATATCGGGACCCCCCGTTTTTATGCCTGCCCCAGGCGCGGCAAGAATTGTGTGGCCCCAATGGCGCAAGGATTTTCTGCACTACATGAAAGCAGCTGGCGGATCAGCTTATTCCAGCGAGAGGAAGTTAGCTTTGTTATTGCATTTTCTGGGCTTCGAGGGTCAAAGAATATTTGAAACACTACCACAACTTGTGAGTGAAGGAAGTGGGGATGAATTAAATGAGTTTGAGTCTGCGTTGGTGAAGCTAGATAGACATTTTAACCCAAAAAGGAGTACAATTTTGGAAAGGTACAATTTCCGGATGCGCACACAAGCTCAAAACGAATCTGTCGAAGATTACGTGACTGCATTGCGACATCTGGCTCTTACATGTAAATTTCAAGGAAGTTTCGATGAACATATTCGTGATCAATTAATGACACATTGTCGATCCAACAGGATACGAGAGGAGTTGTGGTTAAAGGATGAGCCAAGTTTAGACGAGATATTGGACTTGGCGAAACGAGTGGAGCATTCCCTGGCATGTGTAGCCAGACTTTCCAAAACTGAAGGAGGGGAGCCCAAAGAAAACAAATCAGAGGTGTTATCCGTAGCTGAGGGAAAGAACAAAAGGAAAGGAAGGAACAGACAGTCAGGGAAGAACAATCTGGAAGAAAGGAAGGGTCAAGATTATACGCAGAGATGTGAGAAGAAAGAGGATAGAAAGGACGAAAGGTTGTGTTATCGGTGTGCCAGCGCAACGCACTTTGCATCCTCTGTGGTGTGCCCAGGGCGGAAAAGTAAGTGCTCAAAATGCAAAAGGAAAGGACATTTAGCATCGTGCTGCAAGAACTACCAATTTGGTCAGACGGGCCAACGGAGAGTCTTATATGTAAATGAGGAGGAAGATGGAAGGTCATCAGAAGATGAAGATGTGGTGCCTTTACAAAATGTTATAGTGAATACAGTAAATGTGGTTACTAATGGCGGGGATCTTGAGGAATGTGAAAGGCCTGATGCTGTGGTAACGGTGAATGGGCGTAAAGTGTCAATGATGGCTGACTCTGGGTCGAAAATAACTTTAATATCCAGGGTTGCTTTTGAGTGCGACATGAAAGGAGTGGTATCTGAGTTATTGGAGCCTGACATAAATCCGGGAGGTTACAACCAAGATCGCATTGATTTACTGGGTTATGTGTGGTGTAGATTTGAATTCAAGGGACGCAGTTGTGATGGCAAAGTGTATGTCACCAAGAAGGGACAAACTTTATTAGGATGGAGAGAACAAAAGAATTTGGGGATTAGACTTGATCCAAATCACCCAGAGCAAGTGCTGCAAATTTCCGAAGTGTACGCAAGTCATGATAGGTACATGTTGGAGTTTAGGAAGGTGTTCAGTGAGAAGTTGGGAAAAGTGAGAGGGTTTCAGCACCAGATAACATTGAAAAGGGATAGTACACCCACTGTGGCGAAACTCAGGCCGGTGCCTCTAGCTTTGAGGGAAAAGGTGCAAAGATAATTGCAGAAGCTGTTGGAGTCAGGTGTGATTGAGAGAGCTGGGGGGGGTTGAATGGGTATCCCCAGTAGTGATCGTGAAGAAAAGTTCAGGTGACATAGGACTATGCGTGGACATGCGTGAGTTAAATAAGTGCGTGTTGGTGGACAGACACCCCCTGCCCAACATGGGTGAACTGTTGACCATGGTGGGTGGTGGAAGGTTCTTCTCTAAGTTAGATATGACTTCAGCGTATCATCAAGTCGAATTGGTGGAGGCATGTAGGAAAGTTACGGCTTTTGTGACGCATGAAGGTGTTTTTCAATTTAGGAGAATGCCATTTGGGCTGGCGTCCGCTTCATCAGTATTTCAGAAGATCATGGATCGGTTGTTGAAGGGACTGAAGGGAGTATTCTGTTTTCAGGATGATGTGTTGGTGAGTGGTGTAACGATGGAAGAACATGACAGGAATCTATGCAAAGTTTTGAGGATATTTGAGGAGAGAGGTATAACGTTGAGAGGTGAGAAATGTAAATTTGCGGTGACGAAAGTAGACTACCTAGGACACGAAGTGTCAGGGGATGGAGTTAAGCCCAAGGAAGATATGATTAATACCATTAAGAGTATTGAGAAACCCAAAAGCAAGAATGAGCTGCGCTCTTTTCTAGGAATGACGGAATTTTATCACAAATTTGTAATAAATTATGCTGATAAAGTACAAGAGATGAGAAAGATTCTCAGGAAGGGGGTTGATTTTGAATGGAATAGCCAGTGTGACAGGGAGTTTAATAGAATAAAGGAAGAAATAAACATGGCCGGTCCATTAGGGTGTTTTGACACGAGGAAGCTAACCATGATCACAGTTGACGCTAGTGAGAGTGGACTGGGAGCTGTGCTATCTCAAAAGCAGGAAGATGGTTCTGAAGAGGTAATCGCCCATGCATCAAGGGGCCTCAAGGGAGCAGAGTTGAGATATTCGGTACTTGAGAAGGAGGCATTGGCATGTTTTTGGGCTGTGGAACGTTTCAGAAATTTTGTGTGGGGAGTAGAGTTTGTTTTGCGAACGGATCATAAACCCTTAAAAGCCATTTTTGAGAATAAGGGTCTTGACAGAGTATCTCGGAGAGTGGCAGGGTGGGTTACCAGGATGCAGACGCATTGTTTTAGAATGGAGGTCATTCCCGGGAAGGAGAATGTTTTAGCCGACAGTCTATCAAGGATAAAAGCGGCAGCTACTGAGAGTAAGGGAAGTGAGGAAATGGAATTAGTGTTCGTCAACACCGATGGCATTGTATCCAAGCAGGAGTGGTTGGACGAAATAGAGAGAGATGACATCATAAGGAGGGTAATCACATATGTTGAATCCACGGTATGGCCTAATAAGGTAGAGTTGGCGGAAGAAGTGAAGCCGTTTTGGGAAGTAAAAGACGAGTTGTCGGTAAATGACAATATTTTGTTCAGATGGGATAGAGCAGTGGTCCCGATAAGTTTAAGGAAGAAAGTGGTAGATTTAGCGCATAGTGGTCATATTGGGGTTACCAAGACCAAAGGAGTGTTAAGAGAAGATTATTGGTGGCCGGGTTTTGACAAGGAGGTGGAAGATCGGTTGGCGAATTGTCAGTTTTGTGTTAAGAGTGGAAAGGGAATAGCGGCCAGAAAGCAACCTTTAGTGGATGTCGGTCTTCCGTCCAGGATATAGTGTGATATAGCCATGGACATACTAGGTCCCGTGGAACTGGGTTATGCCCGGGGAAAATATATCGTTTTGGTGGTGGATTTGTTTTCCAGATGGGTGGATTTTAAGGTTGTAAGGGAGATTACGAGTGAAAGTATGATAAAGGTGTTGCAGGAAATCTTTGCAAGTGAAGGTTTGCCTGAGACCGTATTGACTGACAATGGTCCCCAGTTTGTTGGAGAAAAATTTACTAGCTATTTGAGGAAGTGTGGGGTTGGTCATAAAAGAACTTCATTGTACCATCCTGAATCAAATGGTGTGGTTGAGAGAATGAATAGGTGTGTGATGGAAAGTGTACGTATGGGAGAGGAGTGTGGTTTAGACAAGCTGGCTCTAATACAAAATAGAATGTGGGCCCTGAGGATGGCGCCGCATTCTACGACTGGTATATGCCCATTTGAGCTCATGAGGGGAAGGAAGCCATATTCCATAGCTTGTCCGCCATGGCTGGGAAGATGTAGGGAGACCGACCTTGTTGTGGATGAAGTGAGAAGATCATTAGTGGAAAAGAAATCTAATTGGGTAAAGCGTGAAAATCTAAAGAGAGGAAAGAAGGAGTTGCGTGTGGAATGTGGTGACTGGATTAGGATAAAGAGAGCAGTGATAAGGAGGAAGGGGGAGTCTCTTTATTCGGATCCTGTCAGAGTGGTGGTAGTCATGAAAGGGGCTGTGCGAGTTGCTGGAGGGCAAGTATGGAACAAAGATAGAGTTGCCTCTGTGAGGAGAGGAGATATGTGAATGAGTTAGTGAAGCGTATTCGAGTTGAAAATATTAAATGAAATGAGACGTACTTGGTGTAACATGCCGAAAACTAAAGGGTTCATATATATATATATATACACATAAAAAAGGAAAAAAAAAAAGGGGAAAATAAGGAAGGGAGATGTGTTGTAGTGTATCTCCTTTGGAGAGGTGATCTGATGTGTTGTAATGTATCTCCTTTGGAGAGGACATCTCTCTATAAAGGAGAGAATACATTGTGATGTAATGGAATGTTCATGCAGAGGGTTCTTGTTTTGGTTCTAAATTGACGGTTGGAGGAAAGAGCTGAAGGGAAGGGAGCCCATGAGATGTGGGGTCTTCTTTTCCTGTTTATTAACTTAAATAAATCCAGTTATATAACTTACCTGCCTCCGCCTCATCTTCATAACACCCATCTTTTTTATTCCCAGGAAGGACGACACAGAACTCAGGCCGTGTAATGATCAGAGACAGTTGAACGACATCACTATCAAAAATAGATATCCCATACCCTTCATTGAAGTCCTCCGGGATCATGCTCGACATAACAAGATTTACACCAAATTGGACTTAAGCGTTGCGTATAATTTAGTATGAGTACCGGCAGGAGATAAGTGGAAGATTGCTTTCCTTACCAGATATGGGCATTACAAATATTTAGTCATGCCTTCGGGCTATGCAATGCCCCAAGGGCAATGCAACATTTCCTGAACGGGATATAATGGATGTTTATGTTGTCATCTATCCCGATTTTCTCATGGTCTCTGGAGGTGTTGTCTAGACTCCAGAAACACTGACTATATGCCAAGGCATCCAAATGAGTCTTTCATTAGCAGAAGGTTGCTTACCTGGGATATTTACTATCCCCGAGAAGGATTGAAATGCATCCTAAGAAAATCGATTCAGTCTTGGAGTGGCCCGTTCCGATGTCAGTCAAAAATCTCCAGAGATTTCTGGGATTTGCCAACTTTTACAGGCGTTTCATACCCAATTATTCTCAAATACTATTGCCATTGACAAAACTCCTTCGTAAGGAACAGACATTCGAATGGGGCCCAAAGGCCCAGGACGCGTTAGAATGATTAATGTTGAAATTCAAAACGGCTCCAGTTCTACGGATTACGAATCCAGAACACCCATTCATCATAGAAGCGGATGCTTCAGATTCTATTGTAGGTGCCGTCTTGTCTCAGACAGACCCTCAGACCAAGTTCAAACATCCATAGCGTATCAATCCCGAAAGCTAACGGATACAGAAAACAACCACAGTATCTTTGATAAAGACCTGTTGGCGATTAAAAAAGCCTTTATCAACTGGAGACATTACCTTGAAGGAGCCATCCACCCTATTCTAGTGATCACGGATCTATAAACCAACGCCTGAATAAATGGATCCATTTCTTTTCTTGGTTCAACTTCCAAGTTACATATACCCGTGGTACGCAAAACACCAAAGCGGATGCCCTATCTCGGAAAGATCCCCTCATATCGAAAAAAAAAAAAAAAAAAACACAGGTCACCCGTTTGTGGCCCCTACACAGATCCTCTCTAAACTCCAGACTAGACTAGAAGGTTACAAAGAATACCTCTCTCAGGCGTACACGGATTGAGAAAAGAAATAATTCCTGGAAGAACCACCCCATACATCATGAAAAACAAGGATTACTATTTCATGGGAAACAACTCTGGTTACCTACCACATCTATTCAGACACGTTTTCTTAAATGGTGCCACGATGATCCTTGTGCTGGACATTTCAGCATTTAAAAAACACAAAAGAAGGTAGAAAGGTATGCCTGGTGCAAAGGTTTGTCTCAAGACGTCCTTGACTACATCCAAGGCAGTGGAGTTTGCTCTCGGTCAAAAGCTCCCTCAGAAAACAATGTGCCTTTCCAGCCCCTACTGACACCCCTTTCCTCACACTGTTTCCAAACATTCACCTCCCGCTTGCTGCCAGGTCGATTGTGGCAGCCTTGGTGGACCCATAGGTACGGACTTGGGTAGCGTAACGGTTAACCTGCACCACTCAGTAATGGCGGAATATTTATTTCCGGTCCACATCCAGGGTTAATAGGAAGTGGACCAGTGATCTGGTGTTTCAAGTAACGACATTCAAATGATTGCGGCTTGTATTCCGGCAGCAGCAAGCATCCGCTGCCTCTTCAAGGCTTCCACGCGCATTGATGAAGGATTCCTGAACCCAGTTCCAGAGCTTCTTCAGCGTATCCTTTCTCTACTCAATCACCTCTCGCACAGCCTTCTCATTGCGGCTTCATCTATCCTTGGTTTCCGACACATCAAGATTATCCTATTCTTCCTTTTGACAAAATATACTGAAACCAGTGGGTTTCCTTCTGGATAGGTATGGACTCCTTCATAGCGGATTGAACCCCTGTATCCAGGTAACTATCCAACCAAAGGGACAACAAGAGGGAGGGAACAGTTTCTACCTAGGAACTAACATTCTCCTTTGTTTAACCCTTGTACAGTTTTCCGGCCTCCACGATCAAACATTCCAGCACCACTACCACATCCAAACAGTGCTAAGGAAGGTGGGGCGTCGCAAAAGGGATTTTGGTTATATAACCATAAACCTTTTTCTTTCTCGACCTTGGTACGCTGTGTGCATGGTTTCTGAAGGTCAGGTCTGTATCATACACGACAGAGCCCCAATGGAACATTAACAGCAGGATGAATTTGCACAAGAAAATAAACAAGTTGGGCACAAGCGTTGCACATATTTCTTTCGTTTTGGCATGGTGCAAAATCATACAGATTTTTTTTTTTTTTTTTTAAATGTGCCCCATTCCAAAATAGATCTATATATCTTCCACAGTGCATTACACCCGTGCGGCTTTCCAGAAATAGAAAGCTTCCATTTTCTTTTCCTCAATAGAAGTGATAACTGTGGTAAACCCGCATGAAACCGAAAAAGAAAAAGGGTCAAAACAAGATTTGAAGGGAGAAATGGATGCTTTCACATTAGGGTAATGGTTGGGAAAAGAGGAACATATTTATAGTGGGAGATTTAAAGATGGACTTCAGAGCTGATTTTGTGTCATTTTTGTGTTACCGGGTGAATCCTGCGGGCAAGACATGCTCAGAGTGAATGAGGGCTATAGGAAAGGATCATGGAAGATTTAAATTAGGAAGATAGGTGGTAGGGCTGAATGGGAGGAGGGGTGTGCTTAGAGAGTGGCAGTGAGGTTGGGGAAGACTTTGTTTTCTCATTGTAACGATAATCGTCAAAAGATGCATTATCGTGTTAATGGTCATCAGTAAAGGAGGTGACCGCGGTATGTTTCTGCAGGAATTTCCCAGTGTAAACTATGGCAGAAAGGAGGGGAAAAGGAGTAAGGGCCATTGATTAATGGCCCATGCACTTTGAGTTGGGTTGGTGAGACAGGGCTAGTGCCCATTGCCAGTGGTATCTGATAATTTATTAGTGACGAGGACAGGGCATCTGCGGTAGGCTAGCGCCACTGCTCATAGGCAAATGCCCAGAGGACCACAGTCTTTATGCTTCATTGGTGCAACGGAGATAGAGGACACGACCAAAGTCCATCGACACTGGCCTTCGACTGTGTGTGCTGGTATTTGGTTAGTTACTAGGCAGGGGATTTTGGCCATGGCCCTAGGCCAGGACCAGTGGCCATGACTGAAGGGCATGGCCAGTAGGACACTGGCTTTTTGCCTAATTGTTTCATTGTGAACAGTGAAACGGCTTAAGGTCATGGCCACTGGGCATAGCCAAGGCTATGGACTGTGGGATATGGTTAGTAATTAGGTAGGGGAAAATGAGCGTTGGCCGTAGGCTGGGGACACTGGTCATGAACAAAGGCCATGTGCTGTGGGCCACTATCGTTTCTAATAATTGCTGAAACATGACTCGTGGTCCCTGGATAAGATGTAGCACAACAAAACCCTTGTAATTCAGTCAAAAAAAATAAAGAAATAAAAAAAACCTTTGGTTAAGAGAGTTAAGATGATCCAATCCTTCACAACATAATGCAGGGAAATTCAGCAGGCGTGGCAAGTGAGGACCATTTTAACTCAGAGCCCACCCGCCTTGCTTTGCTCAACCCATGTGCACATAGATGACATCATAGCAGGAATCAACAATGATAACGCAGTTTGCTGCAATAAATAAGATCATCTTAACTCGCTCCCAACTAACAAAGTGGAAGAAAACACTAAGGAACAAACAGAGCAGCAGTGACTGGTCATTCCTTCTGATCAACCATTTTTTTCACAACTCTACAGTTGACCCAAAAGCTCAACAGGGCCGTAGGCTCTCGTTTGTCAGAGGTTTATAACCTCTCGTCTCTAAACCTGATCACTACTTTTTGTATATATATATATATATATGCTGTATTCCAACGGCCACAACTGCTCCAGTTTCTTCATAAGCTGGCAAAGGGTGGTGCCTGGAACCACTTTGAAGAGTTTTCTTCTTTCGATGTAGTGGTGCAGTCCCATTGAGAACCAGCCTTCGCCCTCCTACAGAATGTTAATTATCCACTCGTGGGTACCTCATTCCCTATATCGCCAATATCGGACTGCAAATGTGTCTCTCTGCTCTCTTGAGGAAAACCAGATCCATTGGCCCTCTTCTGTGGCGCAGGCACTGGCCTTGACGCAGCACCCGTAGCCATTGGTGGTATTCCAACTTTCTTCAAGGTCTGTGTAGAACCTGAAGGGGAGTGGAATGTTGTTGATTCTACAGTCCATTTTTCCACCCATATTACGGCTTTGGACCAAGTCTACAAGTTGTGGTAGTCATTGCCCAGGCAAGATGGCCTTTCTCGGAGGTTGGTGCCTGGTTCATCAATTTTTGGGGGGTCATGGGACGCGCTTGCTTTAAACTTGGTTAACTCTGGCTTAGAGTTAGGCAGGGTGGAAGATTTTCCAAAGCATCAGTAACCATCCAGTTGCAGATGGAGTGTCTAAGCAGACCAATGTCTCAGAGTACTCAATTGTTGCCTCGCTCATTCTTTCTGGGTCTCCAGTCACCTGCACTTCAAAGTCCTGTGTGTCACTCCTGGCCTTGGTCTCAACACGGCAGACACAAGGAGTCACTTCGGCGTTAACTACTACGCTTCTGGTGTCTGTAAGGCTGCTGTCATGTACCCCTGGACTATTTTGCTGGCAGGATACATCAGTGACAACGTCGTTTACCTCGGCCACTGGAGCTGGTGGCTCACTGGACCCAATTCATGGCTGCAGACAGACAGATGTGGGGAGGACCTTCGGCAGCAACCCTGTCACAATCTGTAAGCCGTAATCGTTCCAGTGAGCTCCGGACCCATCACCTCTCTCCCCGGTTACAACAGGGACTTTTGCACACTGGTTGCAACGCTCACCTGAGGCGTGGACACTTAATTTAGTGTGGAAATCCCATGGTTTCATTTTGTGTGACAAGAAATTATACTGGGTCATTCACACAATATCTAGGCAAATGGGCTCTCATGTCTCATTGTTGAACAAATAAACAAATGAGTGGATGAAGCGAACAGAGTACAAAGAAAATGTCATTCTTTTTCGTCCCTTTGTCCATCTTCGGTACTTCGTTAACCCTGATGATGCATCAGGAACAAGTCCATCTTTTTTGAAAAAATGTACATGATGTTAATGACCCCCATGTTCTACTTTGCCTCACTGTGCTCAGGGTTACATCTAGCTGAACCAAATAAACTATGTATAAATCTAATGCGTTCCAAATGTACAGCTGTTTGCACATATTGCACGCTATACTGTGAAAAACTAACATGGAGTACACCTTCTATTTCCCGATTCCATACAGTGCTCTGGGTTTGGCTACCACATCCCCTGTCGTGGGTACACACCACGTTATCCACATCTCGAATATCTTCCTCAGCGCTGCATGGCCAAAGTAAAAGCCCACGTCAAAAGCATCATCCTCCTCACATATAAACAAAGATGCGGTGCATCCATGCGTCAGCCTGCCCTGGACATTTTCTCCTCACAAAGTTTATTTTTCCAAAACAACTGTCTGCGCATACAGGCTGACTCAGTCACCGGCGGCATAACCAGTCTTTACTGTAGCAGACTCACTCTCGGTGGTTGCAGCACGACAGCCTGATTTATTTACTTTTTTTTTTTAATATAACATTTTATTAAATTTGAACATATGACATACAATCAATCAATAACATTCCATCAATTTCCCATCATTAATTTGTTCAGTTATATTTGCTGTAATTACGCAGTCCCACGATTGTTGGAGAGCAGTACAGAGAGTTTATGCCCAGTCCTCTATAACTCTCAATTGTATAATTAAATAAAACTGTTGTAGTTCATCCATCCTCTTTGTCCCATTTGTGCCCGATCTTAGCGGCCTTCTCCGGACATCCCCGAGCAGTATACAAACCGAGTTCCATGACCGCATACCCAACTACATCGGAGACCCATTGTGCAAAGCTAGGATGGTCCACAGCCCCCCACTATCTTGCAATGTTACGTTTGATCCGGCCCATTGTAGTGGATAGAAATATTTTCTCGTATCGCCCAAAGTTGTCATCCCCCCAGATACCGAGCAGCAGCAATTTAGGGTCCATTGGTACTTCCACTCCTACTACTTCTGATGGCTTATTGCAGCGAGACTGCCAGAAGGTTTGGACCTGGGGGCATTCCCATAGGATAGATGTATTTAACAGAAACACAGAGCACAGCCTGAGCAGTTAAATAAGGGGGATTTTAGCAGTTGCCTGCATCTATTTGCTATTCTACCCGACACTACAGCGGATCAGGGTTGCAGCTGGGTCCATAATAGATTCTGCCCACTTAAAAACAAACCCAGAACTGTGCTCCACACCTGCTGATAGAAGAGGTCAGTGACTCCACCTACTGTTTGAAGGGCAAAATGACCCTAACCTTTTATTTGAGCCATGCAGTAACTCCAACAACCACCACAAAGGATGTGTACAGTATATTTTATTTCCTTTTCATAAGGTTTCATGAAGGAACAATTATACTAAAATGCTTGCACCTTGTTTGCATATACAACTTGAATCCCAAAAATAACAGTCCATTATTATATTGAAGGCAAGGTATACGTGGAGGTAAATCCTCTCCCTTAGCTATGGTCACTTTCCGCCCAAAGAAAACTGACCATTCACATTATGGTTTTGTAATCAACAGAATTCAATCCATCCCTGCCTATCACCACCTGCAAATAAAGCAGATGCTCTCTAAAGTGGGAAAGCTTTAAATAACACCTCGCCTTTATTTTACTCCTGGTATCTGTTAGGATACACAGGATTTCTGCATTAGGGGTGTCTTAGCAAGTGGGTTACCTCTGGAGTGACCAGTGGAGTGACCCTTTACCGTGACCTCTTTTGCTTACAAGATTAGGCCTCCAACCCGCACAGTGGGATAGGAGGTTTAATAAAGAATATATCCATAGGAGCAAGGTACCTCTTACACTTCACGGGTGATATCTGTGAGGAGCCAAGAAGAGACGCAGACCAAGAGGACAAATGACTGTGGTTAAATACTTTTATTGAATAATAAAGGGGTTCGAAAACGCCTCACTGTCTCTAATCTACCAGGTATTTCCCTACCACAACCAAAACTAAGGGTCTGTCCTGTGTCAAGATGTCCAAAGCAAAAATGACCCGAGTACGAAAACCTATCCTAGCACTTGCATTTGAAAAGTAACTAATGTGCTAGGGGTAATGTCTTTGGCTTGAAAAGTGCACAAATGTTCAAGTTCAACAAAGGGTATAACTCCAACAAATGTTCCAAATGGATAATGTTCACAGTTCCAGGAATGGCTCCCTACCCCAGGTTTCTCTCCACAAAACAAAAGTTTAAAAGAATAATCAAGTTCTTTATAGCCCAAGAGGATAACCCCTCCTCTTGGTGTTGCAATCCACTCCTGTGAAAATGACTCCCGTCCCCAGGTCTTTTCCAAATTCACTGAATCCTAAAGGCATGAATCTTCCTTGGGATTCTCTTTTTCAATAGTATCACAATTTGGGTGCGGTCCCAGTCTCGCAAACACCCGGTATACCCTCCTGCCAGGTTCTATCATATAGTCCCTTTACAGAAACACCTGGTAAACTCTCCTGCCAGGTTCTCTTATATATTCTTATGGGTGCAAATCCCAGATCTGCAGTTCACCCGTTATACTCTACTGCCAGGATTTTTACACCTAGCTTTTTCACTTTGGGTCCCAGACTCACACAGCTGGTTAAGCCTTAGCCCTTTCCATATTCTTCCCATGTACCAGTTCCATGACCCTCTGCTTGTCAGTTTGTGGCTTTTTTTCCACTTGTGAAAGTCCTCCCCGTTCGGGTAGCACTTCTCTGGCTTCACACTCTCCATCTGGTCTCGCCTGCAGCATCGCTCTTTCTGGGTCTTCGCTTTACCCGACGGGACGTGCCTGCCCCTGTCAGCATCTCTCTACCTTCCTTCTGGTGTCGGGTTTGTAAATATCCCGGCATTGCGCTCTTCTCTCCAATGACTAGAGTGCAGCATTGGCTTACATGCTGTATGAATTCTCACAACTCCATTCCTCTTCCCAGTATTTTCAAAGGATTCATATACGGCGAATGTATAGTCAGATCTTGTCATCCTATTTGTTACAGAGTTTTGAAGGAAGCCATCATCAAGTTTTGTGGGTTGTTGAAGGAGGTTATCACAATATGCCATCAAGGCATGAGGAATGGAAGGGATATCCCTAAAGAGAAAGGGGGATACCATGTCTCATTTGATGCCTGTCCCTCCCACTTAGGATTGCCTCCCCCTCATGTGATCATCCCTCGCAAATCCATCCCCAGGGTCAGGATCAGATAGCGACTGCTGTCTCCTGGCCACATAAGGAGAGGCTCTCTCTGGGAAAGGTGCAGTGACATCAGATTCATCACACATCTCTCAACTTCTCTCTTCAAAAAACAGTATTAAATTTGATTTACCACATGCCATACTAGTCAGGCAGTCATCATGATGATGTCCAATACCTTTACTGCATGACTCACTCATGCCAAAGCACATAAGCTAGCCCCTCTCCAGAGAGCACTGTCATTTCCAGGCAGTATGTGTTGGAGACTGGAGAATCTGAGGAAATCCTAACTGGGACTTCTCTCAGCCAGGAAATGTTTACAACATTGCTCATCTGAAAAGAAAAGTCAGTTCCTTTTCACTGCCTCACACACACTCTACACATTCAGCCCTTGCTTCTCTGTCATGAGTTATCACAGTCATTGGCTCAGTCAATTGTCAGTCCTGAAGTCACTGGCAAACACCTACTTGTTTCCAATCTTCACAGCGACACCATGCTGCCACCAAATGTCATACCTCTGCCAATGCAGTGCAGATGTTTGACCAATGAACAACCAACATGACATAACAGGAACTACTGATCGGAAAGCTTAAGCCTGTAGATACCAGCTAGCTTCTTTTCCATTCACTGGCCAGGTAAATAGGAATAAAACACTCTTGAGACTACTAAACGAGGTTAGGTTTATTTAAAGCCTTTAGCAATCCCAATTACAATGATGGAATAGTTATCCAAAGAATGTTTCACAGTACTAATTAAGAAGACCTTTTTCATTTAAATATATTTACTAGGACCATGTGGTGCGAGGACATTTTTTCATATTACTTTCCAGATCAGAGCATGGGATGCTTAGACCATTTCATCAAGGTAAGCCATCACTTTGCACACACATTTGTTAACATCTTCTTTGAAATTCAAATTTGACCTGCAGACAGAAGCAATATAGGTGCTCTTTGAAGTGCATGACATAACTTTCAAAACGTAGACACTGCAGGAGAGAATAGGTGATAAAAGTAATATTCTTATACTCATTGCTTGACATTGGCATACAGCTTTTTTTGTTCTGCATATTGTACATAACATTTGCAGTTGCATACAATAGGTTTACATTTTTTTGTGCATCAAAGAAGCAAATAAGCATATATGCACAGTCATCAATTGTCACAGAAACAACTTTAAATACAGCGGAGTGGCGGAGAGTGGCAGTCTTGGTCTGTCCTTCACACTTCATTCCAGTCTTTCTACAGTGCCTATCCAGTCTTTCTACAGTGCCTTTAAAAACCTACTACCTCCGCGGAGCGGACGCGGAGTGGCAGTCTTGCAGTCATGCCAGGCAAGCCGGTCAAGACTCCCTCTCTGCCGCAGGCCCAATTTGAAATTGAAGAAGCCACGGGAAGACGCCTGAGAAGTGCTAGCGTGAGTGCCATCACAAAAAAAAACACAGCAATTTCCACGCCAAACTCTCCCCTCGACACAAGCTTGAGACAGGTCGATGCCAGCCAAGACTCTATACAAACGACCTCTTCAAAGAAGTCTCATGTCATGGCCCCTGCCCCTGCTCCTATGGTCCCTAACCCTTTGCTGGCCTTGTCAAGGAGCACACAGGACTTACCTTCTGATACGCGGTCGGCGCCGCCAGAGAAAGTGTCGGAGGGGTTCGTGGAGGTAGAGAAGCTAAGCCAGCCTGCGGTAGCCCCGGTGCCTTCGCTCACGGGGTCCTCCCTCCAGCCACGTCTGGCGGGGGTGGAGGCTCCGAGAGCCCGGAGCGGCCCGCCGGAGAATGGCGAGGACGCCGAAGTGGAGGAGAGGCCGAAGTCGAGGCCCCCTCTCGGGCCAGAAGAGATGAGGGAGACTCCAGCCAGGGCCGGTTGGTCAGCTCCTGCGCCGCTGACGGGGCCAGACACCGCACGATTCTCGCCCACCCGCTGCCCGCGTCTATCCTCGGCCTCGACGGGTGCTCCGCCAACTCCCGGAGGGGAGGCGGCGTTGAGACCCAGGATCGGGCGGTCGGAAGACGGCGCGGACGCGGAGGTCATTGCGAGGCCGCGGAGTGGCCCCCCCCCCCGGGGCCGAGGAAGAGAACGAGATGCCAGACGGGGCAAGGTGGCCAGCTTTGGTGCCGTTGACGGGGAACGAGCCTGCCCGTCTCACGGCCCCCCAGGCGGCCGCCTCATTGTTAACCCCGCCCCCCTCCGTACTGTTGATTCAGGCCCAGATCCACCAGGAGGCGTGGATAGAAGCCTACACAGTCTCCGAAGAGGAAGACACGCAGTCCAGGCACAACGAGGCAGTTACTCCACCCCTAACCAAAGAGGCTCAAGAATTGGTAGGGGATCCAGCTCCTACCCAAGCAAATATGAAAAAAAGGCCACGCATTACGGGTGCCTCCCGGAAAATAAGTTACAAAAATTTACAAGAAAAAAAAAAAAAACTGAAAAAGAAGAGTGCCACTCTACCAATAAACCAGCCCGAACTCATAAATAAGCCCTGTAATGTAAACATCACAAAAAACTCAAAAAAGGGAAGTAAACAACACCAACAACCATTGAAGCTTCTAACGGACTTTTTCCGCAAACACTCAACGGCCCTCCAAGTATTAAGGCAAGATCTGACCGACGAGGAAATATTGGAGGCGACCTCGGAAAATTCGCCGCCAACCAAACAACGGAGACTAAACGCCCTACCTATTGCACCTCCACGGAGGCTTTCAAAACCAAACAAAGAAAACGACCATTACAGTGAACCCTCTCCAACCAGGTTGATTTCTCCAAAATTGACATATGAACTTACAAATTGTAATGCAACGGAGGAAGTTGACACAACATCAGTATTAGAACAGGGGATGCCAAATTGCTGCGACACCACGGGGGTTGTGTTGGTGCCAGTCGAGGCAAACACTGCTCCTTCGTGCCCTTATGAGAGCCACCCAATACATTCGGTCGCCCAGCAGCAGGAAGAAGCTATTCATGAGACGAGACTAAACGGCACCACGAACAACCAAAACCCAACCAACATAGTCAAAACCCCATTGACCTCTACCACTCCCACAAAAGAAATTTCAAAAAAACAAGATCCGTTGGGCCAAGCAGCGAAGTCGTTACCAGGGAAAGTCCTAGCAAGTAATCCCCGTCCCCAGAGGAGAGAGGAATGCTCCAGAACGCTCAACTCACCCCCAGAGCTTTTGTTGACGAAAAAGCCTCCACCAGTGCACAAAGTCAACTTTTTACCTGAAAGGCCTTTGGACACCTTTTTCTCCAACCTCGATACTTACAATTTTCACAGAAGACATTCACTAGACCACCCCCCCAGAAAGTCATACTCAGGAACTCCAGCAATAAATTCCACGACCACACGGTGCAACAGCCCCCCTGCTCAAAGCCCAGCAACCTCTAATGACCCGCCCCCAAAAAAACTCGACATGTGTACCCTGATGTCGGCATTAACAATTGCGCTCGCTCCATTCACTAAACTCTATGAGACGATTAGCGATACCCTGAAGGATCAAACTTCACTTCAGGCGGCCATGTCAACGAAACTGACTTTTCTAGAAGGATACATAATGGCCCGAGAACAAAACCGCAAACAGGGTGACTTCCCGGTACTTCAACATCTTTCCTCACCAATTTCTAATGAAAATGACCCAGAACAAGAAGCGCGCTTGCTACCTACTCACACATTGCGCGAACCAAAAGTCACTCAAACGGTAACATTCATAGATCTAACAACGTCCTCCAAACCACAAGAAATGGCCGGAACAACTACAAAAGACCCCTTCGAAGGAGCCACAAAACGCACGAGCATTGTAAGCCCGGAAGTATTGACCCAAAATCAAGCCCCGCCAAAGAATAAATTACCACCATTGATAAAACAACTAGTAACCCAACCAGTTCCACAGCTAACATTGAAAGGCTACCATAGTCCACCCCGGGAAGAAAATAACCAACCTAATTCATCACCGAGAGGGGTTCAAGAGTTCTTAAACAATGAAGAGCTGATGAATATTACACAACATTTAACAGAGAATTGGATATCTCATTCACCGAAAGATAAAGCCAGTGCCGACCCACCTACGCCACCTGCACTACATCAACCTAGACCTAAACCAGATGACCTAGGGCTCGAACCATCATTCTCCACTCGAAAGAGTAGCAGAAAGATCAGCACTAGGAAACAAGACAACGACAAAAAATACTATGCCTCACATGACCTTCGCGAGAAAACAAGAAGGTCGCTATCTCAAAAGCGCGAATTCCGATCACGCTCCTATCGCCAGTCGAAAAGAAACCAACATCACGACGAAACAAACCATACCCGCTTCGAAGCCGGTCTCCCACCAGCTCGGACCGATAGAATCCACAACAGACACATGACAATGACGAATACTCCTAGAGCCTTACGACAAAAAGACTCCCATATTAGATGGATCTTGAGGCTCGAACAAACTCAAGAGAACCGAGATAAAGTAATCTTAAACAGAAGAGGAATCCTGGACCTCTTCAGTTACATTCCCAAACTACGTGCGCTGAAATCAGCCGACATTAAGATAGTCGACCCGAGCCATAGGCATCACAAAGCGATTTGTCATCTCTACATCTCATCCTCTGCTACGAATAAATCATTAAGAGCAGCAGTCGAAGACCTCCAAACTATGGGGTACGAACTAAGAGAATCCACAAGACAAATAAAAACTGGTAAAAACGCTATGCCTGAACCTCCCATGACATGCCCAGAGGTGAAAGGTGACACTAAGCACGTTCACAGACAGCAACATGAAAACGTAAAATCTGCTAAAAACTTCAGAAGAGAGAAAGTCTCCTCAGGCCAAACGACTCTGAACTCCCCGGTTTTGCAGCGACCCACCCAAGAAGAACGGCCACCAACGGATCTAAGGAGAAATCAAAGCAAGGTCCAAAATGAGACCTATGCGAATGTAGCAAATCCAACACCAGTCTCTACTCTTGGTACTATGTGGTCATGGCTGCCGAAGGCCCTGAAGTCCCAGCGTCAAAAATAGCCATCATCGAACCAAAACAATGGCGACAGAGCTATTGATCATCACATCCGGACGCAGGACCATATAAAATTATGCTCATGGAATACCAGAGGCTTCTACCATCTAACTACCTCAAGCGATATCAACTGGCAGGAATACGACATCATCTGCCTCCAAGAAACTTGGCTGCTCCATCCTCCAATCATCGACGGATTTGTGACCCACATAGTGCCCGCAAAAAAAGGCTTAACAGGCAGACCTACCGCCGGCCTACTGATCGCAATCCGTAATGGTTGTGGTATAACGAACATCGAAAAACTGAAAGAGACTCAAGATGCGCTGATGATAAAGCTAAACTGGTCGTCTGCAACAGAGCAACCGGGGGGTTACCCAAAATCGGTGGTCATCATCACCACTTACTGGAATCCGGCCACGACTAATACTTCAAAATTCATTAAAGAAATGGAAAGAAACATCGATGAAATCCAGCTATACCGAAAAATTGACCTCATCCTTATATGTGGGGACCTCAACATTAAATGTCACAACCCTGATAACTCACCTCTCGTCAAATCGAAAGATTCACTCACCGACCAAAGGGCATCAAAATGGCTAGAATTAATGGAATCACGATCTTTCCTAAACCTGGACCACGCCTTCTCGGACCCAAAGAGACCTCCGACTTGGGAAAGAGGCAACTCCAAATCTACTATTGATCACATCTTCGCCACGCGGCCTCTACTTAACCTGATAACCACATTTAACGTGAAAAGAACAGAGGAGAGCGACCACAACCTCCTTGAAACTACCTGGACCTCACTGGCGACAAACAAGATCTTGATGCCAAATAATATGGAGTTAACACCACAAGGCACCAGATTGAAAATGACAGAAAAAGCAATAAGCTCGTTAACAATAGCGTATAAAGCGCTCACAGCACCTAATCAGCTGCCCTCGGCGGATTACACTCCCCTGTTGGTAGCCTTTAACATCCCACGAGGAAGGAATAGGGAAAACCATCCGCAGCGGAGACATATATTCGATAAACTCATACAGGAGAAAAAGAGAGAACTAAGGAGAGCAAAAAGAGTCGCCTTGACCTTAAACCAACCGGCGGCTGCATTAATAGCCGAAAAAACTTACAAAAATTGGCTAAGAAGTTATCGACACAACCTGCTCCAGCAAGACTCGGAAAATATTCTTAGGGCTATCAATGGCAACCATGCCAGAGACTTCTGGACGCTTATCCACTCGGCTACGCCAGGCGCACTACCTGACCAACTAAATGGAATCACGGCGGCAGCATGGGAGGCCCACTTTGCAAACTTATTCCAAGACTTAATACCTATGGAGAACAAAATACCGGACACTACCACGCCTTGGATCAATATCACCAACGAAGACGAGATCCTGTCACAGATAAAGAAACTAAAACCATCCCGCGCTCCTGGCCCGGACGGGATAACAAACGTCGATCTTAAAACTCACCCTGAAGCATGGTCACACCTTTTGAGTATAATCTTTTCGCGCTGTGCAACTTCTAGATCAATACCCCCATCATGGACCCGTGCGAACATAGTCCCGATTTATAAGAAGGGGAACAGAGCGGATCCATCCAACTTTCGCCCAATAGCCCTTTTGGATTCGATAGGGAAATTATTTGGATCTCTCCTCCTGCAACATTTTCTCAGATGGGCCACCAACGCCCCCTGTCAAGACCACTTTCAAACAGGATTTAAAAAAAATCTGGGTACGAACGCGAATATTATGATACTGAACATCCTGAAAAGCAAGATATTCGAAGGTAAACCAGATTTATACATCACGTTTATTGACCTAACACAGGCCTTCGATAAAGTGAACCGTGCCAGATTATGGCAGAAACTTACCAACTGGAAATGCCCACCAGAGATCCTGAACCCGATCAAAGCCCTATACTCTGATACAACTATGAGAGTAAGACTAAACCAACAAGGACTCCTGTCGGAGGAAATAAAAACTTTGAGAGGCGTTAAACAGGGTTGTCCCCTCGCCCCTGCGCTCTTCTGGACTTATCTGGGGGACTTTCAAACCTCCGAAACACGAATCCGATCCTTCCCACCTAAACTGGGTGGAACCTTGATTAGCCGTTTACTCTACGCCGACGATTGGATCCTACTAGACCAGACTCCTATAGGTCTCCAACGGCAGTTAAACAACTTGCAAAGGTACATGGAAGAAAACAATTTGGAAATCAACGTGTCTAAAACTAAAACAATGAAGCTTCAAAAAAACTCCAAAAAAACAGAAAAGTCCAACTTCTGCCTCGGTTCCATCCGAATCGAAAAGGTGCACAGCTTCAAGTACCTAGGAGTCATACTAGACAGCTCGGCGCAAGACAAATCAATGCAAGAAACCCTCATTGATAAAGTCAAGAACCTATCGAACCAGGGAAAGGCAATTGACCTTAAATTTGGTCGTTATTCCATAATTCCAGTAAGGGACTTCTACAAAAAGAAAGTTATCCCTACAGTAACTTATGGTACAGACGCGATGCCTAATCTACCGGCAGAACTGTGGCCCAAATTGGAAGCGCTATTCTGGAGGAAAATACTGGGTCTCCCGAAATCGACACCGATAGCGCCGCTCAGGCGTGAACTTAGTCTGATATCCTTAAGTACCTCGGTGGCGTTGAATAGTGTCCTATTATACAGAAAATGCATTATGCCAGAGAGCCCATACGTTTATCGCCTGATAAACCAGGAATTGGAAATGAAAACATGTAATTCACTGTTGAGATGGGAATCTAACATGCTGGCCCTCCTTCAATCAGCTGACAGTTGTAAAGAAGAGCTGATTATCAACCCAGTAAAAACCTCTAAAAAAATCAAAGAGTGGGACTGGATTCAAACAATAGAATCAGCAAACAAATACAAACTTACCAGCCATCTGCCATCGTTCTTCAAAAAACAGGACACACTGCAAAGATACCTTAAACTTTTTCCTAGCAGAGCAGCTCGGCTCTACTTTCTGAGAATCCGTTTAAATCTCTTGGAAACAAACGAGATCCTGGCAATAAGAGGCAGATCAAACACAAGTCAATGTCGTTACTGCAAATCGCCAACAGCAAAAGAAACGATTCGTCATCTGCTGTTGAATTGCCCTAAGACCCGAGAGATCCGGGGTATCTACTTGAAGAACTGCATCTCCGATTTCACAGCAACCGACGAGGAGAATTGTTGGAACAAGTTGATTGCAGGCGACAAACAGGGTTGGGCCCTGGCCACGCTAAACATCATGCAACACATCATGACCCAAAAATGTGCCGGGGAAGCTTAGCCTCGAAATTTCGCCAGTAGATCGCACAAACAACCACAAGCTAGAGCCCCCTTCACGCATGTTCTCGCCGACGCAACAAGACACCTGACGATCGATTTAATCAGCTGTTCGCCTAATTTCTCCTTGAGATCCGAGACCTTCCTGAAACCAGATATCAAAAAAAAAGGGAAAAAAAAAAAAAAAAAAAAAAATATTGAAGGGGAACTTCAGACATTTATCTTTCGTTTTGTAAAAATCCAAAGGGATTAAATACAAATAAAAAAAAAAAAAAAAAAAAAATACAGTGTAGCTGTGGCCAGAATGACAAATTGGCCATGGAGCAATGAGAGCCGGCCTCCCCACTCTTTTGGCCCTTCTTCTGTGGTGGAAGTTGGGAGTTCATCACAATATGTTTCAGTCTAGCATAGCAATTTACCAGACCTTCATCAGGAACTAGATCCCAAAGATAGTGAATTGTTATACATTCAGAACGACCTTTGAAACAATAGCAATGATCAAGGTATACAGTGTTTCGATCCCAATCTATTGATCGTGGGCAAAAAAGACTGAATACCCAAAGTTGTAGAGGCTGCTCACACACACGCCACACATGAGTGCACGCAGAGGTTGATAGGCTCATTGAGAGCAGCCCGGAAGAAAACAAGGACGCATAGGGCAGCCGGTAAGTGGTTTGTGTGTGTGCGCATGTGACAGGGAACAAAGGAGGCGTGCACGAGAAGCCCGGGCGCTGAACTCTGAGGGAAAGGAAATTAAAAAAATGTAATGCAGCCTTCAACAGGTGGAATTATGCATAAAACCATGAACACCCAATTAGTACTTGCTAATGTGATTCATACATACTACACTTGTCCGTCGCATGCCGCCTACTTTTGGACCCAATTTAATTTAAGAATTGCATTCAGTTAATGTGTAAACTGCATGCTTGTAGTAATAAAAAAAAAGTGTGCAACCATTTAGACTTCGAATTGGACAGACAACTGCAAATATGTAAAAAAGAATACAGCAGGGAGGAGTTCTTCCTACAATAGTGGATAGCTAAACGAGGAAAGTTTGAATTCCGCAATAGGGCTTACTTATCCTTTTATCCTTCTGAGGTTGATAAATCAAGAACCATTCAAAGCAATGTCATAATAACACGTTATCACAGCACTTAAAAGCAGCAAAAGTCTTTCATAAAAAAAAATGGAAAGTGTACTTCAGTTGGTAGTTGGAATGGATAGAGAGGGGTCATCTAAATAGATCTTTGACATGTGAACAAATACTGCTGTTTTGAAGAAGAAGAGATGGAGCCAGTGAGGAGCCACTGTTTGAATATTCAAGAGAGGAAACCGAGAGCTAGAGGGCAAGTGTTAGGATGATCTAGAGGCAAAAAGGGACACAGATCAAACAGGACGTTATAGCAGATTAAAGGATGGGGAACGTTAATCTAGGAGGTGGGATAGAAACAGTGAGAGGTCGGGGAGGAAGGTGAATATCTTATTAAGGGGAAAGCAGAACAATGATAGGCAAGTACATGAATGGCTGGTCAGTCATTAGACTAGAGAATGGCATGGTACTGGAGAGAAGAACAAGTTACTTGCCAACTGTAACATTCCATCGATGTTCCTCCCACGTATTCCTTATCTTTGATGAATCCACTTCCAGCTTGCTGGCCTCGGAAAAAATGTTTCACAGTAGAGGGCGCTGCGCGTCGACGTCCCTCGAGTCAGTGTCCCTCGAAGGCCTCCTTATCGGCACCGACGTCACCATAGGTATAAATAGGCTTGTGCAGCATCCGTTGCTCAGTTCTGTTTTGAGGTGCTGTATTTGCCTTGTATGAGATGGTTAATACCCTTGAACGAGCGTAGGCTGCAACTACAAGGGAAGTTTTACTGCGGGGAAGGATGGGAGCGGCGATAAGGAATACGTGGGTGGAACATCCAGTCAAAAGAATGTTACAGTTGGTAAGTAACTTGTTCTTCGAATGATATATGATATGATATGGCATTTGTAACGCGCCTATACACAAGTGTTTCAAGGCGCGACGAGGCAGGGAGGGGGGAAACAAGGGGAGGACAGACAACGATCCTACTAGGCCAGGTGTCATTCAGATCGCGCAAGTGCAGGGGTAGGGGGAAGGGAGAAGTGGAAGGGGAGGGGGGAAGTGCAGTACAAGAAAAGGGCCAGCTGGTGGCAAGTGCAGGGTAAGTGCAGACAAGTGCTGGGAAGGGGGGGCTGTAGGGATACAGAGACAGTCCCGCAGTGCAGGGGTTGCCAGGGAGGCAGTGCAAGTGGAGAGTGGCTGGGCCCAGGACCGAGGTCGGTGAGAGTGGCTCAGTTGCAGATTCAGTGCAGTTTCAGTGAAGAATTAGCAGGGGAGAAGGAGAGAGCAAGCAGAAGCAAAGAGGAAGGTTTTGAGGTGCTTCCGGAACCGGAGATGGTTCTCCTCAAATTTCAGGGAGGCAGGAAGGCTGTTCCAGAGAGAGGCCCCTGCCGCGGAGAGAGATCTACCACCAGCTCAATGCTTTGAGAAGCGGCTGACCCTGAGGGAGTTGGAGACGGATGAGCGAAGGGCTCAGGAAGGAAGATATTTAGGAAGAGAGAGTTGAAGGTATTTAGGCCCCAGGCCCCAGAAGGCCTTGTGGACAATGCAGAGGGTTTTGAACTTTATCCTCGCAGCCACTGGGAGCCAGTGTAGTGATTTCAGTCCTGGAGAGATACGGTCCCTGGGCTTGAGGCCAAGGACAAGTCTCGCAGTTCTGTTCTGGATGAGTTGCAGAGGGCGGAGAGTGGAGACAGGCAGATTAAGATAGAGGCTGTTACAGTAGTCCAGCTTTGAGAGAACCAGGGCTCGGGAGACAGTGAGCTTCTGGGGGAAGGAGAGGAAGGGAAGAATACCTCTGAGGAGGTGCAGCTGGTAGTGTGACTTCTTAGAGATGTCAGATATATGAGGAGAGAAGGAGAGTGTGGAGTCGAAGATGACCCCGAACACCTGGATTCTGTCCTCCCACGTATTACTTATCTTTGATAGACTCCCAAAGCAGTAATATGTATAGGAGGCGGGAGTAAAACATAATTCTGTTTTGTTTTTTTAAATGCACAGTGTGCAACACAGCTTTCCCAAACTGAGTCTCCTGGCTAGTGGAGGAATCTAGACTATAGAATTTGGTGAACGTATGTACAGACAACCATGTGGCAGCAGCACATATGTCTTTGATTGGAACTCCTCTTTGGAGAGCTGACGAGGCTGCGATACCCCTGGTTGAATGAGCCCTGAGGTGTTGAGGAGGCTCTTTCCCCGCTAATTTATAGCATTCTATGATAGTTAGTGTTATCCATCTTGAGATGGTTTGTTTCGTGATAGGCAAACCTAGTTTATGTCCTGCATACCCCACAAACAACGGATATGCTTGTCTAATCCTTGCAAGTCTGTTAATGTAAAAACTCAAGGCACGCCTTGGATCCAGCCTGTGCAATCTCTCGTCCTCTTTCCCTGGATGAGGAGGAGGGTAAGATGAAGGCAAGGTTATTTTTTGTGTGATATGGAATTCTGAGACCACCTTTGGGAGGAAATTTGGCTTCACTTGAACTACCTTATCTTTGTGAAAGACTGTATGAGGAGGTTTGCAAGATAAAGCTTGTAATTCGCTCACTCTTCTAGCAGCACAAGTTAAAGCCACTAGGAAGACTGTTTTAAGAGTGAGAAACCTTAATGGACAGGAATGAAGAGGTTCAAATGGAGTACCCATTAGACATTGTAAGACTAGATTTAAATCCCACAGGGGAACTTGAAAAGGAATTGGGGGAAGGACACAAGTCAATTCTTTCAGAAATGGAATGACTATGTGCCACTTGAAATATGAAGGCTCCTCAGTCGTCGTGCGCTTAAAGACTGACAGCGCAGCGAGGTAACCCTTGATTGTGCCAACTTGAAAGCCTGAATTTGCCAAATATAGTAAGAAAGATAACACCATCGGTGTAATACATGAAAAGGGTCAATATTCTTATCTCTACAGCTTCAAAATGTGTTCCAACGGTAGCGGTATAAAGAT
The DNA here is from genome assembly GCF_040938575.1 of Ambystoma mexicanum. Lineage (NCBI taxonomy): Eukaryota > Metazoa > Chordata > Amphibia > Caudata > Ambystomatidae > Ambystoma > Ambystoma mexicanum. The sequence goes on along the minus strand of NC_090932.1, from coordinate 916,712,851 downwards.
TTAGTTGCTGGCCTCCTGGCTGAAAGCAACACCTCCATTACATCATCCGGGAGGTCCCAATCCTTGTATCTCAACTTTTCAGAAAGCAAGCGTGAAGGTTGAGAGTCCTAGTATCCAGATGGAGAACCTGACCTCCCTCTTGCGAGAGAAGATCCTCTCTTTGTGAAGACGAATCGGAGGACAGGTGTACAGGTCTAGAAGATCCGGGTACTACGTTCTCTTGGCCCAATCTGGGGCAATTAAGATCATGGGATTCCAGAATCTCCTCAGCCTCCTGATCACTTGAGGAATGACGGGAACTGGAGGAAACGCGTACAGTAGTGGAAACTCCCAGTCCACCAAGAACGCGTCCCCTAGAGCTCCTCTCGGGGGAAATTTCCTTGAGCAATACTGATCGCACTTCCGGTTGATACTGGTGGCGAACAGATCCACCCGAGGGGTTCCACAAAGGGCGAAGATCTCTTGAAGGACTTCCTGAGCTAGTTCCCACTTGTGGGAGACTGTGTTCTGCCTGCTCAGAGCGTCCACAGTCGTGTTCTTCTCCGCAGGTGAACTGCTGATAGAGCGATTCCTTCTTGAATTGCCCAGAACCAGAGCTGCATTGCCTCTCTGCACAGTGGCAGTGACCCTACGCCTCCTCTTTTGTTGAGGTAGTACATGGCCACTGTGTTGTCTGTCATTATCAGGACGTTTTTTCCCTGTACTGATGGCAGGAAAGCTTTCAGTGCTAGCCTGATCGCTCTCAGCTCTAATAGGTTGATGTGTAGTCTGGACTCCGATGGAGACCAACGACCGCTGATGGTCAAGTCGTTGGCATGGGCTCCCCACCCCGTGAATGAAGCATCCGTGACTACTGTTATCTCCGGCCATGGTTGCCAAAACTGTTCTACTTTCAAGATGTTCTCCCGACAGGCCCACCACTGAAGGTCTCTTGCTACTCTGTCTGGGATTTGTAGGAGAGCTGACATTCTTCCTGAGAATTGTGACCACTGGGTCCTTAGCGCCCACTGGAGAGATCTCATTCCCAGGCGAGCCTCTGGCACTAGAAAAATGCAGGATGCCATGAGGCCGAGCAACCTCAAAAAGTCGAAGGCTGGTAGACGCTGGGCCTTTTGAAATCTGGTGACCATCTGTAGAATATCTTGAGCCCTCACTTCTGGTGGGGAGGCTTTTCCCTGGGATGTGTCCAGGACTGCTCCAATGAACTGGAGTTTCTGTGATGGTATCATCTGTGACTTCTTTAAGTTGAGGGAAAAGTCCAGTTGTGGAGGGAGTGGCAAACATAATATAGATGGGCCTAAGCTTGTTCCGGGGACACTGCTCTGATCAACCAGTCGTCCAGGTAGGGGTAGACATGAATCCCTTCCCTCCTTAGACCCATTAGCTTGGTGAAGCCCCTCGGGGCAGAGGTCAGACCAAATGTCAGAACCCGAAATTGATAGTGAGAGCTGCCAATGGCGAACCTCAGGTACTTCCTGTGTTTGTGATGGATTGGCACATGAAAGTAAGCATCCTGAAGGTCCAGAGATACCAACCAATCCTGAAACTGGAGGGCCTGAAGGATCTGAGAAAGGGTTACCATCTTGAACTTGTCCTTCCGAGGAATTTGTTCAATTCTCGCAAGTTCAAGATGGGTCTCAATCCTCAGTCCTTCTTTGGTATTAGAAAGTAGGGGGAATACCAACCCTTGTTCCTCTCCGCTACAGGTACCGGTTCTATAGCACCTTTCTCATGCAGGTCGGAAATCTCCTGCATAAGGAGCGGTTCTGGAAACTTCAAAGAGTTGTTCCCTGGTGGATGACTCTGAGGAGTGTGTAGGAAAGGCAGGCAGTAACCTTGGACAACTGTTTCCAATGCCCAAGCATCTGACGTAATAGCCTGCCATTCCGTCAGGTGTTGAGTTAACCTACCTCCTACTGGTGTTTTGTGTGGGGAGAACTCAGAGGAGTTTAGAAGTGGCTGACGCAGATGTTGAGGGTAAAGCAGCACCTGCTGATGCGGACTTGGTACCTTTGACCCGTCCACCACAGGTGAATCGTTTCTGGCCCCTTTGAGCTGGCTGCCCTCTGCCTTTTCCGAATGCAGAGTAAAAACGAAAGGGCTTCCCCCTCCAGGACGTACCCGTGGGGCGATTTGGAGTTTGACGAATTGCAGCACCAAAGGATTTTGCTGCCGCCTTCTAGGTTTGCCATTTCTACAGATTGTCATCAGCTTTCTTGCCAAATAGTGAGGTACCGTCAAAGGGCATATTCAGAAGTATGGCTTGTACATTAAGAGCAAAACCAGATTTCCGCAACCACGCAAATTTGCGGATTGTGGTACTCATCGCCATGGCTCTGCTGATGCTGTCAGCAGAGTCGAGACCTGTTTGGATGGACTCACACATCGCATCCTTCCCATCCTTGATATTCAAGAATACGTCTTGTCCTCCCCTTCTGGGAGACGGTCAGCCGCCGATGAAGCCCAATCCCAAAGGGTGTGACTGAATCACGCTAGCGTGCAAGTGGCATTAATAGACTTAAGTGCCATGCTGCATGCTGAAAAGATCTTTTTAGACATGGCATAAAATCTTTTGTCGTCTCCATCTTGTGGTACAGTGGGGTATTCCGATTTACTAGTTGACGACATTGCAGCCTGCACTACTAAACTTTCTGGGGTTGGGTGTTCACTTAAGTATACAGGGTCTGAGGCCGACACTTGGTACTTCGCAGAGAGCTTTTTATTTACTGCAGTGATAACGTCTGTTGTTTCCCAATTTGCAGTTACTTTTCTCTGCAATGCTGCATGAATATGAACTATAGGGTTTTCTTGAGGCCCTTTATCTAAGATGTCTGCAAGATCATCTTGTTGGAAAGAGGGTGCAGGTGTTGTCCACCCCATAAACTCCATAATTCTTGCCATAAGGGCTCTGTAAGACATTTCTGCATGCCCTACAGGTTCTGGTCTGGCAAATTCCACCTCTGGAGAGGTATCTATGCCACTGGCATCTTGCAAATTTTCTAGAAAATTTCTTATTCCAACTTTCCCAGATAGTAGCTCTTCTGGAATAGGAACTCTGTAAACCAAAGGGTCTCTCATTATCAGAGTCCTCTCCTTCCTTATAGATAGAGGATAAAGCTCTGAAGTAGCCAGAGCGTGGATAAGGGGTAAAACCCATTTGAAGAGAAGAGGGTGCCAAATTGGTAGACACTGCTTGGGATAGATTTGTAGTTGTCGATGTAGACAACATAGGTCTCGACAAACCTACAAACGGCATCGAAAAACTCGAAAATGGCTTTGATGTCGTTGAGAGAATCGGAATTCTACTCTGTGTCGTCGATATTGTCGACGCCACTTTCGACGCCTTGGACGGGACCTTCCACTCCTCTAGTGCCGATGGTGCAGTTGGGGCCTGAGGCTTCGAGGGCCTCTCGTTCATCGGGGTCGGCGACAATGACACAGACTTGTGCGTCGATGACGCAATTTTATTCAAAGAATTCTTGTCTTTACTCGAGGGTTCACGACGCTCTCGAGGGTTTTTGTTTGCCCGGTTCGACGACTCACAGTGTTTTTGTTTTTTGGGTCTTTCACCCGGGGTATCACCTCTAGGTATCTCCGGGGGGGACAAGGCCGCGTTCTCAAAGACCCTAAGCATTTTTTTGCAAAATTCCTCCCACTTAGCTGGAGAGCTGTGTTTAGTGGAGCAGGTGACCCTTTCTGGGGAATTAGAGGATGAAGAGGAAGTAGATCTATGACGCCTCTTCTTCGAATGTCTCGGTCCAGATGAGTGGTGAGAACCAGTTCGAGATCGCGAGCGGGAATGTTTCTTTCGATGGTGAGGAGACGAATGTCTCGACTCAGTCGAGGACAATTTCAAAGGGGTAGAGGACTTAACGGTCTTACCTTTTTCTAGCTTCCCTCTACACTCCTTGAAGGCTTTCGCCATCATGGACATACAGTCCTCACATTCCAAACACTGGTGCTCTGATCCCAGGCACCACAAACAGATCCTGTGAGGATCTGTTAATGACATCTTTTTTCCACAATCTCGACATTTTTTGAAGCCAGATCGTGGCGTCAATGATTTGGACGAAGATGCCATCAGAGGATGAAGATTTTTGAAGTTTTTCGAAGAGTTTACTGAAGAACTGAGCGTTGCGTCTCTGAGGCTTACGAAAACGGAACTGAGCAACGGACGCTGCGTAAGACTATTTGGTATCAGGTAATATTATCCCCATATATATGGTCGCCGTAAATAATATCACCGGGAAAAGGTTGCGGCGATATTATATGGGTGACCATATATATGGGGACAGGGACAACAAAAAAAAAAACACATTTTAAAAAAAAGAAAAAATTAAGTTTGGAGGTTGCAGGGGTGTCCCCCGCATGTTCCATGCAATAATGTCGCCACAAAAAACTGCCATTTTTCGGCGATATTTTTGCATGCCGAGATTTTTGTGGCGACATTATTACATGGAACCGACTATTTATACCTATGGTGACGTCGGCGCCGATATGGAGGCCTTCGAGGGACACCGACTCGAGGGACGTCGACGCGAAGGGCCCTCTACTGTGAAACATTTTTCCCAAGGCCAGCAAGCTGAAAGTGGATATATCAAAGATAAGGAATGTGTGAGAGGACACAATCCATTTGAATGGTGAATTTCAGGGGAGGGAGGGTTGCAGTAGCAATGGGTGTAAAGAAAGTCTATATTGGTGAAATTATGATTAGAAAGGACTGAAGCGAGTGCTTGGCCTTGGAAGTAAGGCAGCAGGCTGAAGTCCCTTTCAATAGTAAACAGGTTACCATGGTGAGGGCGTCAAGGAAAAAGTTGAGGTCACTGAAAAGGGGACAGGGGGGAATGATATGGGATGGGATTTTCCCATTCCTGGAGCCACAGGTGAGGGAATTTTGTTTATTATTGGGACCCTCCAGGGCCCTGTGTTACTGTGTGCCCATTGCTTAGGCCCCCCTGCCGCTGCCCACGCACTTGTTCCCGGCTTGCTGCTTCTTCCCTCTCCTTCCCTCTTCCTTCCTCCCAGCCCGCTCCCCCATACACCCTGATTGGCCACTTACGTACACATAACTCACCTCCCCAGGGCATCCCCTGCCCGGCAGCCCCTGCAGCTAATGGCCCCTAGGCAAAAGGTGGCTCCCACAGAGGCTGCTCCCTATCATGTCTGCAAGTGTCAGCAGGGGAAGCCAGCGGTCAGCCGTCAACCAGCAGCGAAAGGTACGGTAGGAGTGGCCCGGGTTAGGAATAGAGCTCGCACACTACCCTGACAACCTTGCCACATACCAGACTCTCAGATTTGGGTGCGTTTTCTCCAGTATTTAAAAATAAATTGCATTGTGAAAGTATTGAAAATTGCATTGTGAAACCTAGGCCTATTCCCCTTTACAGGACTCTCAGACTTAGGTGTGTTTTTCTCCAGTATCTAAACTATATTGTGAAAGTAGTGCCACTCTGTGGTTTTGACTCTTAGCAAAGCATTCATCTAGCAATCTTTCTACCACTGTCTGAGCGCCTATCGTCTTGTCCAATTGTCTGCTATTGTCTCATCTCCCTCTGTCTAGTCTGCTTGTGCCCCTCCCTGCGTCCTTTAGTTTAAAAAGGACATCCTGGTCTCCAACCCATGCCTCCCTATTGCCGACACCTATAGCAGTGCCTCCTCTAGACAAACCCTCAGCGACAACCTCTTTGTCGTTCCCTCGCCAGATCTATGGACTCCTCATATGGTCTCTGTGCTTTCTCCTCGCTCTTCTCCCATTAATGGTGGCACCCGGTTGGAGGCCCTCCTGGCCTCCGACTCCTCTAAGGTCATCATAAATGTTTAACTGAATGGGACCGTCTTGGTCCAAGGCCCCCAGGCCAATCTTCTCCTCTTTGATGGACGCTTCCCATGCCTCATCAACTTCCTTCTCCTGCTGTCCCTTCTCTTCCCTCCACGGCTTCCTTGCCTCCCCCTGCTGTCTCCTCCTTGGCTAGCTTGCCCTCTCCTTCCTCTTCTGCCCCCCCTCTGGCTTCTTCTACACCTCCGCAGGCGTACCTCCGATTTGTACCCCTTCCTGGAAGTCTTTCAAGGACGGCAACCTTCTCCATATTGCCACTCTTCACACTCGCTCAGCTGTCAACACTCCTCTGCCATCTGCCGCCTCCTGGAAGAACTGGACCTCGATGGCCTTGGTCTCACAGAGACATGGTTCATGGCCAGCTCTGTCACAAGCTTTGACAATCTCCCCCCCTGACGGCTACAAGATCCTCTCCATGCCTAGGTCAACCTTTCCGGAGGGGCTGCAGTCCTGATCTTCCCGAGTGGATTCCTGCCACTATCATTCCTATGCAGGCCTACTCCTCTTTCGAATGCCTCGTCTGCAGGCTCTCCCTCTCCCCTAGCCATTCCCTTACTGTGGCGATACCATCTATCGGCCACCTGGCCAGATCTCCTCCTTCCTCTCCGAGTGGGCTGACCTCTCCTCTTACCTCCTAGTCTCAATCACTCAACTCCTCCTTCTTGGAGGCTTTAACATCCACCTGAATGCTTCCTGTCCTTCCTCTGGACTCTTTTGCGACCTCCACGACTCTCGCTCACTCTCTATTCTCCCCTCTGGCCCGACTCACTCTGCAGGGCACACTCTGGAAGTTCTGATCTCTTCTGACCTTCCCCTTTCTATCCCTCTCACCACTCTTCTCTCATGGACCGACCACTTCCTCCTTTCCTCCCAGCTCACCCTCTCCAACCCTTAGGCCAAGCCACCTCCAGCAATGCCATCCACCTTCTCGGTTATCCGACCCATGAAGCGTGTGTCAGTTGAGGCTTTCGCCGCCACTTTCTGCCACCAGCCCCCTTTGGCTGACTCACACCCTGACACAGCCCTTTCTATGCTCCACTCTGCTATATCGGATACTCGATGTTCTTGCCCCTGTCATGAGGATCTGTATGATGCCAAAAGCCAAGTGCAACTCCTGGTATGACTCAGACCTCATATCTCTCAAACGCAAGTGCAGGGTGGCTAAGAGGAAATGGTATGCTTCCGGTACATCCTCCGACAAACTGGCTTGCTGCCAGCTCCAAAGGCAATACCGGCTCTCTGTCCGCACCAAGAAGAGAGCTCACATCAAAGCCTGCGTCTCTGCGACATCTAACAACTCGGCCGAACTCTTTAAAATCTGCAAGGAAATGGCCAATCCTGCTGCAGTCTCTAACTCTCCTGTCCCCTTGCAGGCCCTATGCACGGCTCTGGCTTCTCATTTCATCTCTAAAACTCAGGCCATCCTGTCCTCTCCCTCTTCCTCTCGCCCTCCTCCCTCTACTCCCTGCTCTTCCTCTGGCCTTTCTTCGGCCACCTCTCCTCCCTCCTTCTCTGCCTTTCCCCTGTTCTCCCCAGACAAGATTTCTAGACAAGTCTGATCTATGAAAGTCTTGTCAAAACAGGTTCACCCCTGTTCCTCCAAAACCATCAAGGACCACATTGACACCCTGGCTCCTGCTCTGGCTGACTTCAGCAACCACTCCTTGGCCACTGGAGCCTTCCCTTTCCCCCTGAAGCACTCCCTTGTGCACCCTCTTCTTAAGAAACTGTTACGTTCACCTGGTATCCACAGGGAAGCCACCCAGCCGGGTTACTTGCTGGTATGCTTCTCAGCTTTGCCCCAATGTGGTCTGCGGGGAAAGTTCTGCCTTGTGGTAGAGTTAGGCGTGCTCTCCGTCCTGCCTTCTTTGCATGGGTGCGTTGTCTTTCATGGGCGTGTGCGGTCCAGTTACTTCACTGACGCCGGCGCGTTTGATATTGTTCAGGTAGGTCTTATTGCTGTTCTTCAGTTTTGTTGCCATCCTGCATGCCTTTCTTTGTTTCAAATGTCTCTTTTTTCTCCCTTAGGTATGCAGAGCATCAGCGCGGCGAACTGGCTTGGTTGAGCCCCGCTGGTAAATGATGGCGCATTAAGAGTGCTATGATGCGGTAAGTAAGCGCTATGCACAGCACTGCGAAGTCTTGCCTTTGCTAACCTGCGTTTTCCTTCCTTGTAGGTCGCGGTGTTTTTCAGCGCGAGTGGAATGTCCAGAATGGTGCCAGCCGTGAGGCGACCAGCCAGGTAAGCCTTTTGAGCAGTTCGTAATTTACAAATGTCTCTACTGCTTTCTGTAATGTTGCCTCCATCTTCCTCTTTCAGGTCGTTCTGTCCATGAGGCGTGCAGATTCGAGGAAGCTGTTCTCAGTAGCTGCGAGTGGTTAAACATGAAGACTGCAGGTAAGATGCTACTGCTAATGATGTTCCTTTTGTTTCCTTGCAGGTTCTGCTTCTCAGAGGTTCGAGGGAATAGCTGGACACGGTGAGCATCACGATGCAAGCTGCAAAGTAACGCGAAGCGTGTTGTCTTGCTCTGGTGTGGTTTAAATAGCCCCAACAAAATAGTCCAGGTTAAGTAGTCCCTAGGCTGCCACACCCAAAACACTAGACCGCATAGCTTGGTTTCTGGGAACCAAGCTATGTAGATGCCTCCATGTTGGCTGACAACACAATAAGTAGTTCCCAAGCACATGTTTCTCATGGTGTATGAGCCTGGTGTCATAGGCGCCAGGAGTGGCCCCAAGAGGGTTTTGGAAAAGGATGCCAGGCTCTAGAGGCCCGAGTCCTGACTCCACCTGGCCAATGGGTTTGCCAGAAGGGGTTTTGGGCGAGGGTCGTGACAGAAACCGTCTGCCGACCCATCCTGCCCGGCTAACTATCGCCCAATCTCCATCACTCCTTTCCTGGGCAAACTCCTGGAAAAGCTGGCCTTCTCCCAGCTTAATCTTCACACTGAATCTGTCGGTTGTCTCCATGACCATCAGTCTGGCTTCAGAGCTGCCAGAAGCACAGAAACTGCTCTCCTGAACATCCGTGAAGACCTGCTCTCCAACCTTGTTTCCAACAACCACTGTGTCATCATCTTACTTGATCTCTCTTCTGCCTTTGACATGGTCAACCATGCCATCCTGCTCAACTGTCTCTGTGATAACCTGGGTATCACCGATCAGGCCCTGGCTTGGCTGACTTCTTTCCTCTCCGATTGACCCTCCCAGGTCCAACTTGGGTCCTTCCTCTCCTCTATCTCTATATCTACTTGTGGTGTTCCCCGGGGGTCTAACCACTCTCCCTGGCTGTTCAACCAATACCTTGCCCACTGCATTGCCGCTCTCTGCCCCAACTTTCAGTGCAATGCAGATGACACTCAGCTCATTTTCAGGCTACCTTCTTCCACCTCTTCTCCTTCTTTCATCTCTGACTGTCTGGCTGCAGTCCAGGAGTGGTGTGCCGCCAATAACCTCTGCCTTAATGCCAGTAAGACTGAGATTCGGATGTCCCAGATCTGGACAGAGACTCTGAAATGGTCCCTCACCCGACCCGGAGAGAATACGGAAACTCATTGCCTCAGTCCGGGACAACAATGCCAATTAACCAATCCACTAACAATTTCACCGCTCAAACTCTAACCAAACACAACCACAAACCTACAGCAAAACAATCCGCACAGACTTCATTACACTGCAACAACACTCCTACGCAGACTTACTCCTCTTTTGAATATCTTGTCTGCCGACTCCCTCTCTATCCTAGCCATTCCCTTACTGTGGTTACTATCTATTGGCCATCTGGTCAGATTTCTTCCTTCCTCTCCAAGTGGGCGGACCTCTCCTCCTCACTCCTGGCCTCAACCACTCAACTCCTCTTTCTTGGAGACTTCAACATCCACATGGATGCCTCCTGTCCCCCCTCCGGACACTTTCGCGACCTCTGCAACTCTGTCTCACTCTCCATTCTCCCCTCTGGCCCGACTCATTCTGCAGGGCACACTCGCGATGCTCTGATTTCCTCTGACCTTCCCCTCTGTCTCCCTCTCTCCTGGGGTGATCACTTTCTCCTATCCTCCCACCTCACCTTCCCTACCCCTCAAGCCAAGCCACCTTCATCACTGCCACCCTCCTTCTTGGTCATCCGACCCATGAAGCGCGTGTCAGTTGAGGCTTTCGCCGCCACCTTCTCATCACCCCTCCCCCTTTGGCTGACTCTCACCCTGACACAGACCTCTCCACGCTCCATTCTGCTATATCTGATACTCTTGATATCCTTGCCCCCGTCATGAGAATCCACCTGAAGCCCAAAGCCAAGTCTAACTCCAGTATGACTCAGATCTCGTCACCCTAAAAGGCAAGTGCAGGGTGGCCGAGAGGAAATGGCGTGCTTCATGTTCATCCTCTGACAAACTGGCCTGCCGCCTGCTGCAAAGGCAATACCGGCTCTCCGTTCTCACCAAGAAGAGAGCCCATATCCAAGTCTGCATCTCTGCGGCATCTAACAACTCGGCTGAACTCTTTAAAATCTGCAAGGAACTGGCCAATCCTGCTGCAGTCTCTACCTCTCCTGTCCCCTCCCAGGCCCTTTGCACGGCACTGGCTTCTCACTTCATTTCAAATACTCAGGACATCCTGTCCTCACTCTCCTCCTATCACCTCCCTCCCTCTATTCCCTGCTCTTCCTTTGGCTTTCTGCAGCCACCCCTCCTCCCTCCTTCTCTGCCTTTCCCCTTTTCTCTGCTGACGAGGTTTTCAGACAAGTCCGATCTATGAAAGTCTTGTCGAAACAGGTTCACCTCTGTTCCTCCAAAACTATCAAGGACCACATCGACTCCCTGGCTCCTGCCCTGGCTGACTTCTGCAATCACTCCTTTGCCACTGGAGTCTTCCCATCCCCCCTTAAGCACTCCCTTGTGCACCCTCTTCTTAAGAAGCCCTATTCCGACCCCTCCTGCCCAGCTAAATATCGCACAATCTCCATCACTCCCTTCCTGGGCAAGCTCCTGGAGAAACTGGCCATCTCCCAGCTTAATCTCCAAGCTGAATCTGTGGGTTGTCTTCATGACCATCAGTCTGGCTTCAGAGCTGCCAGAAGCACGGAAACTGCTGTCCTGAACATCTGTGAAGACCTGCTCTCCAACCTTGACTCTAAGTGTTCTCATCTTGCTTGATCTCTCTTCTGCCTTTGATACTGTCAACCATGCCATCCTGCTCAAATGTCTCCGTGATAACCTGGGTATCACTGGTCAGGCTCTGGCGTGGCTGACTTCTTTCCTCTCCAATCGACCCTACCGGGTCTAATTTGGGTCCTTCCTCTCTGACATATTTTTCTCTACCTGTGGTGTCCCCAGGGAACTAACCTCTCTCCCTGGCTGTTCAACCAATATCTGGCACTCCTTGCCCACCGCATTGCCGCTCTCTGCCCCAACTTTCAGTGCTATGCGGATGATACCCAGCTCATTTTCAGGCTACCCTCGGCCTCCTCCTCTCCTTCCCTCATCTCCGACTGTCTGTCTGCCATCCAGGAGTGGTGTGCCGCCAATAACCTCTGCCTTAATGCCAGTAAGACTGAGATTCTACTCATCGGCACACCCACTCCCTCCTTCCCTGCAGCTCTCTGGTCGGCCTCTCTTGGCCCTCTTCCTGCAAGGCAAAAAACCTTGGGGTCATCGTTGACTCCACACTCTCCTTCTCTCCTCACATTTCTGACGTCTCAAAGAAGTCACACTACCAGCTGCACCTCCTCAGAGGTATTCTTCCTTTCCTCTCCTTCCCCCAGAAGCTCACTGTCTCCAGAGCCCCGGTTCTCTCTAAGCTGGACTACTGTAACGGCCTCTATCTAAATCTGCCTGCCTCTACTCTCCGCCCTCTGCAACTCATCCAGAACAGGACTGCGAGACTTGTCCTTGGCCTCAAGCCCAGGGACCGTATCTCTCCAGGACTGAAATCTCTTCACTGGCTCCCAGTGGCTGCGCGGATTAAGTTCAAAACCCTCTGCATTGTCCACAAGGCCTTCTGGGGCCGAAATACCTTCAACTCTCTCTTCCTAAATATCTACCTTCTCGAGCTCTTCGCTCATCCGCCTCCAACTCCCTCAGGGTCAGCCGCTTCTCCACGCAACGAGTTGGGGGTAGATCTCTCTCCACGGCAGGGGCCTTCCTCTGGAACAGCCTTCCTGCCTCCCTGAAACTTGAGGAGAACCATCTCCGGTTCCGGAAGCACCTCAAAACCTTCCTCTTTGCTTCTGCTTTCTCTCCCCCTCTCCCCTGCTAAATTCCTGATTGAAACTGCACTGAATCTGCACTGGGCCATTCTCACTGATCTCGGTCCCTGGCCCAGCCACTTGCCCCTGGCACTGTCTCCCTGGCAACCCCTGCACTGCGAGACTGTCTCTGTATCCCTACAGCCCCCCTTCGAGCACATGTCTGCACTTACCTTGCACTTGCCACCAGCTGGCCCTTTATTTATTTATCTTATTATTCTATTACCCCATGTACTGCACTTTCCCCTCTCCCTTGCCCCTCGCACTTTCCCTTCCCCTCTTCCCATGCACTTGCGCGATCTGAATGACACCTGGCCTAGTAAGATCGTTGTCTGTCTTCCCTTTGTCCCCCCTCCCTACCTCGTCGTGCCTTGAAACACTTGCGTATAGGCGTGTTATAAATGCCACATCATAACAAAACAAAACACACATAGACTCCCACAACAGTACACAGCGACCACCGACCAAAAAACATCCCCGGCACAGCCAACGGACCCACCGGGCTGAGGCCGCCAACAGCACATCACTGCTCTCTTGCACTTCTCCAGCTTATTCCCACTAACTCACCCCCCTCCTTCCCTTTTCAGAGCCGCAAGGGGACCACTCCGGTGGTGATAATGCACTGTACAAATAGCCTTTAACATTAACATAAACCTGCCAGACGACCACCCCAGCTATACTTTGTCTCTCCTAATCTTCCTATCCTTTTCTGAAAACATTTGAACTTATTTTTCACCTACTCCCTTTTGAACTTTGTAAGGCATTCCAGGACCCTCTGAGAAGGGCCAGTGCAGTACAAACGTTTAAATAAAAATAATGATCATTTTTGCCTTAAATTGATATTAACAACACTTGAAATCCACGCGTAGAATAAAAACCCACACATATTTACCGAAGCAACTGCTTGTTTGGATGCAGTGTAGTCCACTATATTTTTCATGGCCCATTGAGTTAACAATTAACCTAAAGTCCGGAGGGAACAATAGGCAATAGGCTCTAAAGGACAGTGCGACACTAGTTGGCATCCTTCCTTACCGAGTGTGTGGTATGTTGTAAGGAGCCATGCATAGTATAACGAGGTGTCCTGCAAACAATGAAATATACTCAAAATGCACCAAAAGAATAAAAACGACATGTCTAGCACTCACCAACAAGTTCACATTTTTATCTCTCACTTTCTCTTTCAAAAACGTCTCTCTGTTTGGTAAGATGAAAAGTAGTACGATTTCTCTTTAATCAAGAAAGACATTTTGAGTGTCCCTATTACTTTTCATTTGGAAACGGTATATATGGTAAATGGTGTTTATGGAAGGGTCTGTTGATATTGTAACAGAATAGCCAATTTTGACGTTTCCGTTTACAATCGATTTACAACATTTCTCTGTTTATGCAAACAATACACATATGCAATATTATAAATATAAGTATGCATATAAATAGGTACTCTACGTGAACATAGTGTATAATATTTTCATTCATGAATAGCTTCAAATAGACATGTTCAATACTATTCAACTCGGAGTACTTCTGCTGCCACTCACTTCATCCTCCAGCGCTTTATTTTCAGCGTTGGCCACAGGGATGGCAAAACAGTCATCCCAGGCAATCTCGGCAAGTATTGAACGGCTCATTGTGTCGGCGAGGGGGGGTCCCAAAAATAGAGCTGCCGCTCAACCCCACTTCCCTCGGCGAGTTTGGCTCTCACCGCTCGGTTGTTGCTAGCCAAGCGGCCTTAGCAACAGTCCATGGTTACAGCTCTTACCGGAAGTAAAGGGAAAGGGCTGCTATCGTTTCAGCTTTCTTAGCTGCTTCGAAGAACAAGGAAGTGGACTAGGCATCCGTTGGTTTCAACCGGGTTGGCGCCGGCCATCTTAAAATGGTAGATTTGCGCCCAATATGAACGCAGAAAAGGGCAGCACACATCTTAATGTGCAGAATACCTCAGTTCCTTGTTTAAAAACTAGACGTAAAGTTGCATATTATTAGACTCGCCTATTTTTTCGTCTATAATTTGTACACATTTGAGCTATTAACTATAATTCACGATATTCTTTGGCATTTGCAAACTTGTACTTATTGTTTACTTATAATTTCGGTAAAAGATAAAAACAACCCAGCAACCAGAATAGTATGCCGGGGGATGGAGGGGAGCGCGGCCCTCAGACTGTCTGAGACAAATAACGACATGAGCGTAGACGCTGGCATGCAGTCCATGCCCCGCCTTAGATATCTTGTATAACAGTGGTGTATTTTAAAACACATTTCGGCCGGTAATAGTTCAGATGCAAGAATTATATCTTGCAACCCTCCCGTTTTGGCTGGTAAACTTCTGATTTTTTCACTTAAACGTGTGCCATTTTTACTTACTGCCTCCTAAATATGTTTATCCCAATTCAATAGGAAGATTGACTTTTCCCTATTTCTGTTACAAAATCTCCCTCTCAGCTGTGTCAAAATGAAACATGACAACATTTTGACACAGCACATGGGCTGACCTCCAGACGTATTGGTTTTTTGGGTGCTCCATCCGCTTTTCTCAAGATTATTTTTCCATTGGAAAACACGGTGGTCCCGGTTTTTGGTGGTAGCATACGGCAACATTTCAACCCACGTCAGAAAAATTGGGAGAAAAAGATTTTGCCATACGAATGCATTGGGCAAAGATTTATTTTAGGAGGGTGTGGTGTCTGTTATATCCGCCTTACGTCCCACCACGCGGCAACGTAAGGGGCAATGAATAAAATCCCCGCCCCCGAGCAGGAAGGGCAGTTCCGGGGCATGACAGCAACGCAGCTGCGTCCGTGTCTTGATTGCTCCCGCTGGAGCTGCGCAGCGCGGCCTGGGAAGCCCAAGCACTCAATCCTGTTTCCCGCCGACGCACCGGCCGGGAATAGGAACATAACATTGGCGACGAGGCAAGTGATACAAACGCCGCATGTGACGCCCAGCGAATTAAGCCCTCGGCAGGGGTCCAATTTTTGGAAGCACGGTGGGGGGCCCATTTCTCCCTGCATCCCTCATTTTCCACTCTCCAAATGGACTGGAATTAGCTGGAACACATCCAGTAAGGTGAACACAGTGGCCCCACATCAAACCCTGAAGGCCCAGAAACAACTGGCAGGCGCTGTGGGGGCCCACCCGCTTGAAAGAAGAGACAGGCAAGAGCGTCAAACCCATACCTCCACCACACGATGGGGGAACCAATCTGGGCTGCGAACACCAAGGTGACGGGGCATCGCAACATGTGCACACAGGAAAATACCAGAGCCATGCACCATGGCGACAGGAAGCTCGACTCCCAGGCCTAGCACGCCCTCCAGAATGGCCGCAAATCTGTCACCATCCATGCCACACGAACGCCCTCAAGGGGGAATGTCGATCGCACTTGGCCCTTTCGATCCATATACTGACCCGTCATCGGTTGGCCCCCGATGTCAGCTGTGGTTGAAGAAATTCGAGATGGCCATGGATTGCAAAGATATCACTACATCAAGGAAATTGAGGTCGCACCTCCTACTGAATGTCGGGGATGAGGTCCTACACATATAAAACTCACTGGCAATAGCAGATGGCCTTGACGTCTACCAACAAACCAAGGACGCGCTCACGGCCCACTTCATGCCGCAGCTCAACCCCGACTATGAGACATTCAAATTCTGTACCACCATTCAGGTAGCGGACGAGACACTGGATGCCTACCACACAAGGCTACAGAAACTCGCAATCTTATGTGAATTCACCAATGTTGAAAAGGAAATCCGATGACAGATCATTAATGGGATGCACTCAGAAAAGCTGAGGAGGATGGTGCTCAGTGAAAAAGGCATATCTCTGACCAGAATCCTGGAACTTGGCCGCCAGAGGGAGTTGGCCCATGTCAGAGCGGCACACATGGGTACGACCCTGCAGAAACTCCAACTGGCACTCATGACGGTGGCCCAAATCACAAACCGTCAATACACGAGGGATGAGGCTGGCAGTAACAACACACTCCAGATGGCAACCAAGGACACCAGGACCCACGGAATGTGGGTGGTGCGGAGGACCTCGCCATGGCAGACGCAATTGCCCGGCCCAAGGCACCAAGTGCGCAGCTTGCGACAGGAAAGACCACTATGCCAAGGTTTGCAGATCATCAGGGCTGCCACAACAACCCCAGAATCCCCAAGAGAGGACCCCAACCTCAGCAAAGAAGAAGAAACAAGCCAGTGCTCGCCGAGTCGAGACTGCAAATTCATCGACCGAAGAGGAAGGGGACGATGTAACACAATTCCAACAAGGGGCCGCAAATGAGCAATGGAAAAAAGGAAGAAGCACTGAACTACGGTGACACCACACCCAAACGGAAACTAAGGAGGCGGAAATGCCAAATAGCGATCCAACGACAAGACACGCAAATGACTATAGACACGGGGCCATCCGTAAATGTCATGCTGCTCACCGCATTCGGCAAACTACGGCCCCCACCAGTCCTGAAAACAACGGACACACTGCTGTTTGCGTATGGGTGCAAAACTCCACTGCCCATAGTAGGCCGGTTCCGGACCACACTCAGCAAGGGTGACAACTCACTGCAGTCCAAAATCTATGTGGTGGACGCCGGAATCGAGTGTCTACTAAGCGGAGACGCAGCAGAGGACATTGGTCTCATAAACTCATAAGCTTCATATGCGAGGTGACCGAGTCACAAGTCGTCGAAAGCCTTCTCGGGAGATACCCGAACCTCCTCAAGGGGATTGGATGCCTAAGAGCGAAATCCATCAAGCTACCCATTGATGAGTCCGTCCAACCACGAGTAGTACGACACCGAAGAATGCCATTTCACATACGAGGGTAGATGGAGAAAGAGCTCAGGGCACTCGAGAAAGCGGGCATCATTGAGGAAGTGACAGGACCCACACCATGAGTGTCGCCCATGGTCGTCACAAAGAAACCCAAACAACCCGGGAAAGTGAGAATATGCATTGATATGCACCTCCCCAACGCAGCAATAAAACGGAAGCGTCACATCACCCCAACCCTTGATGAGATCGTAGCGGACCTCACAGGCTCCAAGGTATTCTCGAAGGTCGACCTCAATGCCGGGTATCTGTTACGCTCACCTGGTATCCACAGGGACGGCACCCAGCCGGGTTACTCGCTGGTATGCTTCTCAGCTTTGCCCTGATGTGGTCTGCGGGGAAGGTTATGCCTGAAAATACAGGACTGTGTTCAAGACTGACCGACTGGGGTAAGTATCCTCCCCCTACCACTGTATGATTTCAGTCCCTCTGGCTCCCTCTCCTCACCTTGTGGTAGAATTAGGCGTGCTCTCCGTCCTGCCTTCTTTGCAGGGGCGCATTGTCTTTCATGGGCGAGTGCGGTCCAGTTACTTCACTGACGCCGGCCCGTTTCATATTGTTCATGTAGGTCTTATTGCTGTTCTTTAGTTTTGTTGCTATCCTGCATGCCTTTCTTTGTTTAAAATGTCTCTTTTTTTCTCCCTTAGGCATGCGAAGCTTCAGCGCGGCGAACTGGCTTGGTTGAGCCCGCTGGTAAATGATGGTGCATTAAGAGCGCTATGATGCGGTAAGTAAGCGCTATGCGCTTCCTTGTAGGTCGCAGTGTTTGTCAGCGCGAGTGGAATGCCCGGAGTGGTGGCAGCCGAGAGGCGACCAGCCAGGTAAGCCTTTTGAGCAGTTAGTAATTTGTAAATGTCTCTACTGCTTTCTTTAATGTTGCCTCTATCTTCCTCTTTTTGGTCTTCTGTCCGGGTGGCGTGCAGATTCGAGGAAGCTGTTCTCAGTAGCTGCGACTGTTTAAAGATGAAGACTGCAGGTAAGATGCTGCTGCTAATGATGTTCCTTTTGTCTCCTTGCAGGTTCTGCTTCTCCGAGGTTTGAGGGAATAGCTGGACACGGTGAGCGTTGCGTTGCAAGCTGCAAAGTAACGTGAAGCTTGTTGTCTTGCTCGGGTGTGGTTTAAATAGCCCCAACAAAAAAGTCCAGGTAAAGTAGTCCCTAGGCTGCCACACCCAAAACACTAGACCACATAGCTTGGTTCTTAGGAACCAAGCTACGTGGATGCCTCCATGTTGGCTGACAATACAATAAAATAGTTCCCAAGCACATTGTTTTTCATGGTGTATGAGCATGGCGCCATAGGCGCCAGGACTGGCCCCATGAGGGCTTTTGAAGAGGATGCCAGGCTCTAGAGGCCTGAGTCCTGACTCCACCTGGACATTGGGTTTGCCAGAGGGGGTTTTGTGCGAGGGTCGTGACAGTATCACCAACTGAAACTTCACAGTGATTCCAGGTACATCACAACATTTTCCACTCACATTGGCCTACGCAGATACAAGCGGCTCAGTTTCGGGATCTCCTCTGCAGCCGAAATATTTCAGCAAACAATCCAGGAGGTGATACGCGGCATCCCAGGGTTATTAAACGTCAGTGACGATATCCTCATACACGCAGAGAACAAGTAAGAACACATACGACGGCTCCACATGCTACTTAACAGGCTAGAGGATGCAGCAATCCTCAAGGACAAGCGTGAATTCCTAAAGGAGGAGATCTCTTTCTTTGGGTACACTTTCAACAGTGCAGGCATATCAGCGGATCTCCAAAAAGTAGCAGACATCCAAGATGCTTCACCCCCCATGTCACCAACAGAGGTACGCAGTTTTCTTGGAATGGCAACCTACTACGGGAGGTTCATCCCCAACCTGGTGACGCTATCGGAACCATTAAGAGAACTCATAAAAGCCAGCACAAAATGGGCGTGGGGCCCTGCCTGCCAAGAAGCGTTCGAGAAAATCAAGGCATCACTCTCGGCAGACACCACCATGGCATATTATGATCCCAAATTATCAACCAAGCTGTACATTGATGCCAGCTTAGTGGGCCTAGGTGCCATCCTCATACAATTGGCCAACACAGGAGAGTCAATGCCGATCGCATTTGCCTCCCGCACTCAGACGCCAACAGAGCAACGGTACTCCCATATTGAAAAAGAAGCAATCACAGCGTTGTGGGGCTGCCGCCACTTCCATCTCTATCTATACGGCCGAAAATTCAAGGCCTACACGGACGACAAACCGCTACTCCCCATCTTCACTGGCTCATTCTCACACCCTCCAGCCAGAATAGGGAAATGGTTACTACACCTACAACAGTATGACTTTGAATTAGCATATCAGCCAGGCAGTGGAAACCCAGCCGACCTCCTATCGCGACACCCACGAGCAGCCACACCGGTGGAGATACACGCAGCTGAAGAAATGGAGGAACACATTTGCCAGGTGATACACACAATGAAACCAAGGGCAATCGGCATTGAAGATATTGTAGAGGCCACACAAGCCGACCTGTGCTGTAACTTGGTCAAAGACACGATCATATCGGGGGAATGGAGGTCCTTCCTACAGAACATCCACAATCGAACGGCTGAGGCAAAATAATTCCTAACTGGCATCTTCGCAGTGAGACAAGACCTATCGATCACAGAAGAAAGGCTCATTCTAAGAGGGACCCGTATTGTCATCCCCACAAGCATGCAGGACAAAATTGTGGCGTTGGCGCACGAGGGCCACCAAGGAATGGTGATAACTAAGGCCCGGATCAGACACTGTGTCTGGTTCCCACAGATCGATAGCAAAGTGGAGCAACTAATCAACACATGTCTCCCATGCCAAATAACGGGGGCGCTGCCCACTCCCGAGCCTATACTATCAGCGAAGCGAGGGTCCTCAAGATGGGACCCCATCAGCATAGACTTCTGTAAGATCCAAGAAGGCATACACCTATTGGTGGCGATCGACGACCACTCCAGGTATCCAGAAGTCGAAATTGTGACATCCACGGCGGCGGAGGTGTTCATACCGGCGATGGAGAAAATGTTTGCCACTCACAGCCTCGCAAGGCGAATTCGGAGTGATAATGGTCCACCATTCCAAGGAGAGGAGATCAGGAAGTACCTAACCGAACTCAACATTCGGTACCATCATATCATGCCAAGATGGCCGCAGGCCAACGGCGATGTGGAACGTTTCATGCAAACGATAAACAAAGTCCTGTGCCTGTCGCGCGCAAACTCAAGCCCCTGGAGAGTGGAACTCTACAGATTCCTGAGGAATTACAGGGTAACACCACACAGCACCACAGGGATTCCACCAGCGGACATAATGTTCGGAACCATCAATAACTCATCCATCCCGCATCACCCGAGTAGAAGCATGGACACACAGTTATTCTTCCCTTCCGCCATGCCCAGACCGCCATGCCCAGACTACTTGCTTGTATGTGCCATTTGCTCAACATTCTTATGTTCCCTGCCCAGTGCAATAGTTTGTGTCGCCTTTGGTGAAAGTGATACTTTGTGTCCCCATGTACAGTCCCCAATAGTCTCTCTAGTAAATTGAATTTAGAAGTGTTCCCAACACCCTCTCTGGAAAAGCCTCTCTGAAAATTGACTTAATAGTGCGCCCAGAATCCACTACGTAGAAAATGGAATTTAGAATTGCGCCCAATAGCATCGCTGTGAAGGTTGCATTTAGAAGTGTAACCAATACCCTCTGTGAAAGTTGATTATAGAAGTGTTCCCAATAGTCGCTCTGTGAAGTTGAATTTAGAAGTGCTCCCAATAGTCGCTCTGTGAAGTTGAATTTAGAAGTGTTCCCAATAGCATCTGTGAAAGTTGACTATAGAATTGTATCCTATAGACACTCTGGAAAGTTTCATTTATAAGTGTGCCCAATAGCCTCTAGTAAACTGAATCTAGAAGTGTGCCCAGTACCCTCTCTGGGAAAGTTGCAATTAGAAGTGTGCTCAGTGAAAGAGCATATAACCGATCATACCACACCACCATGCTTACTCTCTCCTTACATCACCACTCAACTAGAACACAGAGATACTATGACACCATTCGGTATAACTGTTCTCATACCAACATTCCGCCGCTTACTCCACATCATTCTATGTAATCACTGCTGGTTCCACACCCCCAGCCAGGCGTTTTCCTCAGGCCTAACGCAGCCACATCCGTTCCGGATAAATCCTGCCAGAACGAACACATTCTCCTGATCTCTCAACCACCACACCTACTGCTAAGAAGCAGCTATTACACGAGTACCGCACGAGCTGCACACATACCCGGTGCTCACACGCACCTTTTGACTCTCCCTACTCTCTCTACTGATCTGAACTTCGGTTCCCAAGGGCGTTCAACCTACAAGCGCCTTCAGACCATACCAATGGTATATAAGGCGCTATATAAGTGCAAAATAACAATAACAATAACAATAACACGTACGACAGGGCACGCACCGAACGGAAAAGAACCGCGGCCAACGAACACATGAGCAACAAGAGGAACACCAAGAGGTCCCGCCACTGAGTAGGCGACCAGGTGGTGATGGTGAGAAACCCATCCAAGTCCAAACTAGACACACAATATGACTCCGTCCCATGGACCATAACGCAAAGGCACGGGACCATGATAACAGCCAGGAGGGGACAGAGACAAGTCACTAGAAACATGTCTTGGTTCAAAACAGTCCCAAAAGAACTTATGACGGATGGTGCACCGCAACACGAAGAAGCAGACGACCAGCCAAGAGATGATGAGAGTATCCAACAGGAAGGGGAGATGTCCCTCGAAGACAGAGTCGAGGAATTGCCGAGTGAACCAGTGCTGGGTGAACTATGAAGGTGAGCAACCCGAGGGGAGTCAGGGGATCGCTGTAACACTCACCTGACTCCCACGGGGCGCTGGCCTGGTTCACGCTGCTTTGACCTCGTCTAAGGTGATGCGCAGGGTTCGGAAGACGGACTGGACCGGGCCCCAGATCTGGCTTGTCTGACTCGCAGAAGTATCCTTCTTAGGGTCTGGAAGGACGAGCTCTCCATCCTGCTTCTGATGCAGGGGCGCGTTGGTATCCAGTTACGTCACTGGATTTTCGGATGGGTGAGAACCAAACTTGCTTGGCTTCCAGGTACGTTTTTCTATAAGTGATTCCCCTTGTGTCCATGCATTAATGTTCTAATGCTAGTGTCTTTTCCCCATAGGGGCCGGGGTACGGAATGCCGGGGAACAGGCACTGACCCGAGGTGAGCGGTGAAATCCTTGTGGAAATCAGGTAAGTCTTTAATGAGTGTTTTGGTAATGTCTTTTCATTCACTCATTAACGCTGATGTTTTTTTCCCCTTAGGGGACGGGGTCCGAAAATGCCTGGATGCGGCGCGGACCCGAAATGAAAAGGGAATGACCCAACAGGTAAGTCTTGACATGGAGTTTTAGCTTCCCTTTTCCCTTCTTTCTCTCACCTTTGTTCTTGTCTTTTTCTCCCTAGGCGCGGGGGCGCGACTGCGAATCCGGATGGTCGCTGCTGAACATGGAGGCGCCCTGTAAAGGTGAGTAGAATGCGGCGCTGCAGCGATCGATGCGATATGCTTTTAAAAATAAATGTCTTCTTTTTCAGGATTGTCGGCGAAATGTCTCTGGGATGCAGATTTAGCAGGTGAGGCCTTTTCCTTCTTCTGTTCTCTTGTTCCCTTCCTTTGCAGGTGATTCAGGATGCTGGCAGGTGTGGCAGAAGTCAAGATGCAGGAGCAGACACGGTGAGCGTCCAGCTGCTAGATGCAGAACAACGCGAAGCACGTGTGGCTGATCGGGTGTGGTTTAAATAGCCTTGGAAGAAGTTCCTAGAATGTGTCCTTCCTCCAATCAGGTATGTATCCTTCCCCGACCACGCCCGGGTGGTAAATGAGTCCCACAGGTAAAGTAGTTCCTTTCAGGCCTCATAGAGGCCGGGGTTCTGCAGCATGGTCTGCATCAGGTAAGTGTACCCAAACACTTTCATAATGAGCCTGGCGCCTATGGCGCCAGGACTGACGTTTTCTATGAGCCTGGCGCCATAGGCGCCAGGATGCTGTCCAAAGGGCCCCTATAAGGGGTTGCTGGGACCTTCCCTGGGGACTTGATGTCCGCTTTCGGGGACGCAGGGCCTGAGCCGGCTCCCCGGGAGCAGGCATCGTGACAATCGCACCCAGGGGTGGACGATATGAGCTAAGAACTGCGCACCGGCCCCCAGCCAGGCTCATAGACTATGAGTGGTAGAAGAACAGCCTGAGTGACTACCGAACTCACTGTAAGAGACTCTACCCAATGTTGCATTGTTTTGTTAATGTTTTCGTTAAAATAAAGGAGGAATGTTATATCCGCCTTACGTCGCGCCACGCGGTGACTTAAGGCGTAATGAATAAAAGCCCCCCCCCGAGCAGGAAGGGCAGTTCCGGGGCATGACAGCAACACAGCTGCGTCCGTGTCTTGATTGCTTCCGCTGGAACTGCGCAGCGCGGCCTGGGAAGCCCAGGCCCTCAACCCTGTTTCCCGCCGATGCACCGGAACTGGAACATAACAGTGTTTGTCACATGGGGGCTAGGCCTGGCGAGGCCACTGGCATACATGCCAACATTTGAACTTTTGTAAGAGGGAGAAATGTGCGCGTGCGCACCCCCACTTGGACCCTTGTTGCTTTTACTGGAAATGTAGGGGGGGCGAGTTAGAAAAACGTGCAAGAAAACATACAGTGCATTTAATTATCTAGCAAGGACATTTGCTGTAAATAGAGATATAACATAACCATCACTAAAAAACAATATTCTTACTTGTATGTGGATAGTCAGTTCTGTGATCTAACAAGCACCCGTTTAGAAACCTGGAAAGGTGAGTAATTGACAAAGATATGCTGGCCTTAAAGATGAGCCTGCTACAGCTGTATGAAGCACAAATGCTCCTATCCAGTCAATGCAATTTCACAAATCCACACAGGGACTTCAATCCATGTGAGATAGCAGTTCCATTGTGGTGGAATTGGTTGGATTATTCCAGAAAGGAGTTTGTCAGTGCACATACTTTGAGATGTGTCCTCATTTGCAATGAGGATACAATTTAATTATATTATCATTCACGTAAACATGGTGTAAAGACTGGAGGGGGGTGGTCTGTACTTCTGCTCTCTATATGTTAGAGGAGAGGCACAGAGGACCCCAGCCAAGATTCTCTATTTAGTAGCTATGGTCGAGCAATCAAGGCCTAGCTTCTCGGGAGGTGATGCGGCTGGTTCTTAAGTACAGTGTAGTCCCCAAGCCCCCACAAAGGAATGTCCACACACTGTATTGGTTAAAACACAATCTTTATATAATTAATATTCAAGGTTATGTACACCATCACAATAACTCACTTTGTGCTCAGAAAATCAATAATGGTAAATATATACAGTTCTACAGTGGTACCACAACTGTTATCAGATCTCATTAAAGTGCATATGTTCAGAATGACACACAGATCAAATAAAGAGGAAACCAGCAGTAGAGAGAGGAAGGAAAGCAAGATGGTTGAACAATTGGCAGAATACTGGTCACTACCGTTAAACGTAGCTCTGTGTGGAGATCCCCCTACCAGGGCAACCTGTAGAATGAAGATACAAGCCCAGTCCATATATTGTTCACAAGAGGCTTCCCAATAGTTCTGCAACCCCAAAGTACCTGGTGTTGTAGCATTCCTCGTCAGGGAATCGATGGCCCTTCTTGAGTGCCCTCCCTTTAAGGCAGGAGTCACGGGTCGTCGAACGTCCGACAGAGAACAGGTCGAGCTACGACAGTGAAGTGGCAGCTTTGTTACTAGCGGTGCTCATTGACAGGGAAGCGTAAACGTCCTGCAAGGAAGAGGCGTGGGGGCACCTCAGTGTCGATGGTTCTGGACCGCAAAGAGTTTGAAGAACTGTGGCCCAGCAACAGCGACGATTCGTCGGTGTCTCTGTGGTCTTTGGGTGGCGGGAAACCCACCGGCGGATGCTCCTCGGAGCGTCGACGGTCAGGACTTCTCCAGCAGGATACAGCGGCGACGATGCGGACGAGATCGTCCTTGGATCAGATTAAGTTCTTAGGCAAACGGGAGCACGGCTGCGCCAGTCGCCGACGGCGGTCGGCGACATTGGTGGACAACAGTCCGGGCGCTTCTCCTTGGAGTTCCGCAGCAGTCCCCGTCTCGGGTCGGCAGCCTGTCGAAAGGTCTGTCTACCAGGGAGCTTTGGCATAGATCAGCTGGTGCACGATGGTCCCTCGTAGCTCGGGAAGAGGGCGCCTTAACAGGTCATCTCTGGGTCAGTCCTTGGAGGCACAGCAGCTTTCAGATTGTGAAGGGGAGCAACAGCAAGCAATTCTTCTCGTCCAGCAGGGCTTCAAGGTCAAACTTCAGTTACTCCAGTTACTCGTCGTAGTGGACTTCAGCTTCTGAACACTATTCCTAGCAGTGAGAGGTCCTCAGATATACTGTTGATCTACCATTCATTCCGCTGGGTCACACTCAAGCATCCAATCACGACTAAGGGCATTCATGCAGGCAGGCAGCCAATCAGGCACACAGTGCATTCAGGCCATTCACTTCTCTCCAGACACTCACAACAAGTTATGTGTATTGGGACAAGTACCCAGCCATTCAACACTCCATACTGCATTCACACCGGTTTCGGGCAGGGCTGTCTCAGTCATTGGCCCTCATTACGAGGTTGGAGGTAACCATGCCGCATTTAGCGGCATGGTAGCCTCCTTAGCGCATATCGGGCCCGGGTTCCTCAAATGAGGATTTACCGGCCATCCCAACCTTGGCGGACCTGGTAATTCCTCGTCCGAGGAACTCAGACCCGGTCCATCCCCATTCGAGCCCCCAGAGGGCTCAATGGGAATGGGGAAGGAGCTAGCAACGGGCCCGTTTATAACGGGCCCGTTGTTAGCTCCCTGGTCTCCTCGCGGGACCCGGTAAGGAGGCCTGGTTTTACCAGGTGCCCATTGCGGGTCCCGCGAGGAGACCTCGTAATAGGGCAGAATGGGTTTACCGGCACCATTACCGGTGCCAGTAAACCTATTCTGCCAACCTTGTAATGAGTGCCATTGTGTCAAACACCAGATACTAGACACCCACAACATAGAATGCGTATTCGTCACACACTCCATTCACCCAGTTCCCACCCACAGGCGTACCCACAACATACGGTCGTTGTGAAGGCTCCAGCCAGTCTGGTCGGCACTTCCTCACACTACCATATATGGAACTTCCACCCAACAGCCAGTCAGGGGGAAGGGACAGAGGCAGGGCTTCCCGGACTTCGGGAAGATCAAGGTAACAGGTGATGGAAGGCAAGAGGCCATGGGGGCCATTTTGTCTCCATCAGGAATCTACCGATTCCAATGACAGGGCCTGGGCATCCCAAAATGGAGGACGCTCAGGGCACCAGTTATTTCAGCATGGAGCTGCCACCAGCCCATATCCTGCTCTGTGGGCCACACACAGGTGCCCAAAAACATACACTAGGGGCACAGGGTTGCACCACTACCCATGGGTGCCATAAGGGTATCCCATGGGTCTGTTCACCAAATCAAAAGAGAGTGCTGCACCGTCAGGAGTCCCACATGAACTCCTGCGTGGAAAACACGACAGAACACATGATAAAGGATACAGAGGCCCTGTCCCTCCGATGCATTTCCAGCATCACAGTTGCCCCCCCCAGACTGAGGTTAGGGTGCCTAATCTCCCACGGAATAGACACCGTCACCCAGACGGTCAACATACCTTCTGGAAAGGCCATCTTCATTATCGTGACTCTTCCCTGGTCTGTGCTCTATGGTGAAGTCTAGCCATTGCAGGCTAATGGACCACCTGAGCAGTTTCGGGTTTTCACCTTTCCTAAGGCTCCAAACTATACTAAAACATTCATTTTCAACAGTAGCCCACCTAAGTTCCCTACCCTTAAATTATCTACTGATGAATATGATCAGATGTTCCCTTCCTTTGTCATCTAACTGGGACAAGACAGCTCCAATTCCGGTGTTGCAGGCGTCAGTTTGAACGTTAAAGGGCTTGCTGTAATCGGGCGCACACAACACAGGTGCCCTACACAGACTTTCTTTCAAGCCATCAAAGGTCCTCTAACAGTCTTCAGTCCAATTAACCTTCCTAGGCTGTTTGGGTGAAGTCAGAGCTGTTAGGGGTGCAACTATGGTTCCATAGTCTGCCATGAAACTGCGATAATACCGAGCGAGGCCCAAAAAGGCTCTCACCTGGGTTTGAGTAGTGGGAGTCTCCCAGTCATGTACGTCCTGTACTTTATTGGGGAGAGGTTGGATTTGACCCCCTCCTACCTCATGACCAGGATATGTGACTTTCCCCTGAGCTATCTGCCACTTGGTGGCCTTGATAGTGAAGTTAGCCCTTTTCAAGGCTTGCAACACTTTATCCAGATGCGTCAAATGCTCTTCCTAGGTGGAACTGTAGAGGGCAATATCGTTTAAGTAAGCTTCCAGTCCACTGAGTGCATGGTTGACCAATCTCTGGAAAGTGGCAGGGGCCTTCTTCAACCCAAAAGGCATGACCCTAAACTGGTAGAGTCCCTCTGGTGTTGAGAACGCCGTCTTTTCCTTGGCATGGTCCGTCAGAGCTATTTGCCAATAGCATGAGGTAAGGTCAAAGGTGCTCACAAATTTGGCAGTACCTATGGTGTCCAAGAGCTCATCAGCCCGGGGCAATGGGTGCGCGTCAGTTTTGGTGACGGCATTGACTCCTCGGTAGTCCACACAGAACCTCCAATCCTTGAACCTGCCTGGGAACTTGCCTTGGGGACAAGGACCATGGGACTGGACCAGGGACTGGTTGAGGGTTCAATAACACCCAGATCCAACATCTTGGTGACCTCAGCTTGGATGTGGTTCTTAACTGTATCTGACATACGGTAGCACCTACTTTTGACAGGCACACTGTCACCAGTGTCAATCTCGTGCCTACACCACGGTGTAAGGCCTGGTGTCAGGGAAAACAGAGAGGCAAACTGCCGGAGCAAAGCCCTGCAGTGTTATGAATCACTACAGGCGCTGGTTTATTTGGCATAGGAATAGATATTGTCACGCAGCCTTTTCTATCCGTCCAAAGATGGCCGCCAAACGAGCCCGTCACAGTGTGCCTGCTTTTACGGACTATGTCCGCTCAGGACTTCCGCATTCGTGTGATCATGTGATTGTATGTAGATGCCGGAATGGGAGGACACAACGCGTCGCTGCTCTTCAGAGACACGCTTCGTAAGTTCGACACTAGGTTCTTACCTTCTTAACTAACTCGTTTTCCTCTGTTAATCTGCTGGCTCAAGATTTCCTTTCTTACCTGCTATTTGTGTGTTAGATTCCTTTCTACAGATCCACTCTTCGCCTCTTCTGCCCTCGAATTGAGTCACACGCGCGAAGGGAAACTCCTCCTCTCTCCCGCGGAAGAGTTTTTAGCCGCTCCTCGCCCTTCAGGTCTCGTTCCGCAGAAGGCAGACTATTCCATTGTAGTTACAGATCAGGTAGACAGCCTAGGTAGCTCCGACTCTATTTTCTCCCTTCTAAAACAAGTCACGCTATCTCGGGGAAAACTATTCTCATTGTTTAACTTTCTCTTAGACAGCTTCTCATCTGGTGTTTCCTTCCCCGCCTACTAAAATCCAAGGCTTTGCAAGATCATCTCATGTAGGTATTCTAACGTTGTCAGTTCTGATTTCCTAATCTCCTGATTGTGTCACCTACTTACTATTTCTGTCATTGCGTACTATAGAATTCCACAAGAGTTTTGGATCCAGCCACAATTTCAGTGAGTCTTCTATGCCCAGCTCACCAGACAAGATTCGAAGGACAGGAGATTCCAAAATAACATTGCACCCGATTCCAGTCCAAGGGTTTTTTTCCCCAGAGGGTTTCACTGGGAGTTACACTTTCATCCACTCTGTACCAATTCAGGTGGCGGACAGCAGAGCTTCCAGGGGGATTTCTCATTGTCACAAAGCTGCTGTCATCTGAGCAGGTCAGTGGTGTTCTGAAACTATTCTGTACTTGTATTTGAGTAGTGATAATAGATAGCGACGCCTGTTCTTCAGTCACCATGGAACAGCAGATGCAGCAGCTTATGACAGCTATGCAGTATCTATCCCATGAGGTTCAGAATCTCAAACAAGAGAATGTACAACTTAGACAACAAGTCTCTCGTATCACTACTGATCTTCCTCCCTCATCCCTGCCTTCAGGCAAGTATGACGGAAATCTGCATAAACCTAAAGAATTCCTAGACAGTTGTACAGTACAATTCACCTTTAAACCTCAGTATTTCCCAACCGACAAGGATAAAGTAGGATATTTGGTCGCTCATCTAGCTGGTTCTGCTTTAGCTTGGGCCACTCCACTAGTTACGACTGGGTAACCCTATTCTAGAGTCTCACCCAGCATTCGTGAACAGTTTAAGATCCATGTTTAGTCGACAAGAAATCTCTATTGCCTCTCAGGAAAGACTTTTAGATCTCAAACAAGGTTCACAAGATCTGATGACATACATCACACAATTCAAACAACTGTCCTCAGAAACATCCTGGGCAGATGATGCTTTATTAACCCTATTCAGGCGTGGGTTGACTGAAGAACTAAAAGACGAAGTATCCAGGGTTCCCAGACCTGCCAATTTGGCAGAGATGATTACTATTACCATGCAGATGGAATACCGTCTGCAAGAGCGGCTCTTAGAACGTAAAAAGGGACGGGTTAGTCGCCCCAGAGTCGAAGGGCATTTACCATCCTGTCCCATCTCCACAGAAGAACCCATGCAGTTGGGAGCCGCCAGAGGACCTCTGACTGGGGAAGAAAGAGAACGCCGACATACACAAGGATTATGTATGTATTGTGGATCGTCCAGTCATTTACTTCAAGACTGTCCTTTAATTCCCCACAGGCGCTCTGCAACTAAGAAGTCGGAAAACTTCAAGGCACAACCATAAGGGGAACCGCGGTTAGGGTGAGTCATTAGGGTTCCTCCATGAGTGCAGACAAAGTACAGAATATTAATCATATTGAAAATCCAATGGTGGTTCTTTCCCTCAGTCTAATCTGTCAAGACCAGGAAATCTGTAATGTTCCAGCATTAGTTGATTGCGGGGCGGCAGGAAACTTTATGGATGACCAATGGGCCAGTAAAAGAGATATTCCACGTCCGGCAAAGATAGTTGTCACTCCTATCCAAGGAGTGGACGGAAGTCCCTTAAGCTCCGGACCGATAAAGGAACAAACCGGCCAAATCTCCTGTCGCATTTCCACACATAAAGAGATCCTTAGTTTTGATCTAATAAAGGCCGCACATTTCCCTATCATTCTTGGTCTTCCGTGGTTACGACTTCATAACCCATACATAAATTGGACGGCTGGTACTTTGTTTCTTGGCTCTGAATATTGTGTGTCGCATTGCCTTTCTCACAATTCTGTTGGCATACATGTATCCCCTTCCAATCTGGGCATCGAAAAAACTTCCATGGTTAATCACGTAGGAGGGATACCTGAGTGTTATGACCATTTTTCTTCGGTATTCACTACTCCTCAATTCGCCTAACTGCCTCCCCATCGGCAAGATGATTGTCATATCGAGCTCCTGCCTGACCAACCAATTCCTTTTGGATGTATGTATATGCTTTCAGAAAAGGAGAAATTGGTATTGAAGGAGTACTTACAAACTAATCTCCAAAACGGGCTCATCACCAAATCGAACTCCCCTGCTGGAGCCTCATTATTTTTTATTCCTAAGAAAGACACAGAGGAATTAAGGCCATGCATAGACTACCGGTGTCTAAATAAGATAACAGTGGCAGACAGATATCCTATGCCTTTAATACCAGACATCCTAGAGGCCGTGCGGGGAGCCACCATCTACTCCAAACTAGATCTCAGGGGAGCGTATCATCTGATTCGGATCGCTAAAGGAGATGAATGGAAAACAGCATTTAGAATGCCATTCGGCCACTACGAATACCATGTGATGCCATTCGGACTTTCCAATGCACCCGCAGTAGTTCAGAAATTTATGGACCATTTATTTGCAGATGTATTACTTCACTTCGTGATCGTTTATTTGGATGATATTCTTGTTTTTTCATCAAGTGAATTAGATCACGCCCGCCATGTATCTCTGGTTTTGGAACGGTTACAAGCAAATCAATTGTATTGTAAAGCGGAGAAATGTGAGTTTCATCAGTCTTGTATCACCTAATTAGGATTCGTTCTGTCCGAACAAGGAGTTTCTATGGACCCTCGAAAAGTATCTGCTGTAGTTGAATGGCCACCTCTCACTAATGTGAAGGAAATTCAACGATTTGTTGGATTCGCAAACTTTTATAGGAAATTCATACCCTGCTTTTCTAAGATTATTCTTCCTCTGACCAGACTTCTCAAGAAAGGAGTACGATTTGTGTGGGATTCCGAAGGCCAAGACTCTTTTGATAAATTGAAAGGATTATTCACTTCCGCCCCTATATTGGTTAATCCAGATCAAAGGAAAAGATTAATCCTTGAAACTGACGGATCTCATTATGTTCTTGGCGCGTGTGTTACTCCAAGAAAATTCAGAGGGAATAGAAGCACCAGTATCCTATCTGTCAAAAACCTTTACTCCATCAGAGCTGAATTATTCCGTTTTGGAAAAAGAACTCCTAGCAATTAAAAGAAGTTTTGAAGAATGGAGACACTTGTTGTTGGGATCTCCGCACAACATCGAAGTCCGAACCGACCATCAAAACCTAAAAGTGCTCCAATATGCTCAAACCACTAATAGTCGACAAGCAAGATGGGCTCATTTTTTTCCCCCTACAAGAGCACCTTTACTTTTTTACCAGGTCAACTAAATCTCAGAGGTGTCGCCTTATCTCTTAAAGATCAAGCTACTAGCAACTTCCGAAAGGAAATAATATTCCCTAATGCGACGTTTGTGTCCATCATTACGGATTTAGTTCAGCATATCCGACAAGCCACAGAGACGCACCTGAGCGATTGCTTAAGCTTATCCCAAACTCATAATCTAGTACAAGAAAAGGGTCTATTTTTTCATGGACCTCAGATCTTTGTACCCTCAGAAGAGTTGCAGAAAGAGGTACTCCAAATGTGTCATGATTCCCGTGCAGCCGGGCATCGAGGAATAAGTGCCACATTTGAGTTGATCAAGAGACATTTTTGGTGGCCTTCATTGCTTACTGATGTTCGAGATTATGTCTCTGCCTGCTCCAAGTGTTTGCAGTCCAAAACTCCTCGCCAGTTTACCATGGGATTGCTGTCTCAAATGCCTATTCCAGATAGACCTTGGAAAATAATATCTACTGACTTTATAGTCGATCTCCCAGTATCAGCTCGCCAGTCCGTCATAATGGTCACAATAGATTATTTTTCTAAAATGGCACATTTTACCCCGTTATCACGGATTCCTACAGCAGATCAAATGTCACGTATCTTCATTGCTGATATTTTTTCTCGACACAGCCTTCCAGACACCATTGTTTCTGATAGAGGGCCGCAATACACCTCCAACTTTTGGAAGGCCCTGTGTACCCTCTTGAACATCGACGTGCCCTGAGTTCGGGGTATCATCCCCAGACCAATGGTCAGACAGAGTGTCTGAATCAGACTCTAGAGACTTACCTTCGCTGTTTTGTTTCAGCAGCTCAGGACGATTGGGTGGAGCTGCTCCCTCTGGCTGAGTTTGCCTACAACAATGCACCTCATGCAGCCCTGAAGACCAGCCCTTTCTACTGTACCTACGGTTATCATCCCTCATACTTGCCTGCGGTGTTTCCTTCTTCTACGAAGTTTCTGGGAGTGGATGGATTACTCGCCGATATACACCAGGGTCATCAGTCTGCTCAGAAGGCGTTGCTTGAGGCACAGGACCGTGCCAAGAGATTTGCAGATGTACATCGCAGGCCTGCTCCTAGGCTGACGGTGGGTGATTCTGTTTGGTTGGCTTCTCGATTTCTTCCTCGTCATCTGGTTCCTTCCAAATTGTCACCTCGTTGTTTTGGCTCCTTTCGTGTGGTCCAATTGGTGGGTGCTGCTGCGGTCCATCTTTTGCTTCCCCCTTCCTGGTCCAGAATACATCTGGTGTTTCATTTGTCTCAGATCAAGGTGAATGTCCCTGATCGTTTCCGGCGTATTCCTGCCATTCCTCCGCCTCCAGTAGATACTTCTTTGGGCCCTGAGTACGAGGTGGCGGGGAATTGCGACTCTCGATATTGTAGAGGTCGCCTCCAGTTCTTGGTGGACTGGAAGGGTTATTCTCCAGCAGACCGTTCCTGGGAGCAGGCCTCTGGCGTTCATGCACCTAATTTGATATAGCGTTTTTATCAGCTCCACCCTGGGAAACCAGGGTGCCTGCCTCTGAGGGGGGGCATACTGTTATGAATCACTACAGGCGCTGGTCTATTTGGCATAGGAATAGATATTGTCATGCAGCCTTTTCTATCCGTCCAAAGATGGCCGCCAAACAAGCCCTTCACAGTCTGCCTGCCTTTACGGACTATGTCCGCTCAGGACTTCCGCGTTCGTGCGATCATGTGATTGTATGTAGATGCCGGAATGGGAGGACACAACGCGTCGCTACTCTTCAGAGACACGCTTCGTAAGTTCGACACTAGGTTCTTACCTTCTTAACTAACTCGTTTTCCTCTGTTAATCTGCTGGCTCAAGATTTCCTTTCTTACCTGCTATTTGTGTGTTAGATTCCTTTCTACAGATCCACTCTTCGCCTCTCCTGCCCTCGACTTGAGTCAAACGCGCAAAGGGAAACTCCTCCTCTCTCCCGCCGCAGATCTTCCGATGAGAACGGTCAGAATGGTTTTCAGCTGCTCCTCGCCCTTCGGATCTCGTTCCGCAGAAGGCGGACTATTCCATTGTAGTTACAGATCAGGTATACAGCCTAGGTAGCTCAGACTCTATTTTCTCCCTTCTAAAACAAGTCACGCTATCTCGGGGAAAACTATTCTCATTGTTTAACTTTCTCTTAGACAGCTTCTCATCTGGAGTTTCCTTCCCCGCCTACTAAAATCCAAGGCTTTGCAAGATCATCTCATGTAGATATTCTAACGTTGTCAGTTCTGATTTCCCAATCTCCTGATTGAGTCACCTACTTACTATTTCTGTCATTGCGTACTATAGAATTCCACAAGAGTCTTGGATCCAGCCACAATTTCAGTGAGTCTTCTATGCGAAGGGGATTAATCCCCGGTGAATCCCCAGCTCGCCAGACAAGATTCAGAGGATAGGAGATTCCAAAATAACATCGCACCCGATTCCAGTCCAAGGGTTTTATTCCCCAGAGGGTTTCCCTGGGAGTTACGCTTTCCTCCGCTCGGTACCAATTCAGTTGCCGAAAGCAGAGCTTCCAGGGGGATTTCTCATTGTCACAAAGCTGCTGTCATCTGAGCAGGTCAGTGGTGTTCTGAAACTATTCTGTACTTGTTTTTGTGTAGTGATAATATGCAGGCCCTCTGCTGCTCTGCTGTCAGATCTGGAGAGAGATGTATTCCCTCCACTGAGCCATCCTGAGGGTTGCTATGCAGAAAATCAGGAAGGGGCTCACTCTCATCCTCTTCCTGCTCTGAAGCTAGCAAGAGACATGAGACTTCGGCTCGCCTGTGGAAAAGCTTGAGCCTGTTAACATGGAATACCTGAGGGGCTACCCCGGGGATTCCCATGTTAACCAGATAATTGATTTTGCCCATCTTGGAGATGATCCTGAAGGGTCCTGTCCATTTATCTGCCAAAGCTTGAGGCTTGGTAGGCTCCATCACGAGGACCTCCTGTCCCGGAGTCCAATCCACTTGCAATGCTTTAAGGTAATGCCAGTACTTATTCAATTCCTGGCTGGCCTTAAGATTCGCTGTCTCCTGACCCATCATCTGTGTCATCCTCCATCTGAGGCCTAACACATAGGGCCTCATTACGAGGTAGTAGGTAAGGGATTACCAGCACCGGTAAGGGTGCCGGTAATCCCTTACCTCCATATTCCGAGATCCCTAAGCGGGTCCCTTCCTTAACACCGGGTCTGACCTGGTGTGACCAGGTATTAAGGACGGGACCCGCTAAGGGACTTCAGAGCTAATAACGGTACCGCAAATTGCGGTACCGTTATTAGCTACTTCCCCATTCCCATTGAGCCCTATGGGGAATGGTTCTCAGAATGGGGACTTCTGGGTCTTCCAAGGTTGGAATGACCCGGTAAGTACCCATTCCGAAAAACCCGGACCCAGTATGCGGTAAGGGGGTAGCCATGGTGCTAATAGCACCATGGCAACCTCCTACCTCGTAATGAGGCCCATAGTCCCCCACTTGCTTGGCGGGACCTGGAGGGGTGGCCTCCCAACCTTCTCTGATCAAGGCAAGGGGCCCCCTCACGGGATGTCCAAAGAGTAACTCAAAGGGGCTGAAACCAACACCCTCTTGAGGTACCTATCTGTAAGCAAACAGCAGGCATGGCAGGAGAAGATCCCACTTCTTCCTTAGGGGCTCTTCCAAAGTGCCTAGCATGCCCTTGAGAGTTTTATTAAATCTCTTAACCATTCCGTTGGTCTTGGGATGGTAAGAGGTGGAGAACTTGTAGGTTACTCCACACTCTTTCCACATGCTTTTCATGTAGCTCGACATGAAGTTGGATCCTCTGTCAGAGACAACCGCCTTAGGGAATCCAACACGGGTGAAAATGCCCAGGAGAGCCCTGGCAACCACCTTGGCCGTAACCGTCCGAAGGGGTATAGCCTCATGGTACCTGGTGGCATGATCTACCAAGACCAGGATGAACCGATGTCCACCCGACGTGGGAGGGTCAAGGGGACCAACAATGTTGATGCACACCCTCTCAAACGGTGTGCCAACCACTGGCAATGGTTGCAGTGGGGCAATGACACTGCCTCCAGTCTTGCCAGACAACTGAAAAGTTGGGCAGGTCCTGCAGTGGGACTCCACTTCTACTCCCATCCGTGGCCAGTAGAAATGGGCAGAGAGCCTCTGCTTAGTCTTCTTGGTCCCAAGATGACCAGCTAAGGGCACCTCATGTGCCAACTGCAGCAGGAAGGGCCTGTAAACCTGGGGTACCACTAACCTCCTGAGGGCACCAGGTTCAGGCTTAGTGGGCTCACTAACAAAGAGCTCACCCTCCCAATAAATCCAGAATGTCCTAGGCACTTCTCCTTGTGCCTGGGACAGGGCCTGTTTCCTCAGACCCTCGAGAGAGTGGCACTCTCTCTGTCCCTTACAGAAGTCCGCCCGGGAGGGTCCCCCATCAGCTAACAAGCATTGAAGGTCAGGATGATCCTCTGGGTTGAGAGCCTCTCCCACAGGAAGACTTCTTCTGGCTCTTCTCCCACAGGAGTTGAGACGGGATTCACCACTGGACCCAGCCCGTCCGGAGCATGGATCCCAATGGGTGCTGTCGGAACAGCGGGCAGAGCAGGGGCTCCCTCCACAGAGGTGGCCTTCCTACTTTTCTGTTTCCTTCGCGCCTTGGGTTTCCCCATCGGCGAGGGTGCCGGGCTTGCAGCCGGACCCTTTGTGACCTGCGATGGGGTGACCGCCACATCAGCCATGGGTAGACCATCCGTGATCATCCCCAACTCGACCAAATCGTTTCCTAACAAAATGTTCGCAGGCACGTTGTCCTGAACCAGGACCAGAAGCTTTGCTGTCTTGTCTCCAATCGTAATATTGACTAAGGCTACAGGTGATAATTTGAGAGGCCCACCAGCTAACCTGGTGGTTCTCAGAGGAGAACCTACATAGTCCTCTGGCTTGAGCAGGGTCCTGTCCACCACTGTCATGCTTGCCCCAGTGTCTCTCAAACCAGTAGAAGGCTGGCCATTCAAGAGGACACTTCTCAAAAACCTACAAGTGTTCTGTGGGATAGTCGCCAGTACTTCTACGTACTGGTCGCAGGCCCCAAGGGACACTAAGGAAATCTCTACGGGAGCACCGAAGGTGATCCCAATAGACGAGGGGAGGACAGTGGCCGCCACCTCAGGTACGGAGTAGAGATAGGTCAGGCTGACAGCCTGGACTCCAAGTGCCTTACCCTTACACTTGGGGTCGTGATCCCTTCGATGGTCCAGAGCCCCACAATCCCAACAAGTGCCAGGAGTGCGGGGTACGGTACTGGAGCCACTGGGACCCTGCTTTGCAGCAGGCGGACCACTACTCTTACTCCCACCCACAACAGACTTATCCCCACTAGGTTTTTGGGTCTTCGGAGAGGAAGGTTTTGGTTTACCTGACTGTGACTGCTTTTGGGACTCCTTAGCTTTCTGATACGCCCCCTTTTCTTTATCCTTGTCCTTCCCACTGGAGTCCTTAGGGGACACCCGGTGGGAGACCCACTTGTCAGCCAACCTAGCCAGCTTAAAGGGATCCAAAATGTTCTGGTCAGCAACATACTGACACAGCTCTGGTGAACAGGCTTCCGAAAAAAATGCTAAAAAAACAAGAGGTGAGACAATTCAACAAACATTTTCACTTTGTAACCATCAATCCACCTCATCATGTTCATGTGCGCAGCACTCACCCAGTCACTCCAAGACACATTCTCTTGTTTCTTAAAATCCCTGAACCGTTTAAGGTATTGGGTAGGTGTCTTGCCAAACTTGGCAATTAAGGCAGACTTCATGCACTCATACTGACTCCTTTCTTCCACACTCAGTTTCAGAAAACAGTCATAGCCAGTCTGAGGCACTCTGCTTAACAAACACTTAGCCCAATCTCTCTTATCAACATCATGAATTGCACAAGCCATTTCAAACGCTTCAATCCATTGGAGGATATCAGAACCCTCTGCATAAACACCAACCAAATCTTTCATAAACTTGGTTGCTGGGGACCTGACTCTCTCAACTGGTTTAGCTGAAGTCTCCACTTGAGCTTTCTCTAACTGGATTCGCTGACATTCATGGTCCCGGTTCTTGAGTTCAAGGTCCTTATCTTTGAGTTCAAGATCCCTTTCTTTTAGCTTAAGATCCCGGTTCTTGAGCTCCACTTGCTGTGCCAACTCCTCTTTCTTAAGCTCAGCATCTATTTCCAACTTGCGATATTCAAAGGCCAATTTCATCCTTAATAATTCAAGCTCTAAGTAACTGCTGGGGTTTGGAACAGAGGCAGCAGGAATGGTGGCCTTCCCAGAATCAGATTCGGCGACAACCGTCGGGGTGGAGTCCTCACGGGTTGCA
Source organism: Ambystoma mexicanum (assembly GCF_040938575.1). Lineage (NCBI taxonomy): Eukaryota > Metazoa > Chordata > Amphibia > Caudata > Ambystomatidae > Ambystoma > Ambystoma mexicanum. Next base: position 916,674,700 of record NC_090932.1, on the reverse strand, counting down.
TCTCCCCCTTCAAGAGCTTCACAATCAGTCTGGTAGTCCACCAGGGCAGCTATCAGCTTAGCCCTAGACTTATCCACAAAGTCTAACTCCCTGGCTTCATAAGCACTCTGGAGAGCCCCTAAGCTCATCCGAGTAAATTTACCATTCGCAATAGATTCCATTGCTTGTAATGCAGTTATCTTGTGCACAACTAAACCTTAATTTAACAAAGTGCAGATATCCTTCGTAAGTGGCACAGTTATACACTGATTCTTAAAACCATAAGCATCCCGCCGCTGCCACCAGTGTAAAGACTGGAGGGGGGTGGTCTGTACTTCTGCTCTCTATATGGTAGAGGAGAGGCACAGAGGACCCCAGTCAAGATTCTCTATTTGGTAGCTTTGGTAGAGCAATCAAGGCGTAGCTTCGCGGGAGGTGATGCGGGCTGGTTCTTAAGTACAGTGTAGTCCCCAAGCCCCCACAAAGGAATGTCCACACACTGTATTGGTTAAAACACAGTCTTTATATAATTAATATTCAAGGTTATGTACACTATCACAATAACCCACTTTGTGCTCAGAAAATCAATAATGGTAAATATATACAGTTCTACAGTGGTACCAAAACTGTTATCAGATCTCATTAAAGTGCATACAGTCAGAATGACACACAGATCAAATAAAGAGGAAACCAGCAGTAGAGAGAGGAAGGAAAGCAAGATGGTTGAACAATTGGCAGAATACTAGTCACTACCGTTAAAAGCAGCTCTGTGTGGAGATCCCCCACCTGGGCAACCTGTAGAATAAAGATACACGATCAGTCAATATATTGTTCACAAGAGACTTCCCAATAGTTTTGCAACCCCAAAGTACCTGGCGTTGTAGCGTACCTCCTCAGGGAATTGACGGCCCTTCTTGAGTGCCCTCCCTTTAAGGCAGGAGTCACGGGTCGTCGAACGTCCGACGGAGAACAGGTCAAGCTACGACGGTGAAGTGGCAGCTTTGTTCCTAGCGGTGCTCGTTGACAGGGAAGCGTAAACATTCTGCAAAGAAGAGGCGTGGGGGCACCTCGGTGTCGATGGTTCTGGACCGCAAAGAGTTTGAAGAACTGTGATCCAGTAAGGGCGTCGAGTCGTCGGCGTCTCTGTGGTCTTTGGGTGGCGGGAAACCCACCGGCTGATGCTCCTCAGCGCGTTGACGGTCAGGCCTTCTCCAGCAGGATACAGCGGCGACGATGCAGATGAGAGCGTCCTTGGATCAGATGAAGTTCTTAGGCAAACGGGAGCACGGCTGCTCCAGACGGCGACGGCGGTCAGCGACATTGGTGGACAACAGTCCGGGCGCTTCTCCTTGGAGTTCCACAGCAGTCCCCGTCTCGGGTCGGCAGCCTGTCGAAGGTCTGTCTACCAGGGAGCTTTGGCAAAGCTCAGCTGGTGCACGATGGTCCCTTGTAGCTCGGGAAGAGGGCGCCTTACCAGGTCCTCTCTGGGTCAGTCCTTGGAGGCACAGCAGCTTTAAGATTGTGAAGGAGAGCAACAGCAATTCTTCTCGTCCAGCAGGGCTTCAAGGTCAAGCTTCAGTTACTCCAGTTACTCATCGTAGTGGACTTCAGCTTCTGAACACGATTCCTAGCAGTGAGAGGTCCCCAGATATACTGTTGATCTCCCATTCATTCTGCTGGGTCACACTCAAGCATCCAATCACGACTAAGGGCATTCATGCAGACAGGCAGCCATTCAGGCACACAGTGCATTCAGGCCATTCACTTCTCTCCATACACTCACAACAAGTTATGTGTATTGGGACAAGTACCCAGCCATTCAACACTCCATACTGCATTCATACCGGTTTCGGGCAGGGCTGTCTCAGTCATTGTGTCAAACACCAGATAGTAGACACCCACAACATAGAATGCGTATTCGTCACACACTCCATTCACGCAGGTCCCACCCACAGGCGTACCCACAACATACGGTCGTTGAGAAGGCTCCAGCCAGTCTGGTCGGCACTTCCCCACACTACCATATATGGAACCTCCACCCAACAGCCAGTCAGGGTGAAGGGACAGAGGCAGAGCTACCCGGGACTTCGGGAAGATCAAGGTAACAGGTGATGGAAGGCAAGAGGCCATGGGGGCCATTTTGTCTCCATCAGGAATCTCCCGATTCCAATGACGGGGCCTGGGCATCCCAAAATGGAGGATGCTCAGGGCACCAGTCATTTCAGCACAGAATTGCCACCAGCCCGTCCCCTGCTCTGTGGGCCACACACAGATGCCCAGAAACATACACTAGGGGCACAGGGTTGCACCCCTGCCCATGGGTGCCATAAGGATATCCCATGGGTCTGTTCATCAAACCAAAAGAGAGAGCTGCACCGCCAGGAGTCCCACATGAACTCCTGCGTGGAAAACACGACCAAACACACGATAAAAAGCAGTAAAGGACAAGGATGCGGAGGCCCTGTCCCTCCGATGCATTTCCAGCATCACACAAGGGCATTTTAAATTAGATGACCCTTCTAATCACAATGGATCCCAAATTCAAAGTGGCCCTTTAAAAAAAAAAAATAATTCAACGCTCAATCCATATTGTATTGTATTGTCTACTTTGCTCTAAATGACCAATGTCTGCTCCCATGCTAATTAGAGCAAGCAACATTTGCGATTGGGGGAAATGTGTAATGGTAAAAAATAAAAAAGAGGGTGCATTCTGATAGGGTGGGGCGAAGGAGTGGCGGGGCAGGAAGATTAATAACGGGTTCACAGTTGACCCAGAAATCCACTTATTTACTGCGTCAGCTGGGAAACAATCCGGTTAGCAAATAGCTTGACAATGTAAACAGACTTTGAGTGAGCGGAGGACCCTCAGGAGACCCTAGAATAGCTGTGGGTTGTTTTCAGTTAAGGCTTGTTTTCTTTATATCTCGAGTGTGAAAAATCTTACCGGCAAAATTGTAGTGTGTGTAAAGGAAACCATTGCTCACGCTAATGGCACCATCAGTTTCTTTGCTGCTCTGCATTAATGGTACTCAGCGTGAGGGCTGGGGCAGAGCCTCGGCCTGAGGAATCTGTTCCTGAAACTGTGGCCTTATTACTCACAGAGGCATGTTAGCTTCGGAGTTTTAGGCCATTAAAAAGAAAGCACGATGCGGATGAAGGTGGAAAATTATGAAATCATTAATTTCCTCTTTTTGCACTTTCATCGTGCTTTCTTTTCTAGTCACAGGCAGAAGATGCAACAGCGAGGTGGAACTGGACTCTCATGACAGTGACCTACCTCAGAGTCCGATCCGCTCAATCCACATTGTTGAATGTTACCTTGGCAATATCTTAGAGCGCAGCGGCACAGCATACATGCATATATGTCGCAATGAGTAAATGAATCAAATAAAGCAGGAGACAATGATGGCACGTCTGAATGCTAGCTTAATTCAGGCGCGAACTGGCTCCCCGGAGGTAACCCCGCTTCCTTGCCCACGTGGGCCGCAGCCCACTAACAAACTGTAATAAACAGAGGACTGTTCCTCTTAACTGACAACAAGAATAAAGGTAGGACATTACATCTCCCCGTCACTCACGGCTTGAAATCGGGTGTGTCCTTCGTGACTTGATTTTGTTTTACCAGGACTTGGTCTCCTATCTGGATCGAGCTTGGTCTTGCTTGTCTCTTGGTGTCAGCATATTCTTTCATCCTGGCCTTGCTCTCTTGATCCTTGTTTCTGGCGTCCTCCACATGGGTGGCTTCGGTCTTGGCTTGCGGATTGTGTGGGAGCCTTGTTCTTATAACACGCCGGTCAAACTGTGGGGCGTGTTTCGGTATTCCCGTAGCAAATTGCAAATGGCTTGCATGAACGAGCCGTTTGTGATGGAACATATCTGGAGGGTGCGTTTGAGATTTCCCATGAATCGTTCCACCATTCCGTTCGCTTGTGGCCATAATGGTGTAACCTTGTGGTGCTGGAAGCCGAGGTGTTCGGCGACCATTGCAAAGTCGTGCCCACTGAAAGGAGGCCCATTGTCCGATTTGACTCTGGAAGGGATGCCATAGTCGGCAAATGTCTTGTCCAGGTCTGGTATGATTGCCTGAGCACTGGTGGAGTGGATCAGATGGACTTCTGGGAATCGTGACATCTCGTCAGTAATTACTAGAGCATATTTGCCATTGGCTAAAGGCCCAAACATGTCGACAGCTACTTCGTCCCACACTTGTAACGGCATTTCAGATGGTTGGATGGGCTCAGGGAACAAGCGCGGAGCCACTGCCTGGCATGGTAGGCATTTCCGTAGCAGCTGTTCCACTCGTTCATCTATGGATGGGAACCACACCTTGGTCCTTAACTGTCGTTTGGTTGATACGATGCCTCTGTGCCCTGAGTGTGCGATGTCTAATACTTGGTCTTGCAGGGCTGCAGGAATTACAATTCTGTTTTCCTTCAGTAACAGGCCCTCTAGTGATGTGGACAGGGTATTGCAGACGAACCTGAATGTGCGAAAGTGTTGTTCTTCCTCAGCGGACATGAGTGGTATTCCTCTATGCTTGCTTTGTCACTGATTTGATCGTAGACATGCTTATACCGCCTGAATTAGTTGGTCTTTTCTTGTCTCCTCTAGTAGTTGAGCTGTGGTGATGGACTTGGGCAGTGCACTGCTGACCAGGTAACGTAAGTATTGGTTTGCTTTGTGTGGTTGTCGCTCATCTCGAGCTCGGAGTGGGTATCGCGAGAGAAAATCTGTTGGATTGTTGTCCTTGCCCGGATGATGGATTATTTTGAAAGAGTACTCTTGTAGCCTCAGGCCCCACCTGGCAATGCGTGGCGGCATTTTTGCTGTTGGTTTGCCGTAGATCGTGGTAAGAGCCTGGTGGTCTGTGATTATGGTGAACAGTCGCCCATACAGGAATAAATGGTCATTTTCGCACGCCCATACTACTGCCAGGCTTTCGTTTTGGGGTTGGGAGTAGGTGCATTCTGTGGTGGACAGACTGCGGCTCGCGTATGCCACAATTTTCCTCAGGGAGTCCGGGGATGCTCCGGGCTTGGATTGCGCTAGAATTGCTCCTAGCCCCACGGGGCTAGCGTCTACAGTGAGTTCCGTGTCAAGGTTGGGGTCGTAGTATGCCATGCATGATGCGGTGGCGATCCGTTTTTTGATTTCTTGAAAAGCTTCTTCACATGCGTTTGACCATTGGAACTCATGATGTTTCCCAGTAAGAAGTCGCAGAGGCGTGCTCACTGATGCAAAATCTTGAATATATCATGTGCAGTAGCTCGCCATGCCAAGGAAGGAACGTACTGCTGAGACTGACGTGGGTGTGGGCGTTTCTACAAACGCTTGAACTTTTTCAGGGTCGGGTTTCAGGCCGTCTTTTGAGAAAATATGTCAGAAGAATTTGAGAGTAGTTTTGCTAATCTCACATTTATCCGGGTTGAGTGTGAGGTGGGTGTTTTCCAAAGCTATGCAGACTCTCCGCAGGGTATCATCATGACTATCTTGTGTGGTGCCGAATATTAAGATGTCGTCGGAGTAGTTTAGGCAGTTGGGGATGTGTTTTATTACCTGATGTATCTCATTCTGAAATATTTCCGCAGCTGAAGATACCCCGAAGCTGAGTCTTTTATATCTGAACAGGCCAAGATGTGTTGAAAAGGTGGTGATATATCTTGAAGCAGGGTGTAACTCCAGCTGGTGGTATCCCTTGTTTAAGTCTAATTTTGAGAACACTTTAGATCCATGAAGTAAATGCATCATATCAGTCATTCTTGGGGCGAGGTGTCATCCTCGCTCTATGGCCACGTTTGGGGCCCTCATATCGACGCATATGCGAATGCTGTCCTTGTTGTCTTTCTTGGGTACTGGTACGAGGGGAGATACCCATGGGGTTGGTCCCAACGCTGGTTCTATGATGTCCTGTTGTAATAGTGACTGAATTTCGTCTTCCACGTGTTTCTGTATGTTGAGAGGTATGCCTCGGTAGTGTTGCGCCGTTGGAGGTATTTGTGGATTGATATGTAGTTTGACTTGTTTGTCCTTTAGCTTTCCCAGACCTGTGAAAAGAGCGGGGAACATTTTCTGCATCATGTCCTTCGGGCTAGCGGTATATGCTGACTTTATTTGATGAATTATTTGAATGAGCCCCATCTGAATTGCAAACTTGAAGCTTAGGATGCTGCCGCCTGGCAATTCCTCTTTTATGACATATAGCTTGATCTTCTTACTCTTGTCCTTGTATTGACAGTGCGCCGTAAACATTCCTTGGCAATTCAGTGGCTTATTTGAGCCGTATGGATATATCAATGTGCCTGCTTCTTTCAGTGCCTTCTTGTAGGTGAGTAGTTTATACGTCTCATCATTTATGACATTGAGGGTTGCTCCTGTATCAATTAGAAATTCTTTGTTTTGTCCATTTACTTGTAGCAGTAGGGTGGGGATGTATTCTGCGGGTATGCTGTTTCCGATGGCTTGCACGTATCCCCCTTTTCGGTCCCCACTTGATGAGGACGAGTGCGACTCACATCTCCTGTGAGGCGAGTCATCTAGGTATCTAATCTTTTGCCTGGAATGACGTCTTTGTGATTCATGTCTGGTGCTGGTGTGGCTCGAGTAATCTCTTCTTTCTTCCCGCTTTCTCTCCTCACGCGGTGTGTCACATGGTGAGCTTTGTGACTGGTGTCTGGAGCCACGGGGGAGTGCCTCATGCGGGATCTTGAACTTTCCCACCTTGGGTTGCGGTCTTGTCTCCATGTGCCTCTGTTTGATTCTGTCAGTTGGAAGAAGTTGATGTTTCTGCACACGGACTGAAAATGGTTTTCACCTCAGAATTTGTCACAGTTGTGTCCAATGGCAGAACACGCCCGACATGTGGAAATCTGAAATCACACCTGTAGCATTTCTTTTGTTCTGTGTGGGGGGGTCTTTGGTTGTTCGATTGGGGCATACTGATGCAGTGGAAGCTGACTGTGTAATTTTGATGTTACCTAAAGATTCCGTCTGTAGTGTGAGAGGCGAGTCAGCCCGTGCAAGTTGTAATATTTCCTCTAGCGTTCTGCTTTTCTAAAGTAGCTTCTTTCTGAATTCATGCGATGCACAGTCGGCTATAGTTTGAGATTTTAGCGCTTCGTCTGTTGACTATCTGTCAAAATCACAATATTTCGCTCTTTTCCTTAGCCTCATTACAAAGTTGTCCATATTTTCATCACTTTCTTGTGTGGATGTGTGGAAAATGTGTTGTTCATAGTCAACGTTTCGCAGCGGTGCGAAATAGGCATTTAATGCATCAATAATGCCTTGGAAAGTGTCTGTATTGGATTCAGGCATTTCAAACACAATGGGCCTCATTACACGGAAGGCGGTAAGGGTTTACCAGTACCGGTAAGGGCACCGGTACCGGTAAACCCTTACCGCCTTACTACGAGGTCCCTTTGCGGGTCCTCCCTTAACGCCTGGTTTTTACAGGCGTTAAGTACGGGACCCGCAAAGGGACCTTGGTGCTAATTATGGTACCGCAATTTGCGGTACCGTAATTAGCACCTTCACCATTAACATGGAGCCCTATGGGGCTGACTGGCAATGGTGAAGGGGCAATGGTGGATGGCGGAATTAGCGCCCCCACACACCTTGGAATATGGCGCTAATTCCGCCATCCACCAAGGTGGACCCGGTAAGGTACCGGCGGCAGCCATGGCGCTAATAGCGCCATTGCTTACCGCCTTCCGTGTAATGAGGCCCAATGTCACGTACTACTGGGCCCAAAGAATGTAACAGGATACCTCTTAGGCGTTGCTCCTCCCTTACACCCGATGCATCTGTAGATGTGCAGATCCTTGAGCCATCTAGCCCAACTGGGAGTGAGGCTGCTGGTGTCAGCCATGTCAAATGGCTGCAGGGCTTGTAGCTGTAAAGACTCTGAACCACTGTCTTCTTTGTGTGTGGCTTGGCGGGGTGTGGAGCTGTAGGAGGGCCTTAGGATTCCACTGTCTGGGTTGTCTTCAGACATGACTTCCCGATAGTGGTAGTGCTTTGCTGGTTGACTGGGGCTTTAAGTCCTGTCAAAATGTTGCTGGGTTGATTATTGCGCTGCATGCTTTATAGGGAGCATGTTGTTTGGCTGCTAATGATTTCAGGCCTAGAAAGGGTCTCTCTGCTGTCTTCAGAGCGCACGAGTATGAATGAGCCCTCTAACCGCGTGTGATACGTGACGCGCATAGCAGGTGTGCTGGCAGCTTAACGCTCCGTGCGGAATGCTGCAGTCTTGTACTAACAAGTCCTTACTTGCGGTTTGTATTGATGCCGCGTGTGTCCTGGGTGGCTCTGGTGCTTTGATCCAGGTGTTCAGTTGCTGGAACTGCGTCGGAGTGGCTGGGCTTGCCTCCTGACCTCGGTGCCACTTTATATATACCTCGTCGCCATTGTTGAATGTTACCTTGGCAATATCTTAGAGCGCAGCGGCACAACATACATGCATATATGTCGCAATGAGTAAATGAATCAAATAAAGCAGGAGACAATGATGGCACATCTGAATGCTAGCTTTATTCAGGCGCAAACTGGCTCCCCGGCGGTAACCCCACCTCCTTGCCCACGTGGGTCGCAGCCCACTAACAAACTGTAATAAACAGAGGACTGTTCCTCTTAACTGACAACAACAATAAAGGTAGGACATTACACACATGAGAGGGGCCAGACTGACCTTGGCCTGACGAATGTTCTCCTCAGCCTACAGGCCTACATCCACAGCAGCAATATATCCGAGAAACCTTGCTAAATTAAGTACCAGGGATGTTCTCACTGGCTACGTGGCCTTGTTGTCAATCCGGAGCTTGTGCTGTGTATTGCTCAGACACAAACTGGCTCAGTGACAGTGATCGCAAGTGCGCCAAGCATCTTTCAGCAATCAGATGCTTGATGGGGAGGAACACCGAATCCAGTTCAATTAGGTTATTGTTCCGCCCCCTCAAGCATGAAATTGTGCTGAGAGTGCTGACAGCCAGACTTTCAATCAATTGCTTTACAATCCGATTGGCTTTCCTTGACTTCATTAGTGTTACTGAATGAAATGAAAACCAATCAGGTTTGAACGCTTTTCAATCGGGATTCAGGAGGATAATCTGATTTTCGGGAGCCTCCCACCCAAATCGGGAGGGTTGGCATGTCTGCAGTGGAGCGTGGGGCGGGCAAGCACGCTATAAGTACGCTGACATAGTGGCTCTGGACTCTGAATGGGAACTGCCCTTCGCAGGCTTTTTTCCCTCACCTTTATTTACTTGTCCACGTGATGCATGTCACGTGGACATCACATCCCTTTCCAACTTTGTACGAACAGAACAGACAAGACAAATGAGACAGCAGGGAAAATGTTCTTCTCTACTAGTGGTTTTCTTCGGCCGCCTTTCAATCATCAGTCCCAGGCGGTCAACCTCACGCACTTGTGTAGATGCCATTCAGGATGTACCCTTGAAGTCAGGTAGAGTGTACTAACCGCCTCCGGAGCAAATATCGTTTTCCTCGCTCTCGGTGCAGGGTGTGTGGTTTGGGCGGGCTCTTGTCTTCTTCGCCTGGTGGCAGGTGTTCTGGAGGTGGACTATCCTCCTGTCGCTCTTCGGGTGGTGTCCTCTCAGTCAAAGAGGGGTGGTTTTCTTCAGGGTCTTGGTTTTCTCAGGACTCTTCCCATAGCGCTGGAGTGGTCCGTCTAAAATGAGACATGTTTCGGTTCACCGTCTCAAGCCCCTGCGTGGCGGTGGCTAGTCCATGTTCTCGGTGGGTGATGGTCCAGGGCAGCGACTTGTAGGGGAGGGCCATCTTTCCCTTTCGCGCTCTGTTCTTCATGAGTGCCGTGTCCCCTACTTGAAGGTCACTTGGCGTGGCTCTTCTAGCTCTATCTTCTTTGGTGTTGTGTTCCTGTCTTCAGCATTCTACTTGTTCCAGGTACACTGGTGGGGGCTTCCATAAGTGGTGTTGGGGCAGTCCTGCTTGAATGGGTACCCCAAACATCAAGGCTGCAGGGCTGACTTGAGTCGCTGAGTGAGGGGTTTGCCGTTATGACTGGAGGAACCTGTAAAGTTGGGGTAGCCATGTTCGCCCCTTATCCTTTGCGATCCTTATTGATTTGTTGATGGATGCCATGAATATTTCAGCATCACCGTTAGCCTGAGGCCAATACGGGTTGATGTGGTGGTGCCAGATTCCCATGCTGTCACCATTTGAATTCTCTGCTTGTGAATGGTGGGCCATTGTCGCTTTTTATTGAGGACAGTATACTATGGATTGCGGACATCTTCTCTAGTGCAGTGGTGACTGATGCTGCATCTGTTGAGTTGACTGGCTCAACTTCCAGATACCGTGTACTCATCGATGGTCACTAGGAGTTATGCTTTGTTGGCGATGGTGCAAAAGTCGATGCTTACGGCATCCCAGCGGCTTTCGCTTCTTGGGGTACAGGCCATGGGCTCGGGGTCCTGGCTGGCGTGTTGTTAGGCATGCTGTACAGGTTTCAACCGGTGCCGTAACTTTCGGCGGTATTTGTGGCATCCACACGCACGATTTGAGGAAGGCCTGTGTCTTCACGATCCCCTGGTGGCATGCGTGTGCAAGATTGAGGGCTCTCTCGTGGAGAGTGGTGGGCATCACTACGCGATGGCTTTTGAGGATGAGGCCCTCAAGTGATACGGACAGTTCATGGCGTATTTCCTGCGCTTGTGGCTTCTTCTGGGTAACGGCGGTGAGGCATGTTTTCCCCTGCCGGTCAGGATCGCCTTCCTGGCTAGTTGGAGTCAGGGATCTTTGTCTGTCTCCTCACTGATTTCGTCGATCTTCATGGTTTTGGGCTTGGCACAGGCTATGACTTGGCATACGTGCTCTTCCGTCTCCTTGGCTGCTTCTCGTTCTGTGGCAGTGGCTGGTCGGGGTGTCGCAATAAGAAGTCAGCCGGGTTGTCGGCCCCAGCCCGGTATTGTACCTCAAGGTTGAATTGTTGCAGCTGGAGCATCCAACGCTCAATCCTTGCTGGAGGGTGTGGTGCTGATCCTTTGAGTATGGGGACCAGAGGCTTGTGGTCCGCCGGCACTCTCACCGGATGTCCTAGGATGTATACATGGAAGTGCTTGCATCCCCATATGATGGCTAGTGCCTCTTTCTCAATATGTGCGTAGTTCCGTCGGGGTGAGTGCTCTGCTTGCAAATGCGATGGGGATAATGGTTCTGTCCCTGTCCGTTTGGGTGAGAACGGTTCCTAGTCCTACTGAGCTGTCATCCACCAGTAGCTCTTTCGTGCACGTTGTGTCGAAAAACACCATGGTGGCATCACTGGATGGAGAGTCTTTGATCTTCTGGAAGGCATTTTCCTGGGCTTCTCCCCACTCCCAGGTCGTGTTTGCTTTCGTGAGTTACTGCAGGGGGGTGGCGATGGTGGCCAGGTCGAGGATGAATCGCCCGCAGTATGTCGCCATACCTAAGAAGCTCCGGACTTCTGTTGCTGTCGTCGGGGCTTGCGCATTCTTGATGTTCTCTACTTTCCCTGGGTCTGGTGACACACCTTTTTTGTTGAAGACGTAGCCGAAAAATCTCAGTGTGGATTTCCCAAATTCACACTTTTCTTTGTGTAGTGTTAGTCCTGACTCTTCTAAGCGCTGTAGGGTGGCTTCTAGCTGGCTGTTATGCTCTTTTTCAGTCTTGCCATAGACCAAGATGTCATCACTGACATGTGTGACTCCCTGAAGGTCTTGGAGTGCCTTGCGTATCTCATGTTGGAAAACTGCGGCGGCTGACGATATGCTGAAATTGAGACGGCGGTACCTTCTCAGCCCCAGGTGTGATGAAAACGTTGTGATGTAGCGTGATTCTTTCGCCAGGTGAATTTGATGGTAGCCTGACTGTAAGTTCAGCTTACTGAAGACAGTAGTGCCTATCAGGGCCACAATCAACTCGTCGATCGTAGGTGTTATATGTCTTCCTATCCCGTTTGCCACATTTAGCAGGCGCATGTCGATGCATATGCGCACCGCATGGGGCTGTTTGGGCTTCGCAGTTACCACCATGGCGATACCCAGGGTTGGGACCGTTGGTCTTTTCAATAATCCAGAAGTTTGTTTAGTTTTGCTTGGACTGCTTCTCTCATGTGGAAGGGGACTCTCTGGTGTCGTACTGCTTGTGGCTCTATCGTGGGGTCAATGTGGAGCTTTACTGACCTTCTTTTGAGGCATCCAATTCCTTTAAATAGTTTTCGGTGCTTTGCCAGCAGGTGATCAATTGCTTTGGACTGGATTGCAAAGTTGAACTGTATGAGTTCTAGACGTTCTGCCGTTGGGCCGCTGAGCAGGGTCTCAATTCCTGCGCCAATGACGTAGATGCAGGTTTTGTAGCTCTTCACATGATGTGTGAGATCAGTCTTGAAGTACCCCACAATGGGGAGTTTTTTTTGCAGCCGTACACGCATAGCAGCACAGGTCTCTGCTGCAGGGGGTGTTTGGGATCGAGCTTGTCAGACCTGGTGGTCGGCATGACATTCATCGTGGCCCCTTTGTCGATCATCATCACCACATGGATGTCTCCCACTGTCACTGTGCAGCTGCAGTGTGATTTGCTGTTGCTTGCCTGCTTGCTGTGTGTTGGTTTGACTGCTGATATCATGTGGACCTTTTCTCGCCTGGGGTTGCGATGCCGGTTGGCATGATTTGGGGACCGTTCCCTGTTGGATTGTTCGTTGTTGCTGCTGTCGGTGTCAGTGTCTTCCCCTTCGATTGCTCGGGCTCGTCCTTTCCTGGTCTCTCTGGCTCTGCCTGGTTGTCTCCGCTGCCAGCAGTCATGCTGTCTTGATTGGCCTGTTTGTGTGTTGCGGGGCCTTGTGTCATTCTTGCAGTCTGGGGTGCTCCTCCGGGGCGAGTGATCTTTGGCCTTCTGTGAGCTCAGGCACATCGACGTGTAATGGTTTACCTTCCCACATTTGTAGCAGGTCGTGCTGTATGCAGGGCAGGGTTCTCCCTGTGTTGCTGTCCGCCACACCACAGGCAGTTGGTAGACCAGTTTGCTGTCTGCCCTTGTTGGGGACTGTGCTGCCACAAGGCGTTGACTGTGGGCACGCTTTAGCGTGGCATTTCGGTGTCCAGTGGCAGGCGGCTAATTATTTGCTCCATCTCTGACACATGCTCGTCTGTTCTTTCCCGCAGTCACCCCATGGACAGGATGGTGTCTAGCGGGAGATTTGTCGCTGATAGGATGGACCTCCTGAGCTTGTCTGAGGATAGGCCATGTATTACCTGTTGTCTTACTGCAAATTCCTCGTCCGATAAGTCACAGCTGATGGCCATCTCTCGAAGTCGGCCATGGAAGTCGTTGATGCCTTCTTGTGGGCGTTGTCTGGCTTGGGTAATTTTAAACCTTTCGAAGTTGGGGCTAAGCTTGGGTTTGAACTTCCTGGTGAGGATGTCTTTCGCCGTATCGTAGTCGTCCTCTGTGACCCGGTTTGGGAGTTCGTTGAACAGCCGAAGGGCCACAGTGCCCAGGTTGAGCATGAGGAAGGTTCTTTTCTTCTCTTCGCTGGTGATGTCCCGTGCCTTGATGCTCAGTTCGAACTGTTGGATCCAGAGCTCCCAGCGGAGTCCTGTACGGGGCCCAAAAGGTGGAAAAAGTTGCATGAAGGTCCCCTGCGTGGTGTCTATAGCCATGTGCTAGTGTCGGCATTCTGGCCATGTTTCCTCTATGGTGTTGCTGTGTGGTCTTCCGCCATGTCGTGAGGTGCCCAGTGTGCCTGGTGTGCGTCGTTGCTTGTGCACCAGTGTTTCAGTTGTATGTGCCCAGCAGCACTGTCGTTCTGGAGGTCCACCGTTGTGGTTCTGGCTGTGTGCAGACGCTGTCACAGGTGGTCAAATGAGAGGATGGAACCTAGCTGGGGCTTGGTTCCGGTTTCGTGTGGTGGCAGCCTGCTATGGGTGCTCTGGGGCCATAGGCGTTGTCTTGGGCCTTTGGGGTTTCTCAGAGAATTTGGTGTCTGTACCGTAGCATGAGGAGTGTCTCTTGCTGCCGGGGCTGTGCTTTGCGTGTCTCTTGTGCCCTCGTGCTGGGGCTGAGGAACCAGCACGTGAATGCACGGCCAGGGGCATTGCCCGGGCCTCTGGGGGTTGCTCTGTGTTTCTGCCGTGAGCGTTGCACCATGTGGAGCGTCCCGTGCTCTCGTGGCCATGTCCCATGTGTTTATTGGGCCTTTGTGATGGGCCTGGGAACCCCAGAGTGTGGAAATGGAGCCAAAGGGCTGCAGTGGTCCCCCCTCTTTTTTTTTCTCCCTCAGGCGCACAGCGCAGGTGGTGCATTTACTTTGGGTTTCTTTTTTTTTTTCTCTGTCCTCTGCCGATGCCCAGGCACCTAGCTGTGAGTCAGCAGGCCCAGGGGGGCCGGGGCACAGTGTCAGGGCATTGTGGCTCACCTCTCCTGCTGTGGGCTTCCGTTGCAGGACGTTGTGGTGCCGCCACCCAGTCACCTCAGTATGTGGCCGTGACATGGGTCAGCAGGCCCTGGGGGTGCCTGGGGTGAATTTGGATCCGGCATGATCCGCTGCTGTGGGGCTGTGACGGGTGGATGTCCGTCCTCCACCTCGTCACCAGTGTGGTGCTTGGTCTGCCACGCGGGGGCTGGGCCTGGCGAGGCCAGTGGAGCCCGGGGAGGGCAACTGCACAATAAGTATGCTGACACAGTGGCTCTGGACTCTGAGCTGGAACTGCCCTTCACAGGCTTTTCGCTCACCTTTACTTGTCCATGTGATGCATATCACGTGGACATCACAGCGGGAGAACTTGAAAAATAGCAATATTTTTCAGGGAAAAATCGGGAGTCTCCCTCCTAAATCAGGAGGGTTGGCATGAATGTGGTAGGTCTTTGTCAAATCCCAACTGGAGATCGGGAAACGCGCATCTGCGCCCTGCGAAAAAAGAAAAAAAATGCGCAGTAAGGGCTACAGGCATCAACTGGTTTATTGGCCCGCTTTGCACGCTTTCACTAACATCAGTCATGTAACCACGCTGATGGGCCACCTCGTGTCCCTGGGGTCAGGTGACCACGCGCGATGCTGCACCTCCCCCAAAATAACATTGTCCTACCCCATTTCTTTGATCCATAGTCTCAGCTTTCGGATGGTGCAAAAAGGTCTCGAGAGTCACTCCTAAATATTTGAATTCTTTCACTTTTTCTATTCGGGACGCTTCCAAATGCCATTTAAGTTTTTCAATTTTCTTACTTAATTTTTCCAGTGACTTGACTTTGGTCTTTCCTTTGTTAATCTCTAAATTGTTGGAGCAGATGTATTTAGATAAATTGTCAAGTTGTCTCTGTAGACCGATTTCCGCTTGGTCTAGTAAAATCATGTCATCTGCGTACAAGAGGAGAGTTGTTTTTACTTGGCTAATTGATGGACGGAATGATCTTACATTTTCTTCTGTGTTTCCGAAGTCTCGTCCAGATATGCTAGAAAGAGTGAAGGAGCGATGGCGCAACCTTGTTTTACCCCTCTCATCGTAGGTATTTCATCTGATAACAGGCCTTGTTGGCTCAAGCGTACTATCATTCTGGTGTTAGTATGTAGAGCTTTTATTGGGGCTAAAATTTCCAGAGGACATTTCCAGAATGACAATTTATTCCACAATTTCGCTCGATCGACCTGGTCAAACGCTTGAGCCAGGTCAATGAATGCAATGAAGACTCTTGGGCTACCTTCCATGATATTACTTTTGAGGATGCTCAGGAGCATGATATTTGCCGTAGTTCCGATGTTTTTCATAATCCCGCCCTGAAGGGATCAGCGCAAGGTGCTTTGCTTGCCCATGCTTGAAAACAGGTTAATAATAGGGAGCCAAATACCTTCCCGATTACATCTAATAATCCAATAGGGTGGTAATTTCTCAGATCGTCTTTGCTGCCCTTTTTAAAGATGGGGATGACGACTGTTTACGATGTCCAGGATGTTGGTATGGTCTTATACTCGGTGCATCTTTTAAAGACCATACTAATAAAGGTTGCCCATTCCACAGGGTGGTTCTTGAGATCAAAATGAGTGATCCCATCCGGGCCTGGGGCTCTAGATGTCTTCAGCTTGTGGATAATTTTTATGATGGTGTCTCTGTTGAGTAAGTCGGCCCAAGGTGTGCTTACCTCGCCTTGTCCTGGAATGATGTTAGTTGATGGTGAGTCGGATAGATTTTTTAAAATACTTCACCCAGGTGGCTTCTTCTATGCTGTTCAAGAGCGCGTCGTCAATTGAGGTTTCTGTAAATCTTTTAAGAGACCAGAATTCTCGTGGATTGTGACCACTCACCAACCTCTGCCTCTCCTCCGAGTCCTGCTGGTATAGTGTCAGTCGATGACCTTTGACAAAGGACTTGTATTTCTTTGTCGCTTCTGAGGCTATATCTCTGTTAATGTGGTTGTTTGCCTTAATTTCTTTGCAGGATGCGTCTTTTTTCCACCAAGATCTTGTCGAACCTATGATTTTTAGGTTTTGATGGCATTCTTGAGTTGTTCGCATTGATCTTATAAGTTATAAACAGCGGCTGATAATCGATTTGAAGGGTTTTCCATGCAAGGTTGCTTGCGCCTTCTGCGTCGTTATAGTTTCTAGTGAGTTCTTTGATGTTTCTATCCCTCAACTTGAGATGGTTTCCCTTGATGTTATTTTCGATTTGGGTGTGCATTTTCAGTTTTTGAGCAGATAAAGACCTCCATGAGGTGGTTAGTAGATTGTGGTCGTCATGTGCATTGGTTTTTATGACCTCAAAAGAAGTTATTAGAGGCAGGACAGCACGGCATACAAAGATGTAGTCAATTGTTGCAAAAGACTTGTCTCTTTCCCATGTTGGGATACGGGCTGACTGATTGAACAGTAGATCTAGATTGAAGAGTTCTCTTGAGGCCATAAGATTTGACCATAGGGCGCCTTTCTCATCAGCTCGAGCTATTTTTCCTTTCGGTGTCCACGTTAGCTCCTGGGTCCGACATGTTGCATTTAGATCGCCACAAATGACTATTTGAGTCGCTTGGTGGTCAGGATAGCTATTATTTGCCATCACTTGAGGGTTCCAGTAAGTGTTCATGATTATCACTGGTGTAAATACCTTTTTTCCTGTTTGTTTGGTTGATTTGATGTTCCCAGTTTACGAGGATTGCCAGCACAAATAAATTTGCTATCAGGATTTCTTGCACATGCAGATCACTACCAGAGCGGACAGCCGAAATTAGGACTGAGGAGGGATGACCTTTCTCCCATTTTTGGGTGGGTGAAATGGCGAGATTGTATCCGTCCAGGGTTGGTTTTTCAATGAGCCAAGTTTCTTGGAGGCACAGTATGTCAAAAGCCCCCAGGTCCACACCACCGGGTACCGTCAAATGTTGGAAGCCTCTCGTATTCCAGGAGCCCAACCTCAACACCGTTTGCATCGGCATTTGATGGTCGATATGCTCCAGCTTTTGACCTTGGTGTTGAGGAATTTCGCATTGCTACTTTCTTAGGTGTGATGTTAGCGCTTTTGGAATCCAGGCCCATAGGTGTTGTAGGAGGGCTACTTTATTCTGTTCCTGGGCATTTGTAGCAGTTGATAGGGAGTCTTGAACAATTGTCCTTTTCATCTTTGATGTAGGGCCACATTCGAATCTACCGATCTCGAGAGGATCGTTGAAAATTGAAGTGTACCCTGCATTAGGCCTAGTTGGAGACTTTTCAAGTAGCCTTGTTATTTTTTGTTTCAAAATCTCCTTCTGTTGTTCTGCTTTATGTTTTGGGCTCGTTTTATTTGTTTGTTGGGCTAGTTTGACTCCAGACTCTATCTTTAGATCTTTTTTTTTTTGCAAGTCCTCTGTTTTTGGCATATAGCTAGTTTTGGAATTGTGATAACTAGTAGACTTTTTGCGGCCTTTGGTTTGATGTGAAAAGTTCGAAGGGAGCACATTCTCTTTTACCTGTATTAGATTGTATCCCAACCGTAGGAAATTATCCACTGCATCCCTTATGATGGTTTTTATGACTGGGGAAGATACATGCAGATGAGATATAGCTTTGCAGTCCTCGTGGCCCGGTTAAACTATTTTTAAGTCTTCTGTTCTTAAGAATCGCAGATTTGGGATACAGTGAAGTAGGTGTAAAACAGTTCTCCTGTTTAGTATGAGTTCTTCTTGATTGTCCCATGGTTGTTCCAAATTGAAAGTCTGCTTGCTTTTTTCTCTTCTTTCTGGACCAGTGTTTATCTTTTCAATTCACTGGCTTTTCTCCACAGCAGGTGTTTTGGGGTTGTATAAAGCTCTAGTTTCTAGCCAATCAGACCTGTTTCATTAAGGTTGGGTGCGGTGCCCTCTACAAGTAATTCACACTCTTAGAGCGCCAGGGGACCACTCCAGTGGTGATAGTGCGCAGTACAAATGTCCTTTAACATTAACATTAACTCTTGCTTGTTTCTTTTAGCGAGGTTTTCCATTTTGGTGAGTCTCTTGTTCTAGTTCGATAGTTCCTCAGACTTGCTTGCTCGTCCCTTGTCCTATTTGGTTCCTCCTTTCTTGATTTTGAAGCAGCGTCCTTTTACGGTCACCAATTTGTTTCTGAAGCCAGTTTATTACATTGGTCTTCTAATGTGTGGAATGAATCAGTAGCAGCCAATTCCGAAGTACATGTGTTGGTCATTTTTGCCTTCCTTGGGTGGGTTATTTGCACTATATGCAGCCATATTTTCAGTTTGTAGGTTTTCCTGCTCGGCGAGTAGGTGCTGGCTTATATTCATCAAATCTTTGTCGGCTATAAAGTCATCCACTGTTTTTGAAGCGTTAACAAGCTGGATTCTTGTGGTAGAATTTTTCAGCGGAGTGTGTTTTACCGCGTCTTTTTCCTTTTTGGCAGGAAGTAGTTGAAGTTTTCTCGGGGCAGGAGTTGGGTGCCGAATCTTTGGTTTGCCTACTGCATCAAAACATGGCACCTCTAGAGTGTGTAGGCAAAGTATGGTTTGTCGTCTGTTGTCTGAATTCTCCTTAAGTTTCAGGTATGGGTGCTCAAAAATAGCAAAGTCTGTGTTACGGTTTTCTTTGAGAACCCTCTCAGAGGTATTGCTGCTCTCAGACTCCACCGACAGTAGAATCACGTCTTCATCTATAACATAGTGGTTTAGAGTGGTTGGATCTTTGCTTTTTTCGAGAGGTCAATTGCCTTTCGGCAACACTGCAGTTAATGCTTTCTTGCATGGCACCTTTGCTTTTCTTTGCGCCGATAGTTGGGCCATCAAAGGGAGGCCTAATTGGCTGACGGAAGGGCTCTTATCTTGCTGTCTGCTTTGGTGGTTTGGGTTTTCCTTTTGAAGGTGAACATTTAGTTCCATAGAAGTTTTCGTGCCTGCCTCAAGTGAATTTCTTGTGGCTGCTTCCTGACAACGGTATATGTTTTTCTCTCCATTTGCCTTATCGTTGATGAGGACAGAGTCTAGATGGGCTTGGTTTTTGAGTCTTTGTTCCATATGGCAGTTATATACCCTTCTAGATATATTAGTTTTGTGTGTATCATAGCCGAGATAGTAGTATGATCTTTTAGTGTCGTTGAGCGACTCAGAGAGTTTGCTGAAAGGGGCTAAAGCTATCGTCAGCCCGGACATCACTGAAAAAAGGTCTGTTTTTTTTACTGAGTTTCTTTGTATGAAATCGATGGCAGTCTTCTGTTTCTGGGTGGCGAAGATGGAAGCGTTGGTACCGGATCCCTCCATGCGGCCAAGTTCGTTTTTGGTTCTATGTACTTGTTTACATAATGATAATGATGTGTTATTTATATAGCACCTTAATCCAAAGCGCTTTACAGAGCACATATTTACATACAATATCACCCAACCGAAATTGGTACTCATTTATCGACCTTGGAAGGATGAAAGGCTGAGTTGGCCTTGCTGGGATTCGAACCTGCGACCTGCAGATCACACTCAGATCGCAGCAGCGAGTGCTCAACCTGCCGAGCTATCTTACCGGCTGCATATAAGTCTGTCATCAAGTTTCCTGTGACTTTATCCTTTTTCGGTCGGCTTGGACACACCTTGCATCGCTGGTAGCTGGTTCGCTAGTAGAAAGTAAAGAATTCCTTTCTGAGTTGTTTTCTCCATAGACTTTATTAGGTCTCCGACCACCAAGTCCTCCGCAAGGTGAAGACGTTTGATTTCCTCTGGTGTTGTTTCTGACAGGCTTTCAAGTGTTGGAGTCGCTTGTGTGGGTAGCTGTGTGGACAGCAAGTTCTGCAAATGTGACAGATACATAGAGGCAGTCACCTCTGTGCAGCTTTGCACATTGTCTCCAGCCTCAATCAAGGGCTTCTGCAAAAGTTGCTTGGATGCTGCGCTTGAAGTCACCAATGGCTTTCCAAGGATCCATTTTGTCAAAGTTGTCAAAGTGGAAGACGTAGAAGGAAGGAGCTGCATTTGGAGGCTTGGCTCTTATGTAATTAGTTTGTAGTCGATTTTCCGGTGCTTAGTGATGATCTGGGTGTCCTGTACTGCTTCCAAAATTTCGGCGTATGAAAGTTCCGCAATTTTATTGAATTTTCTTTTAGACTGTTTACTGAAAAAGTCCTTTAGTGCATTTAAAGGCAAGGGTTTGCAAGAGCCTATCTTCTTGGGATTTTTGATCTTTTCTCTTTTCTGTTTGTCTGTTTGGCTAGGCTTCTTTATATTTTTATTTGTTAATAAAGTTTATTCCTTTTTTTTCTTTGAGATTGTTTTCCTCAGATCGTTTTTTTCAAAGATAGTTTCAGCGATAACTTTTTGTTGATTGCCCCTTTTTCTTTCCCTTCGTTGTCTTTAGGGGAAGCACTGTCTACGCAGCTCCTGAGGGCCTCAACCTCGCCTCGAGCATCGGTTTTAGGTTTTGATTTTGCTGTGTCGTCGAGGAGCTGAGCAGGTCTTTTTCATGAGACCTTGCATGGACTTCAATCTGTACATCAAAGCAGACTTTGCCCGGATGTACGTTTTCCACTTTCTCCACTAGAGGGCCCTTCTCCAATGCTGCTGCTGTTCCGCCACCCAGCTCTTTCACAGCCTCGAGCGGTGTGGATCCCTCGCCTGGCCCAAGCCACCCACAGCAAGCTGCAGGAGCCCCATGTCGAAGGAAGTTGTTTGTGATTCAATCATCGTTTTCCCTCGAGGGCTCACACGAGTTACATTCTTCACACTGTACCTGTTCGCCCGTGCAAGCCGCACTTCCGTATTCCTCCACCGTAGCACACCCCGGCCCTGCCTCACCAGCGGCGGCCGACACCACTTCTCCTCCGACAGGCGATCTGGACACGCCGCATCTAGGTAAGGAGTCGAGCACGGGAGGGCCGGGGAGTGATTTTGTCGGAGCCGCTTGACAGTTGGTCAAAATCTGCAGGTGAGGAAACGTTATGCCCACTTTTACCCTGCAGGGTATGTGCACAGGGCGTTTCACATTCTACCCTTGTGGGAGTCTCATGGCTCTCGGCCCGACAAGGTGATGATTTTCGCTGAGGGTTGTTGTGCGAGGAGGTTCCATGGGCCTCTTCCGGCCTGAGATGTAACTTCAGTTTTATCCCGAATAGCAGGGGTAGCTGAAGTATGGAAAAACGGAATCTCCGAAGGGTTGGATGTTGAAGGGAGCTTATTTAGGCTTCCCGACTCCATTTTCTCATAGCGGCGGATACGTGAGCTCCGAAGGTGGCAGCGTTCCTCCTCCCCCATGAGAGGAGCAGCATCCGTAACGTCCATAGCAGCCATAAACTGACAAGACTGCTACTAGCCACTACTCTGCAGCCGCTCTGCGACTGCAAAAGGGTTTTTATCACTGGTCCTCCCCCTTCAGCAATAGACACTGGAAACCTACATCTGGTGTAGAGTAACTGCCAAGACTGCTACTCTGCCGCTACTCCACGGCCGCTCTGTGGCTGCAAGGGGTTTTTGTCATTGGTCCTCCCCCTTCAGCAATAGACACTGGAAACAGACTTTTGTTGTAGACTAACTGCCAAGACTGCTACTCTAATGCTACTCCGTGGCTGTGTGTGACACAATGAATGGGACAGCCCTGCCCGAAACTGGTATGGATGCCGTGTGGTGTGCTGAAAGACTGGGTGCTTGCCCCAATCCATATTCCTTGTTGTGAGTGTATGGATGGAAGAGAATGGCCTGAATGCACTGTGAGCCTGATTGGCTGCCTGCCTGCTGAATGCCCTTCTGAATGATTGGCTGCCCAACCTTGGCTCAGCAGTGTGAATGAGAGACAGAACAGTATATCTGGGGACCTCTCACTTACTAGAATTGTTCAGAAGCTGAAGTGGAAACTTGATGCTTAATCTTGGAACCTAGCTGGAAGAAGGAGGTCTGCTGCTGCTTTCCTTCGACGTAATCCGAAAGCTGTCGTGTCTCCAAGAACTAATCCAAGAGAGGACCTGGCTAGGAGACCTCTTCCCGAGCTACGAGGGAACATCGTGCAAAAGCTAATTTTCTTCAAGGCGCCCTGGATGTCAGTCCTCGAAAGGCAGGGTCTGCCAAGAACCTGAAGTGAAGCACCTGAACTTCGAAGTCCATCATCGTCGACTAGAGTTCGGAGGTTTGCCATAACCACTGGAAGCCCGTCGAATCGTGTTGCCCAGAAGCTGGGACAGCTTGGTTCTGTGCTGCTCGACAACCGTAGCCGCAACGCTCCATTTCCGAACACACTTTGAAATCAAGAACTCCATTGCCATCACGTCGACCGCTTTTTAAAAAATTTTTTATTTGTGTTTAACTGTTGTTAGCAGTTTTTACAAAGAAAAGGAGAAGAAATCCTTTTTTCCAAGTGCGTTTTCCAGATGCTTGTCCCAGAGGGCTAGGTCCTTTCAGGGGCTTTCTAGCCGATCGCAGATGGCATTCAGCTTCAAACTGTGTAGGAAGTTTACCACTGCAATTACTGGTCTTCGACTTAGCCCGTTCATTAGGTATGACCACCAATAGTCCTCGTCCATTCTTGAAAAGTTTGAGTAGAGGTGGCCTAAGTGAGTGTCTCTGTTACCCGTAGTCCCTGGGCATTGTAGTATCAGGTGTTTCAGGCTCTCCTTTGAGTTTTGGATCAGGCAGAAACGACAGGAGTCGGACGTTGATTTGCCTCGGGTTTTCAAGTCCTCGTTTGTCTCTTAGATGTTCAATCTTGCTCTCAGAAAGGTCGAGCGGTATGTCTTGTTCGGGAACTTCAGTAAGTAACTGATGGGCTCATTTAGTTTTTGAGCAAACGGTGGTAGATGGTCCACAGATTTGTAATTGATAGCAGTCTGTTGGGTATTGCACCAGTCTGCTTCTTTCAGTTTTTTTGTTGTTTTTCCCGGGTTAGTGAGAAGCTCGTCCTCTGAGCTACCTATTGATTTTAGGAGGGCTTGGTTCTTTTCTATCCAGGTTTTGATCGTTTTATTTTGATCCTTTCTCAATTTCTTCCTGGATCAATGTGTAAATTTTCTCCACAGATGATCGCACTTCTCTATAGAACATCAAACTGTTGATGGATATTATGCCTTGAAGTGAGGTGAGTCCGAGTTCTCTTCTTATCAAGGTTATTGGGGTCGAAGTGGGCAGTCGAAGGACTTTTTTACAAAGTGAACCCTCCATTTTCGGCCAAGTTGAGTCTGGAATGCCAAATATAGCGGCTGTGCCATACGTAAGCGCTGGTACCACTTTCATCCTGTAGTTGGTGGCCGTCTTTACTGAAAAGCGGCCTAATTTTTTGTCCATGATG
Source organism: Ambystoma mexicanum (assembly GCF_040938575.1). Lineage (NCBI taxonomy): Eukaryota > Metazoa > Chordata > Amphibia > Caudata > Ambystomatidae > Ambystoma > Ambystoma mexicanum. The sequence goes on along the minus strand of NC_090932.1, from coordinate 916,651,021 downwards.
ATCAATTGGTTTGACAGGGTTTTGGTTTTGTTTATCAAGAGGTCTAGCATTGGTTGCTCATTCCTTTTATTACTGAACATGGTGCCCAGGTATCTAAAGGCGTCCACCTCTTCAAGGTGGGTGTTGTTGAAGAACCATGCCTCTTTCCGTTTGGCCGCTTTTGTCAGTCGCATCACTTTGGTTTTCGATGCATTGGTTTCCAGGTCGTTGGTATGGAGGTATTCGTTCAAGTTATCCAGTTTTCGCTGGAGCCCTATCTTTGTTTGGTCGATTAGGATGATGTCGTCAGCGTAAAGTAGTCTGCTGACTTTTTCGGACCCTAGTGAGGGCGGGAAGGCTTTTACTTTTCTTTCGGCTTGTTGGTAGTCGCCGGTGTAGGCGTTGTAAAGTGCAGGTGCCAAAGGGCATCCCTGCTTTACTCCACAAGTTGTGTCGATTGCAGAGGACAGTAGCCCTGTCCCATTGAGTCTGACTCTCATTGATGTTTCCGAGTAGAGGTCTTGTAGAGGATCCAACAAGGACAGGGGACAGTTCCAGTTTGCAAGTTTTGACCAAAGCTTCTCTCTGTTTACTTTGTCAAATGCTTTAGATAAATCGATAAAGGCCATGCACAGGGGCGGCGCCCCTTCCTGGACTCTGGCCTTCAAGATGTTGATGATGAAAATTTTTGCCATGGTGTTCAGGTTTTTATTAAGCCAGTTTGGAAATTATCCCACCCTTCCGATGAAGGCATACAGGTTTTGAAACTGTCAAGTAGGAAGGATCCGAAAAGTTTGCCAATACAGTCAAGGAGTGTTATCGGGCGACAGTTGTTAGAATCGCTAAGATCTCCTGACTTGTAAATTGGCACGACATTAGCTGTCTTCCAGGACTTCGGAATGGATCTGGTTGCCGTGCATTATTCGAAGATTTCTGCTATCAAGATTGACCAGATTTCTGGATTAGATTTTAAGTCCATGTTTGACACGCCGTCAGGACCGGGTGCTCGTGATGATTTGAGTTTCTTAATTTTGGCTTCGATACAGGTTGGGTCAGGATCTATGGCCCACCGGTTGCTTCGATGTTTCACAGGTTCTGTCCCTTTGACCGATGGATCGAAGAGGGCAGAAAAGTGCCTGATCCAGGCTTCTTCTGGGACGCTTGCTGCTAAAGCGTCCTCGCATTTTGAGCTTTTAGCATTAACCAGAGACCAGAATGCCTTCGTTTGCTTACCAGCCAGTACTCGCAGCATTTGCTCAGAATCGTCTTGGTATAGCTGTAGTTTGAAGCCTTTTAGCCAGTTCTTGTAGGCCTTAGCAACCATCCTGGCTGTTTCTGTGTTGGCGATTGAGGGAAACCTTTTGGCCCTTCTTTTGGCTCGTCTCGTCTCCAGCCTTTTTTCTCTTAGGGTCGGGTTGTTGTGTTGATGAGTCTTCGCTTTGTTTTGGTTACCAGTTTTCCTTATCTGGTATGGCTGAAGTAGAGGGCAGTAGTCGGTGAGGAGGCCTGCCTCTTTTGAGTTGACCTGGGCTTTTGCTTGACAGTAGTTTGAAATTAATGTCTTGATGGTTGAGGCTTTCAACCTTAGGCGGGTGGCATTTGCGTAGGTCTCCATATTGGTCGTTCTCAAGGCGCTCGAGGTCTCCTGGGCTCCGAGACTTGGAGCTGACCAGGTCGTTTTCAGGAGGTTGTGGTCGCTATTGCGTGTTCTGATAATCTCGAAGCCTGTGACTTGTGGCAAAAGGTTTCTGGACAGATAGACGTGATCTAGGGTAGCGCGCCTTCCTGCTAGTTCCCAAGTCGGAATTACCGGGTAAGGAACTTTGCCCAAGAAGTGGGCATTGTGGAGGTCGAAGGTATTCATCAGGTTAGCCCATTTCATTCCTCTTTCTAGGGAGTTTTCTGGCAATTGTAACGTATTTGATTTTGGTTGGAAGTTTTCATGTTCTTTCCTCCTGATCCTGACGTTTAAGTCACTGCAGATGATTATGCTGTCAACTAGGTCATTAGATAAGGCGTCCTTCAGGATGTTTTCAATTTTCGATAGGAAGGGCTCTGTTGCACTTTCTTTCGGGTTCCAATACAGATTTAGTAGTAGGTAAGTCGTTTTCTTCTGTTTATTTGCGCCTTGTTGATTGCTACCTCGCTGGATCAGAGTTGCCAAAATGTGCGGTTCCGCCTTTATGACTTTGATAAAGTGGAAATTGGATCCAATTCTCAGCGCTGTCAGTAATCCCGCCCTTGGTCTGCCTAAGGCTCCACTTAGGGCTGGTGAAAAGGTGATTGCGTAGCCCTCTATCGATGGTTTGCTTTGGATCCATGTTTCTTGGAAACACCAGATGTCAGATGATCCCAAGTTAACGTCAGAGGAGTGCATCAGGTGCGTGAAGCCTCGGGTATTCCAGGAACCCAAAGTTAGGTTGGTGGTTGGTTCTGCGATCGGTGGGTTGCCAGAGTGCTCCTTGTTTGTCTGGCTTTTGTTTAGTTGCTAAGATCTATGTTTTGTTGATAGGGCCTTCGGCAACCAAGCCCAGCGGTTTACGTCTTCCTTTGTGCTTGGTTGCTTCCTGTCCAGGTTTAGCTTTTCGTTTCCTTTTGTTGAAGTATCTTGTTCAATGGTGATGTTCCAGTTTTTCTGAGGGCCAGGCGGCACTCTCTCCAATTCTAAGGAGCACGGGCGGTGGCCCTCGTTCTGTTTCCGCGTGATGGATCTAGAGTGGCGTCTGTTAGGTGGTGACGACGCCCGATCATTCCTATGTGTGGGATCGTTGGTACCGTGGGCTATCGTCTTTTTTTCTCGGGAGCGTCTCTCCAAGCATTTTGGTGAGTAGTCTTTGGGATTGTGGCCTTCAGTGCTTATGTAATCTGTGAGGTCGTATCCTAAGGCTCTCAGTTTATTTTTTGTTTTGGTTAAGGTGGATTTAATGGTTTCGGACTGTATGTGTAAGTAGACACTGTCTACTCGCCTTTTGTCTCGAAATTCCACAATTGTAAGGTCATCTGTAGATAAGGTTTTTAGTGCTGGGACCAGGTGCAGGATTTTTAAAATGGTTTTCCTGTTAAGGATGAAAGAGGAGTCTTCTTTCCAGATGCTTTTCAGGGTGAAAGAGCGATTCTTGGTCGTCCTGGCCGAGCGTCTTATGAATTCTCTTTTTGCTTGACGGACTTTGCTTTTTTCTCTAGGTGTAGTAGAATGCTTAGGCTTTCGAGGCCCTCTAGATTTTGACATTCTTTGGTGGTTTGATGTGGGCAAGGGTCTCGCTATATGATCTGGTTTTTGGTGTCTTTTTGTGCTCCGGCTTCTGGAAGGTCCCCGCTCCAATCTGTGGCCACTTCTGTGGGCTCTGGAGCTCCAATGAGATGAAGGTTCGGTTGGTCGTTCCTGTCTTTCTTTTTCAGAGTCACTTCTCGATGGTTGAGTCCCGTTCGAAGAGTATGGCCTGGACTTCGCCCAGTTTAGGGGCTTTTCCATTTTTTTGGCCGGTGGGTACTGGGACAATCTTCTGTCTTTATTTTTTGCCAAGAGCTTTAATTTCTTCTCTTCCAGTGTCAGGAAGATTGGGCTTGTTGACTCTGGGGAGGCCTCTTGTTTTTATTTTTGATTTTTTTTGTTTGGGGTTGAGGCATTCGGCAGGTGACACAGGGGATTGGCAGTTAGCGTTTCGCTTCCTTTTTTGAGGTGGATTTCGGTCGTCCTCGTCCCAATCCTCCCAAGTTTCTGTTTCGTTCAGAGCCGCATCCATCAGTTCACTTTCCGTAATTGACCAAATGGTGTCGTCCGTGTCCCTCTTTTCTTTGGTAGTTGTGCGAGGGGGCTTCGGTTGGGGCGGAAAAGTTGGGTCGTTGGATTTAGGCTCGAAAAGTAGACAGGATTGTTTAAATAAGGGAGTCTGACTATCTTCGTTGGTTTTGAGTCTGGTTGGAGGTTTGCTTGTCTTTGCCTTTCAGGGCCCTCTCAGTTTGGGATCGTCTTTTTGGATGGAATGGTCTACAGACCACGATGCACATCCATTTTTCAGTAGGGGTCTGGTCCCCTTTTTCTGGGTTGTTTTGTTCTGGTTGGTTTGCGGTAACCGCATGGGTTTAGTGATTAGAGGTTTAGGGCCTCATTACACGGAAGGCGGTAATGGTTAACGGCCACCGTTAATGGTAACGGTGACCGTTAACCATTACCGCCTTACTACGAGGTCCCTTAGCGGGTTGGTGCTTTAACGCCTGCTTTTTGCAGGCGTTAAAAACCAACCCGCTAAGGGACCTCAGAGCTAATTACGGCACCGCAAAATTGCAGTGCCGTAATTAGCGCCTTCCCCATTCCCATAGAGCCCTATGGGGCAGAAATGGGAATGGGGAAGGGCAATGGCGGAAGGGGGAATAACCGCCCCTCCAACCTTGGAATGGGGCGGTAAATCCCCCTTCCGCCAAGGCGGTGCCGGTATTTTACCGGCATGAGCCATGGCGCTAATAGCGCCATGGCTCACCGCCTTGAGTGTAATGAGGCCCTTAGTCTTCTCTTTTGGTTTCAGTGTGGTCTGCTTGGCTGGTAGGACTTCCGGTGTTGACCCTGCTTGCAGGCCAGGTGGGACGTTGTTACCTTGGTTATTAGGAACTGTCGCGACTTCTTTGGCAGAGTTCCCTATGAAATTGAAGGTTTTGATTACTGGCTCATCGGTTTGGGTGGACCTCGAAATCTTGGAGCAAGCGGCGTGGAGACCCAGTGGCGGTTGAACTGTTCCTGAAGGTGAGTTGTTGTGATCCTTGGCTGTAATTTAACCTTCAATGAAAGCAAGTCGCGTTTGCATATGAGCCAGCAGGGTTATTTGGTCTTTAGCAGAGTCGTTGAGCGCTTCATACAGTTTGGTAAAGGGCGCAAGGGCTATAGTCAGGGACGACATGAGGGCCAATAGGTCGGTTTTCCTTTTTGGTGATGAAGATGAAGAGCCGCCCAATGAGGCTTGCGAGACCGGTGTTTGGTTAAGGTCTTGGCTTTTCGGCAAATGTTGCCGTGAGTTGCAAATCGGGCTATCACATCTGGAGATCTCTTGAATGGGCCTATCAGAGGGTTGGACTTCCTTCCTTACTTCTTGGTTTTTAGGAGCTTTGCACGGGGGTTCCGTCTGGCGAGGGTTCTTCGTTTGAGTTACCCGACCTTGTGGAGCTGAATCCTCCGCTGGCTTGCTTATGACCAGGTCGTGTGAAGTCTGAACTTGGTCAATGGGGATTAAGCTGGGCTTTTGTATCAACTTGGGGTCTGCAACGTTGGAAGGGGTTTCAGGGCCAGGTCTTTCCACTTTTAGGTGCCATCTGAATCCTTGTCGTTTTCGTGGTTCTGGTCTTGGTGGGTTCCTTCCAAGAGTTCGGCGTCCGATATCTCGGCTTTGTCTTCGTCCGGCAGGAATTTACTTTTGGTCGCCAAGAAGTTGGATATGGATCCCATTACTGGTGTTTTTTTCGCCTTGCCGGACCCTGGTGGTATTTTTTCTTTCGTCAGTGGTGTTTTGCAAGGCTGCTGCGTAATGACCTTAGAGGGAGTCATTATACTTGGTTGTAAGTGGCGCTTGGTATGGCTTGCACTGGTAGTGTTAAGGCGTTTTGTGGGTACTGCTTCGGTCGGCATGGAATGTGAGTCGGCAAAGTGGAGTCTTAGAGGAATCGATGAGGGTTTGATTACCTCGTCTAACTCGTCTTCAGAGTACTCAATGGTTGAGTACGAGCAGTTTTCAGTGCTTTTGTCCGCCCCTCTGTTTTTTACAGGGCTAGAAGAGTCCTCGTGTTTAAGTGGGTGATGGATTTGCACTTTGATTACTTCATTGTTCAGAGGATCTGCTAGTTTCACTGACGAGCTGGTGATTACCAAAGGCTTGGGTAGAGTCAATGTTTTCAGTGGCGTGGTAATTGGGTTAAGCATCCCCAGTTCGGAAGTAACCTTCATTTTCGGGTTCTCCTGGTTCTTGGCTGGGGGGGAATTCAATTCCGATGGTTTCGGGAACTCGGGGGCCTCCTGTTCTTGCGTGGAGGTCGGGGGGTCTTTGCTATCCTTTGTTTGTGCAAGGGCTGTACGAGCTGCAGGTTCTGCGGGAGAGCCCGTTCCGACTCGCTGGTCCGTCCCGTGTTTTCCGGGTCACTCAGCTCAGGACGCGACTCGTCAGCAACATGGCTCGCCACCTCCGCGACGAGATCCCGGCCGGTGGTGGCGCCGAGCGTGAGAGGAGGCAGTCCACGGTCGGTCGCGGCTGGCGGGTCCCCCGAGGCAAGGCTGTCCACGAGTTCGTCTTCAGGGGCTTTAGGAGCTTCTCTCTCTGCGATGGCGCTGCTTGGTATGTATGCAGCCGGGTCTTCTTCGGCGAGAATGTAAGAGCTGGTAAGTCCCAATACTTGGTTTTCTGGAACGATGGATGGAAAGGGTACGTTCTTCTTGTACTCCAAAGGGGCCTGTATGAAGGTAACCTCTGTCAGTACTGCCGCGTCCGGCTGGGTACCCTCCCCCCACCCCGAGGAAGCGATTTCGCTGACGCAGCGGCTGGGGGGGGAGACTTTCAGGCCGAATGGGTCTTTTATCAGTACTTCTTTGCAGTTGTTAAGCACCAGCGGTGCCTTGCCTTCGAACGGATTAGGTTTTTGCAGGGCGGCGGGCTGCTTCAACGGGGGCGGTTTTCTGGCGCGATTCAGCCGCTTCACGGGACTCCGCCTCTCCAAGCCGCTGTCCTCGCTTCTCGTCCTCTGACTCCGGAGCCAGTGCCCCTCACTGGTTGTTTCGCCGGTTTGCATGACGAGGCCAAGTGAGCCGCGGAGCGGCCGCGGAGTGCCGTAGACTGCGAGCACCTCAGCGAGCAGCTCTGCGGCCGCTCCGCAGTGAGAATGAGTTTATGTAGGCTGTGTCACTCCTCCTCCTCCACAGCACAGCAACTGAAAGCAGACTGCTAGGCAAGCAGGAAAGGTGCCGGGGGGTCTGCCGTAGACTGCGAGCATCTCAGCGAGCAGCTCCGCGGCCGCTCCGCGGTGAGAATGAGTTTATGTTGGCTGTGTCACTCCTCCTCCTCCACAGCACAGCAACTGAAAGCAGACTGCTAGGCAAGCAGGAAAGGTGCCGGGGGGTCTGCCGTAGACTGCGAGCACCTCAGCGAGCAGCTCCGCGGCCGCTCCGCGGTGAGAATGAGTTTATGTAGGCTGTGTCACTCCTCCTCCTCCACAGCACAGCAACTGAAAGCAGACTGCTAGGCAAGCAGGAAAGGTGCCGGGGGGTTTGCCGTAGACTGCGTGCACCTCAGCGAGCAGCTCCGCGGCCGCTCCGCGGTGAGAATGAGTTTATGTAGGCTGTGTCACTCCTCCTCCTCCACAGCACAGCAACTGAAAGCAGACTGCTAGGCAAGCAGGAAAGGTGCCGGGGGGTCTGCCGTAGACTGCGAGCACCTCAGAAAGCAGCTCCGCGGCCGCTCCGCAGTGAGAATGAGTGTATGTAGGCTGTGTCACTCCTCCTCCTCCTCCACAGCACAGCAACTGAAAGCAGACTGCTAGACAAGCAGGAAAGGTGCCAGGGGGTCTGCCGTAGACTGCGAGCACCTCAGCGACCGCTTTGTCCCACCAGAGAAAGTGAAGGTTGCCGATGAGCTGAGGAGAATCCGCCGGTGGTTTCCCGTCACCCGAAATCCACAAAGACACTGATGAATATTCGAAAGCCAGCTGTGGTCGAGTCCCGATCGTTGACGCCAAACGCTGATGACCTGACGCCCTTGCTGGGTCTGCGCTCTTCATCCATCTGCTTTGCGGCAACAAACTCTTGTCATTGAGGTGCACCGCATGCCTCGTCTTCGCAGAACATCTACGATCAATTGCCAACAAGCACTGCAAGGCCGAAGCTACTGTCCCGGTGACTGTGCTCACCTGCCTTCGTAGGAATCTCAACGACCCGTGGATCCTGCTTTAAAGGGAGTCCACTCAAGAAGGGCCTGTCGACGAACCATCGAAAGAACTCTGCTAAACTCAGATACATTGGGGTAGTAGAACATTTTAGCAGGAAACAAGACTATCTTAAACATAGATGGTCTAGGCTTGTTGATACACTTTATTTTCAGGTTGCCCAGGTGGGGGGATCCTCACACAGAACTGTGTATTTGGTAGAGACAACGTATTCTGCCATTTGTTTAACCCAAGTTGTCTTCCTTCCTATGTCTATTGTTGATTCACTTTACTATTTGATGTGTATGCCATTGAAACTGTCAGAAGTTGGTGCATTTTAAAGGAGTCAATAGTTAAATGTGGTACCACATAGACATTGTACATATTTACCATATTAGTCATGCCAAAGCACAAAGTGTGTAATTGATTGTGTATACATCCTGAACCTTAGTTATATAAAGAATTGTGTTATCACATAACATAGTGTGTGGACATTCCTTTGTGTGGGCTTGGGGACTACACTGTACCTAAGAACCAACCTGCATCACCTCCTGAGAGCTTAGGCCTTGATTGCTTGTCCATTGCTACCGCATAGAGAATCTTGGCTGGGGTGCTCTGTGCTTCTACTCTGCCATATAGAGGGCAGGAGTACAGAAACCCCCCTCCAGTCTTTACACTGGTGGCAGCGGTGGGATGCCATTGGTTTTAAGAGTCAGTGTGTGACCTTGCCACTTACAAAATATCCACACTTTGTTCATTTGAGGTTTAGTTGTGTACTAAGATAACTACATTACAAGCAATCAAATCTATTGCAAATGGTAAATTGACTAGGAGGATGAGTTTAGAGGCACTCCAGAGTGCTTGTGAAGCCAAGGAGTTACACTTTGAAGATAAGTCTAAGGCTGAGCTGATAGCTCCCTGGTGGACTACCAGACTGATGGTGATGCTCTTGATGAAGGGGGGGATGTGCAACCATTGAGTACACTGCCCCCGGGGTTGTTATTGAATCTGTTTCTGGGAGTACCACATCTCCTGCTGCCTCTATGTTTGTTTGTTTGTTTGTTTGTTTGTTTGTTTATTTGATAATGCGCACCAAACCCTGAGATAGCTGGGCGCAGCAGATACAAGAATATTCAAAGCTTGGTTACAACATAATATGGCAGGTACAGGCAAATAAAATGGTTACAGTACATACAGTAGGGAACGTGATACATGGAGGGTGGTACAGATCCATGCAGATAGTGGAGTCATACAAAATAATTACACAGAGTATCAAAAGGTAAGGTCTGAGTGTCCTAAAGGTGGAGCGATGTCTAAGTGTCCTTAGAACGAATCCAATTCAGTACGTTACATTGAAATCTGGCATATGGCTGTTTCACTCTGAAGGCCGTAGGGAGAGCGTTCCAAGAGAGAGCTGCTTTGACAGGGAAGCTACCTCCACCTGCTTTGGCGAGTCTAAATCTAGGTGTTTCAAGGCAGAGGTGGTTAGAAGATCTAGTAAAGTGCGAGGAGGATTTTTCTGGTGAGTCTAGTAGAAAGATAGGGTGGTGCAGCATTATTCAGGCATTTGAAGGTAAGGGAGACTGTTTTAAGGAGTATCCTATCGCTGATTTTTAACCAATGCTGGTCCCTTCTGAGGTTGGAGATGTGCTCTCTTCGGGGTATGTTCACCACTGCTCTCAGGGCATTGTTTTGTAATATTTGCATTTTGTTAAGTATTCTTTGGTTGGTGCCTACATAGAGGGCATTACAATAGTCTAGTTTAGACATTATTAATGCATTGGCAAGTGTAATCTAGCTGGTTTTAGATAAAAAGGGTCTATAGGCCCTGATCAGTTTGCAGGTATAGGCTGTCTATGAGGCCATGGAGCTAACTTGTTTATTTAGTGAGAGTGTGGAATCTAGGTAAAAGCCTAATGTTTTTACCTCCGTTTCTACTTTAATATCGTTGCCATCGATATTGAATGCTGCGTATTTAGGGCTACGTTTCTTGAGGTTGGAGTCAGAACCCAGAATGAATCTCAGTTTTGTCGCCATTCAGGCAGAGGCCGTGAGAGGCCATCCATGCCTGAATGATGAGGTATTTCATTTTCACCAGAGACGTGTCTTCGACAAAGTTGCCCGATAAGGGTATGAGGATCTGAGTATCATCAGCATAATTGGTATATGTAATGCCCAGTCTGTCAAGTTTGTTGAAGAGTGGCTTGGTGAAGATGTTATACATTGTCGGTGAGATGCATGAGCCTTGTGGAACACCACAGGTAGTTTGGATTGGGTCAGCTGAGGCTGAGGGGGAAAACACTCTCATCGTACGGTTAGCTAGGAAGGATTGTACCTAGGCTATGGCATCACTCGAGAAATGTGCAGCTGACGCTGGGTGTTCGCATAACACTGCGTGATCCACCAGGTCAAAAGCTGCCGATAGGTCGAGGAGGAGTAGCATAGCTGTTTTAGCTTTGTCCTTCAACTCGTCGATTTGTGTCTTTGGATCAATTAAGGCTGTTTCAGTCCCATGTTGTGGTCTGAAACCGTATTGGCGTGAACCTAGTAGAAGATTGGCCTCAAGGTAGTTTGGGATTTGGAGGTAGGCTACCCTGTCGATGATTTTAAGGAGGAAAGGGACCGTGGTGATAGGTCTGTAGTTGGTGGGGATGGCTGGATCTAGGGTCTGTTTCTTGAGGAGAGGAAATACCCAAGATTCTTTGAGGTTGATGGGGACAGTGCATGAGTTGAAAGAAGCGTTAATTAGCTTGGAGATAAAAGGTGATACATCTCTGGCTGCGTCCTTAATTATTTGTACTGGGCAGCTATCACCCTGGCAATTGGAGGCTTACAATGATAGTATAACCTTTTCAGTTTCCAGTATAGAGATATTGGAGAATCTGAATGGTGTAGCTGTTTGTGGTAACAGCGGGTGGGGTGGGAGGCGTCTCAGTCGAGCGCAAGGAAGCTTTTTTATTGCCTATTTTGGTCTGCAGGGTGGGTATTTTGTTGGCTGAGGTATTTTGGATGCTGGTGCACCATTGTTTGTCTTTTGGGGTATTATCTGTGGGTGGGATAGGATTTTCCATTTCACGCAAGATGGAAAATAGCTCCTTGGTATTGGAATTAGTCTTGCTGATTCTTTCATTAAACGTATTCCTTTTCATGAGGATAATTTCTTTCTTGTATGAGTTTGCGAAATTGGTTAGTAAGGTTTTATTTTCAGCCGTGGTTGAGCATCGCCAAATGGCTTGGGGTTTCCTCTTTTGAAGTCTTAATTATTTTAGATGGGGTGCGAACCCGGTGTTGAGGTGTGACTTTTGTTTGCTTTTGCGTAGTTTGCGTAGTTTGCGTAGTTTCACTGGCGCAATAGTGTCAAGGGCTTTGGTCATAGTGTTATTAAAGGTCTTTACTAGTGTATTGGGGTCAGGATTGTTAATAATTGAAGAGTGGGTTGGTAAGAGGAGAGGAAGTAATTTTCCAGCGGTGATGTCTTTTTTGCTTCTGGTTGGTAATGGTGGTACTAAGTCAATTATTTTTGGGGCTCTAGGGGTGCTGAGAAACCAATGAGATGGTGATCAGTACAGTGTTGAGGGGTTATTTTGGTAATGGTAGTGAGACAGTTCAGGTTGGCCACCCAGTCTAATATCCGCCCTTTCACGTTAGTGGGAGCGAGGACTTTTTGAGTCAGGCCATGTTCTGTCAGGATGGTTTCACAAGAAGATCCACAAGAATTTCTAATGTACTTACTATTAGTAGTGGAAAACAAAAGCATACCTGTAAATTAAATCTTCCAGATTTCGTACATGTGAGCGATTTGTTTATGTTTCCATACCAAATTGTGAAAGCATTCCATTTCAGCAACTTGTACAGAATGCAAACCATGGCAGATTATGTACTATTTGCAATTCAGACAATCGCTTCACCTTACTGATACAATCACATAGTGCCTATATAATTCTTATGCTTCTACGTTATAATGCAGATGGTACCAAAAACAACTGCAACTGACTGGATTCACACATGGTCAAGTGTCACTTGGAAAGAAAACCTTTACAACACTAGGTATAATCTACCATGCAGGAACTACAACCAAATTCATTAAAAAGAAATGTGGATGGTTTGAATGTAATGATAGCACCATTACTCTAAAGCAGAGATTGCCAGCTAATCTTACAAATGCGTATTTAATCTTCTTAAAGCCAACATTTTATAAATAATGTGTACTTCGAGATAGCCAAAAAATTATGTGAAGGACTACAAACAGTTAGAATATGCCAATAGGTATCTAACTGCCCAAGAGGATATAACAATGACACAAATAAATGAATATCACAGATTTGTAGGAACAAATGCACAGTTAGAATAAGCCTAGAGCTATCTAACTGTTGTGAAAAATCAGAAGGAAGGCAACAAACATAACATTAATCAGAAAGATGAAGGAAACACTCAAAGGAAACAGGATATAACAACGACACAAATAAATGAATATCACAGATCTGTAGGAACAAATGCACAGTTACAATACGCCTACAGGTATGTAACTATTATTAAAAATCAGCAGGAAGGCAACAAACATAACATCAATCAGAAAGATGAAGGAAACACTCAAAGGAAACAAGTCAGTAGTTAGTACCATAGCAAATGAAGGTTTTTTTTAATCCGACAAGCATTTCTTTTCCCCAAACCCAAGGATTAGAAAGCAAACACAGAAACTGAGCACAATGCACAGTACACTGGTTTGTAAACTAAATATGAGGGTAAAAAAAAGGTAAACTGTCTATTATGCAATGTAGTAAGTTTTTATAAAATGCAAAGACTAACATACCTTTTTCTTTTATCACAGAAATTAAAAAAGGGATACTTCCGCCAAGTATGAAAGGCATTTAAAAAATGTATGTGGATTCTGAACAAAGTAAGGAGTAAGTATATTGGCAGTCATTTTCTACACATGCGAATCTACACGTCTAATCTATGGTAGTAATATGCTGCAGTGGCTGGAGGCTGGCCCATGCATCTTCAGTGTGTAACCTACGACCTACGCCTTACGACCAAAGTACAAAGAGTATAGTTCCTAGCCACAACCATTGATGCATATCGAAACCATGGTCCTTGTAAATTAGCTACTTAATTTACTGTTGGGACCATCGTCTGCAGCCATGCAGCCAAGATATTAGGGCATGCACACAACTAGCGCATTACACCACACCCATATTCACTTATAACTTCACTGCTTATGACTTCAGTCTTGGGTGCATGGCATTTGGGCATGCAGTCAAGACTCTGGGTCCTGGCCAGAAACAACACAGCATATCGGAACCATTGTGCCTTCTCATTTCACTATATACAAAGTTGGTTTTGGGAGCATGGCCTTTGGCCATGCTCCCAAAATGCTACGCCCTCCCCACAACCATCTTAATGATGTTGCATAGTACAAGTGTACTAATAGCTGTGATATGTTGCAGTAGTTTGTAGCCACAGACTACAGACGTGAGTTTGAGGCCATAGAATTATCAATGTATGGGTGTACAGTATATAAAATGCACAGTTGCTTACAACTGCAGTGCTTATTACTTTGTTCAAATACTCTGCATCCTGGCCACTACTACCACACCATATGACATCCATTGCGGCATATAAGTACACTAAATACAAATGTGCTTTGGCCATACAAATGTCCTTCGGCCATATACCCATGATTGTAGGCCCACCCCAAAGCCGTCTGAGTGATGCACTACCACACCATATCACACCCATTGTGCCTTGTAAGTACACTACATACAACTGTTCTGTTTGGTGCATGGCCTGCGGCCATGCACTCATGACTGCAGACCCTCCCCACAGCCACCGGACTGATGTTGAATACTAGGGGTGTCTCTGTAGCTCTGAAATGCTGCACTGTTTGTGGGCAGGGCCTAAAATCTTAGGTGTATGTCCATACATTTCAATATATGGTTGTGAAGTGGCTTATAACTCCAGTGCTTACAAGTTTCCTTTTGGGTGCATGCTTGGGTGTATGGCATACAGCCTGCAACCATGCACCCAAAAGTACACATCTTGGCCAAAACCACTGCACTAGATAAAACCCATGTGGGCTTGTAAGTGAAGCGGTTATAGCTTTGTTGTTGGGTGCATGGCCTTCGGCCATGCACCCAAGACTGCACACACTCCCCACAGCCAGGCAATCGATACGCATTACTATGGGTGTATCAATGCGTGTGACATGCTGCAGTGTTTGTGGCCAGGGCCGAGTGTTTTGGAATTAAGGCCTTCAGCCTTCGGCCGACGGCCATGCATCCAAGACTCTAGGCCCTGGCCACAACCACTGTAACATGTGACACCCGTACTAATGAATACAATACCCATAGGAAAAATGAATGCAATTACGGCATGTTGGCAATTTCAATGTTCCCTAACACCAGGCGTGTCCTTACAACAATTACAAGTTCCCTGTGTACTGCACGGACTGAAATACTGCCCTTATTGGACCCCTCATTTTCTGTGCGTACAAGGTGGCCATAGAAAATAATCATGAAGAGGTTATAACTTTGTTATTGGGTGCATGGCCTTCGGTCATGCACCCAAGAGTGCAGGGTCTCCCCACAACCACCTCAGTGATGTGTGGTAGTGGGGATTTTTCTACAGATGTGGTATCCTTCACTGCTTCTGGCCAGAGGCTTCACTCCTAGCTCTATATCCATAGATATTACATGGGATGGGTGTGCAGTGGCTTGCACGTCCAGTACTTATAACTTTGTTCTTGGGTGCATGGCCTTTGGCCATGCACCCAAGACTGCACACACTCCCCACAACTTGGCAATCGATACGCAATACTACGAGTGTATCCATGGGTGTGACATGCTGAAGTGGTTGTGGCCAGGGCCTACAGTCTTGGAAGTACGGCCTTCGGCCTTAGCCGACAGCCATGGATCCAAGACTCTAGGCCCTGGCCACAACCACTGTAGCATGTGACACCCAAGGCGGCGTACTAATGAATATAATAATAACCATAGGAAAAAGTATTGCAATTATGGCATGTTGTCAATTTCAATGTTCGCTACCACTACACATGTCCTTACAACAGTTACAAGTTTCCCGTGCACTGCATGGACTGAAACGCTACCGTTATTACACCCCTCATTTTCTGTGCGTACAAGGTGGCCATAGAAAATACATTGTGAAGACCGACCCCCAGAACAAATGCATTGATCACCCATGTCTTACTGTCTGAACCTGTCCCAAAACGCTCTGTGACACAGCAAAAGAGTTTTATAAATATAGCATGTGTACACTGGTTGTTGCTCTGCTATCGGCAGATCCAAGATGTCAGGTGCAGCCAAACAATCTGAGGCAGAACACGTCTCGCAGCAGCCAATCGGCAGAGACGTTGCGTGTCCGCGGTCATGACGCGAGCCCATTAGCCAATCGTTATCTTGTCCGCGGAGCGAACAGGGAAGTGTGACCGTGGAGCGGACATAGATATCACTAATTTTTTGAGACATACTTTTTGGTCGTTTTAAAGAAAAATACTGGACGGATTGTCACCAAATTTACAAAAGCACGCTTTCTGGACCAAGCCCCTATGCCTGCCGCAAATTTCGTGACAATCCGTCTAGCGGTTTGACCTGTAGCCATGCGCAAAATTTTTCCCCCATTCAGTCTATAGGAAAAAAAGACGTTTTCGAACCTCCCCTATAACTTTTCCCACCCTGGACCAAACATCACCGAACTTTGCAAAAAAAATTCAGAGTGGGCAATATACTTTTTTTGCAAAGTTTGGTGAGGATTCGTCCAGGGGAGCGGAGTTATAAGCCACCCAAAAAGTGCTCTTCCTATGGAAACAGCAACTTAACCATAACTACACGGCCACTACCGTGGCCGTGTAATATATATATATATATATATATATATATATTACACAGCCTGCAGTAAGTAGCGGCCGTGTAGTTATGGTTAAGTTGCTCAACTCATAGGAAGAGCACTTTTTGGGTGGAGATTGTAATACTTTGCCTAAAGAAGCCCCTGCTAAGGGGTGGAACGTGTGGTGTGAAGGGGAGAGTTTTAAAGCTGCATATGTAAGTCCATGCTGATTTAGACTTGCTTTTATTTATGATGTGATTTTATCTAATAAAGATATATATATATATCTATGTCTATATATATATATCTATATATATATATATGTATATATATATATATATTGAAAAAACCAGAGGAGAGGGGGCGGACCGCACTCTCCGTGGACCCAGTGAGGTCCTACAATCCCAAAAGGGAAGAGAACTCAAAAATATAGAGCTCACACGGTAAAAGTAGGAAGTTATTTTAATAGTAAGAAACTGCACAATGTGCAGAACAAAAGGCTGGGGAAACAGCAAGACAGACAGGGGCAGGACGCCTAGTGCACGGCCCACCTACAACGCGTTTCACGCTCAGCTGAGCGCTTGATCACGTAGCACAACAAAGGACAAAGACACAGTTAAAAAAAGACATGTAGTCCATCATCTATGTCAGTTGGAATAGAGGTGCATCCAAGGACTGATTCTATGGCGGCCATGTTGGAATGGAGAGTCAGAACTTAGCCAACAGTGTGACACTTATACCCACTTATAATATAAAGAGCAAAAGTACCCCCAATAGGCAAAAGAAAAATTCCTTACGAATAGCCATATGAGCCAAATCCCTTGCACCTCAATTTCCAACATGTGTTACTGGTTTTAAAAACAAGATATTACAATACATATTTGATAATTAAATGAGTGCATAGTGCGCTTGCAAAGATAAGATTGCAGCTTATGAAAATCAATCAGTCAATTGTAAAACAGGCTAAAAGGCAACATAATACCATGTACAATCTGACTTTGTGCAAATACGCAAAATAGCAGCATAAGTATGTACAATTTGGCTTTGTGCAAACGGGCAAAATAGCAGCATAAACATGTGCAGGATAGCAAACATTGCATCACATTCCCATCATTGACGGTTCCAACGGCTCAGTGCCAATCAATTAATCATGGAGGGACCATCGATCTTGTAGAATGATCGGAATACGAAAATATGTATAAAATGATTAGAAATACAATTCTGATAATAAAATACAGAGCAACAATGATTTTTACAAATAAATCAAAGGACATTTCATACTCTAGTCAATATTGACATAAAGTGCAAGTGCAAGCCAATCAAAAGCAGCATGAAAAATGTGCAAATAGGCAAAATCACGTAAGCAAACATAATAAGCAGCAGTATGGCAGATTAATTGGCAGATGGTATCGTAACTTACATAGATGTACACTTTTGTAAGCCTAACTGAATACCTAAACTGAAGCGAGCAAATTTGGAATGATCTTATATAAGACGCACGAAAAAATGTAATGTAATCAGAAAAACAACTGAAACAACCAAGTAACCAAGATGGAGAGGGTGACAAAAAGCACCATGTTATTAAACACCAAATACTACAACAGAAAAGTAAGTAAAATGTGCCAAGTGTCCTGCTAGGTCGTGGATATAGCAGCTTACAAAATAAGAATAAGAATAAAGCCAATCCCAATTATAAACCTTAGTGGTAATATAACCACCATGGTGATAATGAGAAAGGGGGAAACTTGAGCACAGGTCAGGGACTGATAAGTGAAATGGGAACAGCATTGTTATCCCAAAAAACAAAAGAAAAACACTCGATAATGAGAAAGCACAATCCCATCAACTAAATATAATCAAAACGGATTAATAACGGAAGGAAAACCAATCCAAAACAAACAGTTAGGGGAAAATACTCTCTTATGTGCCTAGAAACGTATAAAGCTCCTCATCGAGATTGTGACCATTAGGGAACTTGGTGTCAAAATCCAAAATGAATCTGATCTCTAGCTGTCTTAACTTTAACACACGATCCCCACCTCTAGGATGGATCGGGATGTGTGCCACTGCAAAGAATTTAAAGAGAGAAAGGTCATTGTTATGTTCTTGTTTAAAGTGCTTGGCCATAGGGTATGCGGGATCTGAATTGCTAATTGCCCTAAGGTGCTGCAATATTCTGAGCTTAAGCTTACATGTGGTACTCCCGACATACCATCTCATGCAGGGACATGAGAGCACATAAACCACAAAAGAGGTATCACAGTTCATTGAATACTTGATTAACTGGTTACATTGGGTGACCGGATGTAAAAAGGATTTACATGCAGTGGCATGAGCACAGGCCTTACATTTAAAACATTTAGTAAAGCCTATGGGGGATTCCATCAATGATGATATATATATATCTCAGCACAGCCTTTGGCTATTCTTGATATATCCTTATCAGTACTTCCTCATGGGATGTACTTTACACACTGTCCAGCTTGACCTTGCCTGGTATGCTCTCTTGCCAGGGCTTTCTTATACGAATACACTTGCAACTTGATCTGCCTAGTATACTCTCCTGTCAGGGCATTTCTCATATGAACAAACTTGCAACTTGCATCTGCCTGGTATCCTCTCCTTCCAGGGCTTTTCTGATATGAACACACTTGCCTCTGCCTGGTATAGGTATACTGCATGCACTTAACAGTCTCTTATATTTGTTTGATTTCATATCTTTAAGAAATATTGAATCTCTCATTCTTTCTCATATGCCTCAATTACTTTTATTTGCCTTAGTTTTTGTCTCTTTAAGAAATATTGAATCGCTCGTCTTTTTCATAAGCTTTGTATTCTTTTATTTGCCCTTGGTAGGATTGCCGAAATGCCCCGGTGTCCCTGCGTCCCTTGGGTGGACGCACAGGCTCTGTGTGGCATGCGTTGCTTCTCCCGCTGCAAGCCTACAGCAGCTTTTTGGCATCCCACTCCCTCCCTCTCTCTGTTTGCCGCCTTTGCTCCTTGGCTTCTGTGCCCCTCGCAACTCCTGCTCGCATGCTCTGGGTTTCTCCATGCTTGAGCGGCATGGAGGCTGCTTGTCGGTACTGTGATTAATCCTACAGAGTCATCACTGACTTGCCCACAGAAGATCACGGGGAGGAGACAGCTACCGGGGGGAGATGGTGACCCCATCGAACGACTTTATAATGGCTTACTTTCGGCGAACAGTTTCAACCTATAGTAAAAGTCAGAAAATCTTTCCTCTACACTACTCTGGAAAAGCTCCCATTCATAAGTCAAACACTCACAATTCCTATATAACATCTTCTAGGTTTGACGTGTCTTTATGTGAGACTTGTGAACAACCCCCTTTAAGAAATTCAGCAACATCTATGGACTTAAACTCCCATAAATCATCAGGTACGAGACGAGGAAGAGAAGGAGTCTATGCAGACCAAGAGAAGCCTGAAGTCTAACACGCAGGCTAGTTGTTTCTTTGGACCTAAAGTGGACCTAAAGTGAGTGGGACATTTACAAATGACAGAGGCAGTGCAGGCAGTAGCTGTGCAGGAGACGTCGAGGACTCCTGTGCTGGTGCTCCTAACCGCAAGGTATCTAGACCGGTGTGGCAAAAAGAAAAGCAATGCGCAGAAGAAGGGATGCTGTGGAGAGGCTGGAGGCCAAGCAAAATCTCCAGGGAATATGACCGCCAAACCGAACAGTTCTCTGCAGTCCAGGGAAGGCGGCCGTTGTTTGCGGAGCTGCATCGGACGCTGACAGAGCATCTGCAAATTCCTGACAGGGAAAGGACAGCACTGTGTAGGCGCAAGCACGTTCAGAGGTGCATGGAAGACCTAGTGAGGGCACCCAGGGCATCACAACGCACTCTCCAGCAAATGTTTGAACTGTATGAAGTTGCAATTGACAGAAAGGCACAAAGCTTGTTTAAATGCAAGCAAGGACAAATAAATGTTCAAATGCCAATGAGAAGAACATTGGGCAGCAATGCCCGTGAGAGGAAAAGGGGGGAGAAAGGAAAACACTCACCTCATGAACATTTGCAGAAGTCCTAGCAGGCGAGTGCACCAGGCAATTGGGAAGCAAAGTCTGTGAGAGGAAAGCGGGGGGGAGAAAGGAAACTCTGCACCTCGTGAACATTTGCAGAAGTCCTGACAAGTGGGTACACCAGGCAACAATTGGGAAGCAAAGCCGTTGGTAGGGAAAGGGGGGAGAAATTGACCCCATCACTTTGTGAACTTTTGCAGAAAGCCTGGTAGGCTAGTACAGCATGCAGTTGGGAAGCAAAGCCTGGGAGAGGTAAAACGTGTGGGGGGGGGGGGAGACCCTCAACTTGTGAACCTTTGTAGAAGTCCTGCAAGAGGAGAATACCAGGCACCTGAAGTTGTATGAAGAGTTTGTCATTGTGGGAAGATACCTGGCAGGGGAGTATACCAGGAGATCTGAAACCCCCATAGAAGGATTCTGGGCAGGCGAGTAAACCAGGCAATCCACACAAGTGGCAAGAAGAGCTAAATAAAGACTGTTAAAGCTAGTATGTTTAAAGATAAAGAAACTCCGTTTTGGGAATTATTGTTTGAACAAGAACTTTGTGAATCCCATACCAAAATACAAAAAGAACTGTTGGATAAAGAGACACTTTGAAACAGAGAAATTGTTGGATAAAGAAACACTTTTGACACAAAGGAACTTTTGGGTAAAGAGACACTTTTTGCCATCCTGCCTAAAAATTCAGGGGAAGGGAACCATCCTCTGGATACAAGGATCTTTCCTTGGAAACCCCTTTTGTTGGAGCTGTCCTTATAGTTTTGGTTGTGAACACTTTTTTCTAAATATCAAGTCAAAGACATTACCATGCACCTTTTGTTGTTTTGTTTCTAGTGTGAGGGTCAGTTTAGAATGTTTAGAACACAAGGACGTATTTTAGGTTACTGACTACTTGAGACAGAAAGATCCTTAGTTTTAGTTTTTCAGGCTGGGAGAATCCTCTTTAGAATAGGGATAGAGAGGCATCTTTCCAACCTATTTCTGTTTAATAAAATATCTGACTTAAAGATTGTTTTATTGGCATTTTGCATTTTTAAATAATAACAATAACGGCCCCCTTCCCAACAGACCTCCCTCCTCCCCACTCTCGGGTCCCTTCCACCCCAACCCTGGATCGCAGTAAAGAATATCCTCTGAGGGTAATGTTCTGGGTATACCGAATTGTAGCTTATAGTATGTCCAGCAGTGTTGTACGATTTTACCGAATGTAAAAGTCGGAATGCACCAAAAGTCTGAAAATGCATACCACCAAAGATTCGAACACCAAAGGTTTGAACCTTTGGTGGTTTGCATTTAAGGTAGGTACAAAAAAAGACTGCGGTGGCTGCATGGGTGTCCCCCGCAACACCCCGCTCACTATACTATACAGTATAGGGAGCGGGGGTTGCGGTGGACAACATCGCAGCACACCTAACAAAAAAAGCAAAAAGAAATGGGGCCTGCGGGGATGTCCCCCGCAACACCTTGCTCACTATACTTTACAGTATAGTGAGCGGGGACCTGCAATTGCCCAAAAAAAAAAAGAAGAAAGAAAAGGACTCTGCAGTGCCGGTTCCTGATCACGTAAGTGAAAGGGAACTGGCGTCGCACGGACACAAGGCGTCTTAGAAGGTAAGTAGGGTTTGGTTATGTTGGAGGTGTGTTGAGGGTGTTGGTGGGGGTGTGTTGTGGGTGCAGGTATGTAGGGTTTTGAAATGTATGTTTGGATGGGAAATGTATGAACCTTTTGTGGTGCGTACATTTCCCATGCAAACATTTCCGTTGTGGGAAAAACAGCTGCGGTCGGATCACACACATCCATGTCCAGCACCCTAACTCTCTCAGGGCACCATTGTTCGCGGTAGTCTTTATGTAGGAAGTATAAGGACACATGCCACTCACTTTTGAATTTTGCATAGTCTCCTTGTATGGAGCAGGTAACCATTCCAGTGAGGTGTAGTGCCATAGTTTAGCTATCCAATCCTGTTTGTTGGGGATTGTGGTTTGCTTACACTTTTGCGCGATTGAAGAGAGAGCCGCCACACTTAGGACCATACGCTATACTCTGTGGCTTGGTCAGTAGTGTGCCCAGTACATCGCTCAGTACCAGCATAACTTCTCCATATTCTCTCTGTACTTGGGGACCAAAGATGTCTTTCATTTCTTTATTGACCACTTCCCAGAATGGCTTTAGAACGGGACATTACCACCATATGTGGAGCCATGTGCCCACTTCTTTGCATCCCTGCCAACAAGTTTCAAAAGCTGAGGGGTACATTTTGTGTAGCTTCTCGAGGTGTTAGGTGCCACTGCACCAGAATCCTGGTCCACATTTCCCTGATCTGCATCCCTCTCATTAATTTGGGGATTCGCTGCCACACTTCCCACCATCGTTCTTCAGAGATCGTTAGCGGTAGCGTGTCAGCCCATTGTCTCATGTAGGGCCATTGGGGCTGCATCATTGGTGTGGTGAATACACTGTAGAGTTTGCTAATTACTTGCCTGTCACCGGTGTTCATTAGTAAGTACCTTTCTAGTGGGGTAAAGTCTCTGGCAGTGGATTTTTTTCAAGTCTTGAGAGGAGAGCCAGTGCCTCAGTTGAGTGTAGTGGAACCTGTCTTCCTCCCTTAGTCCCATGGTTTGCTTACATAGTTGAAATTATTTAACCTCTTGCCCCTCCATCATGTCCCTTGCGCGAGTACCTCCCACTTCTTACCACCTGGCAAATGCTCCTTTTTCCAAAACTGAGGTGAACAGTGGATTCCGAAATAGGGGAGTGAACAGTGATGGATAGGACGTGATCTCTGCCTCTTTAACCATAATGTCCCATGTATTCCCCACATGTTGGGGGGCCTATCTACTCTGGGATACCACAGGATCTCGTCTAGGGGCCTGCCCACTACTGCCCTGTCCATCCTACACCAGATGCTGTCTGGGTTCCCTGTGATCCAGTCTTGGATTACCCTCAGTTGGGCTGCCCGATAGTACATCGTAAAGTTCGGGAGACCCATTCCCCCCGCACGCATGGGGGTGATCATAACTTTCCATGCCACCCTCTGTCTTTTCCCCTGCCATATGTAGTTCCGCACCAGTTTATTCAGAGCTTTGAAGACATTTTTAGGGACCGCCACAAGAAGAGCCTGGAAGTAATAGAGTGCTCTGGGGAGGATTATCATTTTGATGACACTAATGCAGCCCATCCAAGATATGTTAAGAAGCCTCCTTTCGCCCAACCATGTCTTAAATGTTTCCAGCAGCTGAGGATAATTAGCTTGGTAGATATATTCTGGGGAGGGGTTAATTTCACTCCCAGGTAGCGGAGGCATCCCTCCGCACGTGCAAACTGCCCTGTATCTAGGGCTGCTGGGGACTTGTCTCCCTGTGATTTCATTATTTCAGATTTTTGGGTGTTGGTCTTCAGACCCGCCACTCTGCCAAATTCCGTCAGGAGTGGTGTTAGTTTCGGGAGGCAGGTGTCCATGTCCATGAGTGCATCTAGGAGGTCATTGGCAAATGCTATAACCTTGTGGTCCTCCCCTCCGAAAGTGATCCCTTTTATTCCCCTCTCCTGTCTGATTCTAGCCAGGAATGGCTCGAGGAAGATCGCGTACAGGACTGGTGACATGGGGCATCCTTGTTCGGTTCCCCTTGAGATCCCTATCGGTTGGGAGAGGTGCCCATTGATAGCCAACCTGATCCGCAGTGATCTGTAGTTGGCTTCGACCAGGTGACGGAAAGCCGGGCCGAACCTCATTGTTCCCCCGCCCTCTGACCCACCCGGTTTGATTTCTCTATTAGATGGGATATTCACCTGATGTTATTGAACGTTTGTCTCCCCTTGACAAAGCTCGCCTTGTCAGGGTGTATCAGGTCCGGGATTACTTTGTGCATTCTAGTTGTTAAGATTTTTGTAAAGATTTTGGTTTATTAGGGCCATAGAGTGATAGGAGCTGCAGAGGGAGGCATTCTTGTTAGGCTCAGGGAAGAGGACTACCATGGCTTCTTCCATGGATTGGGAGATGCGGCCTGTGTCTGAAAAGGAGTTAAACATTGATGTCAGTAGTGCGACTAGTGTCAACTGAAATGCCTTGTAGAACACGGCAGGGTACCCATCCAGGCAGGGGGTTTATTTGGCGGTAGCAATCTGATCACCGCCCGGACCTCATCTTCTGTTATCACCCCTTCCAGGGCTTCTCACTGGCTCTGGTCCAGTCTTTTTAGGTGGCAGGAGCCCAGAAACCCTTTTGGAGTTCACTGTCAGACATTTCAGAGGTATACAGAGTGGTGTAAAACTGTGTGAATGTCTGCAGGATCTCCTCTGTATGTGTGGTTACCTGTCTCCCCACCATTTGGATGTGGCGAATCACTCCCGCTGCTTCCCTTTTTTGTTAGCTGCCTGGACAAGAGCCTGCCCGTTTTATTAGCCTGGAGATAGTATTTCTGCCTCAGATAGAGCAGTGACATTTCTACCTGCTTTGTTGGCAGGATGCTGATTCGCCCTTTAAGGTGCCTATACTCTTTCCTGATCATTGCCCCTTTGTCAGTTTCCATTCTTTCCATTACCCCTTTTAGGCACCTTTCTAAGTCGGTCTGGAGGGCCCTTTCCTGTTTTTCCTGTGTTGCCCCCTGCATGGTTGCCTTTAAGGCGTTCCACACCACCGCTTCTTACACCCCTGCGGTCCTATTTTCCACATAGAAGTCACGGATGGCTTCACGTATTTCGTTCCCTATTACTGTGTCTCTGAGCAAGTGGCGGGGAAACTGCCATTTCCAAAGACCCGCCCCCCCCCCTTTTCCCAGTTAATTTCTAGGTGCAATGGGGTGTAGTCGGATAGGGTGATAAGCCCCACTTCTATGTTCCGAACTTGACCGAGTAGTGACACCGAGCCACAGATGTAATCTATTCTTGAGAACGTTCTGTGTGCGTGGGAGTAGTATGTGTACCCCTTGGAGTGTCCTTTTAGTTCATGCCATGCCTCTGCTATAGCCAGTCTGTACACACTAGCCTGTAGCCTATTAGATGGGCCACTAGACGTGGGGGTCCTATCCTATCCGCGCTTCTGTCTTTGCTCGGATGCCATGCCAGATTGAAGCCCCGCGTAAGTATCAACTGGCCCCTTGTGAATTGGTCTCATTTCTCTAGGGGTGTACACTGTGGCTATTGTGAGGGATTTTCCTCCCCATTGTAATTGGACATGGAGAAACCTACCCTCCTTGTCAGCTTTTGTGTCAGTTATTTGGACATGCGGGAGGTGTCTGAAAGCAATGAGGACCCCTCTAACCTTATTCTTGTCATTGGCCTGTAGGACCTGGGGGTACCCTCTCAACTTTAGTCTTTGCTTTTCTTGAGAGCAGATGTGGGTCTCCTCGAGCGTCACAATTTCGGGTTTATCGTTCTGGAGTAGGTTTTCCAGTTTCCGCCTCTTAGCCATGCGTTTAGCCATCTAATGATGAGTATAAGAATTTGGATCCCTTTGCTATGACCCATACCTCACTGTACCCTGGTTGCTGTCATGTTGCTGCGATCTCCCTCCTCCTCCTTCCCTCCTCCCCCCCCCTTTCACTGCTCCGGCTAAACTCTACGTGACTTCCCCAGGGATGTTACATCGCGCTGGGTTGCCGGGTCTCGTTCCATTCCCGGAGATTAACCATGCAGGGAGAGCCATGCTCTTACCCTCCCCCGCTTCCAAGAATCATCACCATCCTCTCCGTGCCCCCTTTGAGTCTCCTCGGGGTCAGGCCCTTTGGCTAGTAGACCCACCTGGGCCTATTACAGAGAGTGTCTTTTAGCCCAGGGACTTGGATTGTTGCCCCCCCGGGCCCCGCAGATGCTTGCGCCTTGACTTTGACTCCCTGACTTGCCTCCACTCCCATGGCTTCTCGCAGTGGCCTTCGTGGTCCGATCTACTGCCTTGTTCACTCGCTGCGTCCCCCTCTTCTTCGATGTTCAAGATCTTGAGGCCCTCCTCCAGCTTGGTGATGCGGTGCTGGCGCCTTTCCCACCTGAAGACTAACCTGAAGGGGAATGTCCACCTGTATCTTGTCTGGGCATCCCTAAAGGCCTTGGTTGCCGGTCCTGGAGTAGTTCTATAGCAGTGCCATTCACCTTTGTCTGGGATGCCCAACTTACCGCTTGTAATATTTGTTCCTTTTGATCGTATCGCTGCAAGGCCATCACCACCTCTCTTGGCCTGGCCCCTAGTTCGTCTCGGAGGGGGCCCACGCAATGGATTCTGTCGATATGGATTTCTCCCCCGGTTGCTATGTCCAGCAGTTCTTTAAACACGTGCTGCATTGGTTCCCTGAGGTTGGCATCCCTCACGCTCTCGGGCAGCCCCTTCACCCTGATGTTCGACCGCCTCGAGTGGTTCTGTAAATCCTCTGCTTGGAGTTCTAGGGTGTGTGTTACTACTGCTAGCTGCTCTGCCAGTGCGTCTATCTTCCCAGTGTCCTCTGTGAGCCCTTGAATGGCATTCTCATTTGTGTCGACCTTGTCGACCCAGTTCCGCAACGTACCCTTTGATTTCTTGCAGGGATTGGGCGAGTTCTGTGCGTATTAAGCTTAATTGTGACTGCAGGGTGGTAGTCATCTGGTCGCTTAATGCCTTGAAGCACTGCTGCAGCACCTCACTTGTGACTTCTTGCCCATGAGTTGGTGCTTGGGGTTCCCCCGGCCCTGCTTATCTGATCCCGCCATATCTTCCTCTTCCAGGGTTTTCCCCTCTTTCCTCCAGAGCTTTTGTAGTGTCCCTTCCTGCTTTTTTGAATGTTTGGGTCTTGGGATGCCCTCTTTGGTCTCTTTGAGCTTGTTGCGCAACATCCTCTGGTGTCGGCGGTCTCGTGGTGGTGCCTTTTGGCCGTGGGTTTCTCCCCGATCTCTGGGTTGTTCCTGTCCACTTGGCGCTGGTCGGTTGTGCCCTATGAGGGGGGAGCCCGTCAATCCCTTCTGGGGGGCTGAGGGTATCCGGTTCCCCTTTGCGTGCTGGGTTGGCTGCTGCCAGGGGGATGTGCAGTGGTGGCCTAGAGGCAGACACCAACTCGGTTCCCACCAGCTGGGGGGTTGTCTAAGCTCTGCGCTTCAGTTTGGACAGCCCTTAACGGTGTCCCGTTGGTGGGGGCCCAGCCCCCGATGGGGCTGGAGTTTGCTGTGGGGGCTGAGGCTCGAAGGGTGTTCGTCGCCCCCGCCTTACTTGTGTGGCCAGGTGCCGGTGCTTCAGCTCCTTTTTGTTCCGCTGATACGACGTCCTGCGGGGTGCACACCTGCTGGTCCCGGCAGCGCTCTGGCGTGGGTTCCCCATCTCCCTCTCAGTTGCACTGCTGAGGGCTTGTTGCAGCACTTTGTCCTCCCCCACCTTTGGGCTTTGGTCGCTGGGCAGGCACCCCGGTGTGTCGAGTGGCTTGAGCAGGGGGATGGAGGGGCTCTGTTCTCCTCTGCTTGTCTTCTCGCTCTTCTTCGGCTGCCGGTCTCAGTGCCGCTGGGACCGGTGTTGTTGACTCTGGGCCCGCTCATTCTGCCCCCTCCTGTTGCAATACTCCGTTTTTAGTGTCTTTTAGCTCTGTTTGTTCCTGGGCTGTTTACGCTACTTTTCATGCCTTTAGATCCTAGGCTGGTGCTGCATATTGCTCCTTCTTTGAGCCGCCAGGGAGGAGCGCGCTCCTTACGGTCAAGCGGTTATGGTGGCCATCTTGGAAGTGCTGCTTCTCATTTCTAACTCCTCACATATGGTGTTAGGGGTGGGATGCTGAACCAGTTAATACACACTGAGGGCCCACTTATGAGACCTTTAGTATCTAAACGCGGATTACTGTTCAGCCCGACTCCCACAAGCCTTCCTTATCCTGTTAGCCTGGCCCCCCTAATTAGCTGCCTCTGTGCTTATCAGCCAATCACAGCCACTGGAAGGTGGGAGCCGGCCTCTCTGTCAGGAATCTACGTTCTGCTACGGCCTCTACATCACGCCTGCCTCATGTAATTAGGTAAAGGTATCAGCACACTGTGAGTAAAGGTCTACATAGTTCCCGTTCACAACCACACTTGCTGTCCTTGCCCAAGTTTAAGCGTTGTTCCCCTTCCATGCAGTACCCACACTACAAAGACCAGACACCTGTGCGAACCCGCAAGAACGGACGCTTTCGCCCGGACTGGAGGTTGCCATGGAAAGTGACATCACGGCCGTGGCGTTTCAGTTGGCGCACGCCGCTCCGTGGTCACATGTTGCGGTCCCATGACCTTTAAGCACCTCCTTCCCGTTCAGCTGTGCTTCTGACTTTGCGGAAGTGTGTGATCTTTTGCCTTGCTGTTCGTATATGTTTGGTTACCTGGTTTTTTAACTTTGCCTACGCCTGGATTCCTTTGGTTTGCTCCTCTTCTGGTTCCGTTACCCAATCTTGCCTCGTCTTCATCCTGCTCGACCCTGAACGCCTCCTGGATTTGCCTCGCTTTTCCCTCATTTGCTTGTCTGCTGTGTCCCTTCTATTGACATTTCGGTTCCGACCCGGAACGCCTCCTGGATTTGCCTTGCTTTGCCCTCATCTGCTTTGTCTGCTGTGTGCCTTCTATTGACATTTCGGTTCCGACCAGGAACACCTCCTGGATTTGCCTCGCTTTGCCCTCATCTGCTTTGTCTGCTGTGTGCCTTCTACATTGGTTTCCGACCCGGAACGTACCCTGGATTGTTTTTCATGTTGTCTGTTTTTCATGTTTCTGGTTGATTTCTCAGTGCCTGGATCTACTGTCTAGTTTGGATTGCAGCACCCCTCAGATTGCGATACACGGACTAGTGACTTCTGTTGTGTGTTTAGCGATCCCCGTCAGGCGTCCTCGTTTCGTCGGGTCAGAGCCTGGTCTAGAGACATACCTATTAGGTGTACTCATTTCGTTGGGGATAGTCATTAAAGGGGTTGCTCCAGTTCTTCAACTCTGCTACTACGGCCCTTGCCCCTGTGGACATTCAACTCTCCGGATTCCGCAGTAAGACATCTCCCCAAGTCTTTATAGTTACACACACACACACCCACACTGTGGTAGATTTTCCTGTTTCGCTAATAACAAGATACATATCTTACAGGTGTCATAACAGTTTTTAAGGACGAAAACCCATCGGCAGACTAAAGCTTGCAGTTGGTCCTTCAGCAGCTCTGTCCTTATTTGCTAAGGTTAGTTTTAGGTCTTTTCTCATGTACTTATACCATTTTTAGGGAGTAGAGGATTAATTAGTGTCCTTCCTCTCTTAGGTCGTCTGCCGGTTCTTGCTTCCTTTCTTCAACCTGTATTTGTGGGATCCATTCTTTCAAAGAATAGATCCTACTGCCTTGTTTATGTCACAGACAGTAGGTTATATTGTTGGGAAGAATCCGTCGGGTACACTACGAGGGCAAGTAGAGTGCATTCTGACACTCTCCTTCGAAGGCCCGATTCAAGGCCTGTTAATGATGACATCTGCACACTCCAAGCCTGGTAGCAGAGGAGCAGCTATCACGCTCCTGAACCCACACTATCCGGAGCAGCTGAAGAGTCATCTGTGCACCTAAACATGGGAAAGGTAAGCCTTGCTGGGCTTGATTTGGGCAGGGGTCCTACAAGAATCTTTTGTGCATCTTGCTGAGCACTTTGCTGCCGAGCGTGCAACACGCTAACAATGGCCCTTCTCACTTGGAAATATCACATACATCAAAGCGCTCCTCTCTGCGGTATCCGCGCAGTACATGCACTGCATTTTGACCTATTTCTCCTACAATCACATTATTACCAGTGCACTGCTCGATAAGGGAGTGCACCTTCCAAGATGTCTGTGTCGCCCGACTCCCACAAGCCTTCCTCATCCTGTTAGCCTGGCCCCCCTCATCATTGGCTGCTCCAGTGCTTATCAGCCAATCACATCCACTGGGAGGCCAGAGCCGGCCTCTCCTTGGAAGGCCCACTTCAAAGGCCCTTTCTGTCTGTGTCTGTCAGAGCGTGGGCGAGCTTGGATCTACTCATATAACATTCTTCTACGCTTAAATGCAACAGAAAAGTAAAACGCCACTCAGTGGTCCTGCACCATTAAGCCCCCTCCAGGCACTTGCTCGGATCATCCCGATGACCCTCAATACCAAGTCCTTCGAAGTTCCTGCAACACACTAACTTTAAAGCATATCTTCTCACCACACCGAACTTCACAGAAACTGATGCTGAACGCGCCTACAGCCCCAGTGCAAAGATACGCTCACCCGGCCCGACACCTATTTGAACTTTGCTGTGTCTTATCCTACCAAGTTGAATTTAGCTGTGTTTTAGCCTGCACTACCAATTTGAATTTTGCTGTATTTTAACATACATTACCAATTTGAATTTAGCTGTGTTCTAGCCTGCGCTACCAACTTGAATTTAGCTGTGTTTTAGCCTGCGCTACCAACTTGAATTTAGCTGTGTTTTAGCCTGGGCTACCAATTTGAATTTACCTGTGTTTTAGTCTGTGCTACCAATTTGAATTTAGCTGTGTTTTAGCCTGCGCTACCAATTTGAATTAAGCAATGTGTTAGCCTGCACTCAAAAACCAAATTGAGCTATATCCCCACATGGAGCCCGGGGATGTAATTTAGGGGTCGTGAGGCGTCTCAACTGTGATTCCTGAGGTCTCCCTTTGTACCCCTTCGGTCTGCCTTGCTACCTCTAAAAACATTTTTTTTTTAAACATGCCTTTTTTTTTTCTTTTTCTTTTTTTTTAATGCAAGCTCCTGGGCTGTGGCCAGCACCATGTGGGTTTTTGCTTCTGGAGTGGCTAGCTTTCTTGTTCAGGCCTCTTACAAAAAAAAAAAAAAGAACAGGAGTTCCACAAGTCTAACACTTTCAGCAGTGACCCTAAATAAGAAAGAATAGGAATACCAAATAATGTGTCTTTCTGGAATTCTATAGAATAATTGCTAGACTCATTAAAGGTTTATTTCAGGCATACTTCAATGGGCGAGTCGCTGATTTAGTCTGTTTTTAAACACCTCAACTCAGCCTTTCATCCTTCTGAGGTTGATAAATGAGTACCAAGACAAGTTGGGTGATAGTGTATCTATATTTTTTATATACAAATCGCTTAAGCGTAAGTGCTATATAATAGCACATCATTATCATTTGGCCATGGACGTCTGCTTGCATTCACGGTAATTTGGTAGTATGGGCCTATACACACTGATCTTAATAATACATATGGCGATCCATTCTTGTATGAAATGTTTATCACATTATAGTGATATCATAACCATATTTTTCATAGTGTACTTAGAAACAATGCTATGTGATGCCACTTCCTGTTTTGTCAAGGGGTGAAAGGTCATGTTGCATCACTTCCTGCAATATCACTTCGGGTGGGGGTCAAATTACACCACTTCCTGTTATGTCATCAGAGGTCAAGGGTCGTGCAATATCACTTCTGCTACCCCTGGCATTTTGGTGAAATGACATCCCTGATGGAGCCTGCAAAGCTAGCATCACTCAAAGGCCTAGGCCCTACACTCACTGACCACACCTCAGTAGAGAAGACAGAAGTACCCCTTTGCATCTCTGATGCTCATGTTGTCGGCAAAAATGTAGTGCTACTAACGGCAGGCCGCTTTCTGCGCCACCCATCCAGCACCTGCTCAACACCTTTCCTCCGCACGAATGTCTCATTCTGTCCACAGAATTGTTCCCACTCCCTAACGATCCTCCAAACACTCACCCTAACCCGGCAACTCCCACATCGCACCCACCCAACAGGCCTCCCACAGCCCATCTGGTGCAGGACCCTCTCTGCCCACCCTACAAAGCAATACAGCCCGGTGCCAACTCTGCCTCGCAAACACTGATCATCACCACGCCTAAACCAGGCTCATCCCACTCGAGACCAGTATCAGCAGGAAATAGTGCCCCCATAGAGCAGACCACAAAAGTCTTGCTAACGCTGATCACCACACCACCCTCTCAAACAACTACCAGCCCTCACCATTAGCCTCAAGCTTCCCTCATACACTACAAAAGCCCACACGAGAGGCACTGAACCAACCACACTGGACAAATAGCCCCCACAATGCCTCACACGAGCACCCCACTCCCAAATCGATGACCAGCACTATCTAACCTCTCATCCAAATAAGGAATGATAGGCTTAGCACAAGAACCATCAGAGAAATTCCCTCCCACCTACCAGCAGCCACGGTGAGGAGAAACCGGAACCTCAATGAAAGGGTTCCATGTGATAATATTCCTGCAAAAATGTCACCATGCAAGAATGGCGCTGTTTTTTGCTGCAACATTATCATATGGAACCTGCGGGTAGCACCCCTGCAACCCCTCTTTTTTTAAAGGGATTAGGGGACACCCCTGCAACCCCTGCTCCCATTTACCCCATATATTGCCCTATATATAATGTCATCTATGCCGTTTCCCGACGACTATATGTATGGCGACATTATATATGGGGACAATATTACCTGATACCAATGAAAGGTCCCAAGCCAGCCAATCATCCACAAAGCTGCATAACCTATATGCCAAGGAACTCACAACCAGCTACAATAAACCGGCCAACCACATCACCAGGCACACTCCTCCCACAACATCTTGATTCCTAACTCAATCAATAAACAGACTTTCAATATCCCCAGCAACCACCAAGGGAGTAAAACACTATGCCTAGCCCCAATAGATGGCCCGCACCGTCAAGCCTGCTCAAATCCCCCACACCCACCCCAGAACAGCAAAAAAAATAAAACACACTACATGGAGCCCTCATCAATGCCAGATCCCTGTCCGCTCACGCACTGGATATCAACAACCTAATCATAACCTTGAACTTAGACCTATTGGCTATTACTGAAACATGGCTTCACCAAGCCTTTGGCTTGGCACTGTCCCTAGCACTCCCCGAAAATTACACTATCCTCAGATGCGACAGAACAGACTCTTGAGGGGGATGTGTGGCCCTCATTCACAGGGACTCCCTCCAGATAAGACACTGCAGCTCCTCTCCAGAAGACCACTGTGAACAGTTATCAGTTGAACCTGTCACCGCACCTACGGATACCATCACCATACACATAGTATACCGTCAACCAGCCTCTTCTCATACTTTTGAAGAAAACCTCATCCACACCATAGGGGAAAACATCAAACCCACTACTAGAGTGATACTAGTAGGAGACCTCAACCTAGGCCACCATGACCGATCAGAACACACAGCAACAGGTGTTGCCAATGCCCTCTCAGACCTAGGCTTCAAACACTGCATCACATCCCCTACACATAACAAAGGTAGAACCCTGGACACCATTTCACCATCACCTCAAACAATGCCTGCCCTTGGTCAGACCATCACGTCCTTGCATTCACCATCCCATCCCTAAAACAAGCTCCACCCTCCCCATCACCACTGCCACCCACCTGGCCCTAAAGCTCAAAAGAAAACTCTGCAGAATCTATCTCCCCCTACCTCGTGCCCCTGACTCTGGAAAACCTAGCCTCAACCGACCCTGAGAAATGTACAGAGATCTATACAAGCACCTTAACCAAACCCATAGACTCAGTAGTGTCACTCCTTCCCAGAAAAACCAAACCCACAGACCACTGCAACCCCTGGTTCACCCTCAAGCTCCAAGAACTTTGCTCTCAGAAAAGACAAACAGAAGCTATCTGGAGAAAAAAAACAGAACATCCCAAACTGGCCTTTAACAAGATTGCAAAGGAATACAAGCAAGCCATCTCGCCAGCTAACGCAGCAATCTACAATGCCAGAATAGCCAAAGCGAACTCTAATTCGCAAGAACTATTCAAAATACTGAGAGAACTTGAGAACCCTGCATCACAACCCTACCAATCAACAAAGACGAAACATGGTGCACGAACTTAAAGAAGTCTATGTATGCCAAAACTTGCCTTCTCTAGAAAGAAATAGAAGATTAACGCACCAAGACTAGTCCCATCAAACCTTCCCCCTCCTCCATTTCACACGCATCACCCACCTTCTGCTCCAGAGAAGTCACAGAGGTGGAAACTGCCAATATCCTCAAAACCCTGAAACCAACCAAATGCAATGGAGACCTATGCCCAGCATCAATCATAAAAGACTGCTCAGCAGCTGTAGTCAATTTATCACAAAGTTCATCAATGCATCCATCACCACGAATCTTGTCCCAACTGATCTTAAAGAATCATGGGACCTCCCTCTCCTGAAAAAACCCTCCCTAGAACCGACACAACCCAGTAACTACCGCCCCATCACCGCAGTACCCTTCCTGCTAAAGATCCTAGACCGAGCAGCCTGCAACCAGATCCAACATTACCTAGAATCCAATCACATCCTAGGGATGCGACAATCAGGATTCCGTCCCAGCCATGGCACCGAGTTGCACTACTTGATCCAAATGGACTCCTTCAAGGATGAGGGCAAACCAGCACACCTCCTCCTACTAGACCTGTCGGCCACATTCCACCTAGTAGAGCACCAAATGCTATGCCATCACCTCACGGCCGCAGCCAACCCTTCCCCGGATTCCTCGCTTTGGATTGCCTCCTTTCTAGAAGTAAGGACCATGAGAGTCTTCTCTGACACTGACAGTGCCTCGCCCATCCCCATTCCATGTTGTGTCACCAATCCCTCTACAACATATTCACCAAACCCCTGTTTGACCTCCTGGATGACCTTGGCATATCCTACACAAACTACGCCGACAATACCCAAATCTTTCTTACACTGACAGGCTCCTATGACAAAGACTCATTAATGCTCTGAGCGTAAGGCCCTTTCGGTATTGTGCATGCAATGGATGGGTATGCAGAATAACTCCAATACCAAATAATCGAACCAACTCAGGAAGATGACAAAGGTGCTGTTTTATTAACAATTATCTAAAACAGGGAATTACAACAGACATCAACGGATGTTCGCTCGAGCTCTCAGTGTATTTCTCATAAAAACATCCTTACATGCAGAAAATACCTCAGACGTGACACCATACTATGTGGCAAATAAGATAAATCTATGAGGGATTGTGATAGGTTCAAGGGGAACATCTAAGTATACTTTCTATACAGGCTGGGATTGTGATTGGCTATCTACCGTCAAGTGGACAATTTATGCCTACCTCTAAAACATGTCATCTTCAGCACTATTAAGAACACAGTATATCATTGGCTCTCAAACTATAAGGCCTTTGTTATACGGCCCTCTATAATTGGTTGGTATGCTTGTGCCATGTCTGGAGCATTCGGTTCACTTAGCAGCACGTAAGCTCAGACCCAGGTGCCAGGAGGTGGACCTAAGTTTATCTCCCCACCCAATTAGCCCATCATCTCTCATCACCCATGCCTTCTGCCATGAAGATTGTCTTTGAACTTGGCCTTCCAAAGTATCCTTGTCTGTGGGAATATATGGGAGTGCAGGCTTTCACTATCATTGTTCTAGAACTCCACGCTCAACTCTATCTCCATCCTTGGTTCACTTGACCGGAGACCACGATTTGGTCCATTTTGCATCATTTAAATGTCTTAAATGAATAAAACGTATCACTCTTGGTGTTCTTTCTTTACACCTTAACAAGGGATGATTCAGCTTCTCACGTTCACTGCCTTCAAGAATAGATAACCGACCTTGGCTGCTTCGGCTTTGACACCAGGACAGACAGCCTTGCCATTCGTTTTCACGATCTTAGATTATTCTTGTTGCAACACAGTTCTCAGCCTTTCCTCTCCATGGGTTCTGGCTTACTAAATTCATGACACTGATGTCCATTTTCTATACAATGGTGGTTTCGCCTGCAGTCTATTCACTATATATAGCCAGCTTCTAAGATTACTTAATCTACTTGTGCTACAGCATCTGTACTGCTATTGAACGGCTTGCATTTTCTGCAGTGCTTTCACACGTGCAATCTTCTTTTTGCATATGAAAGTTTACTCGATTCTTAACTTCGTCATTAGTTTGTGTAAAATCCATGCATTCTCTTCAGTCAGTATCCTCAGGGTGTCACGCTCGTGTTTCGTGACATTACCAGCTCCTCTTTTTGCTCCTTTTCACATTCCTTCAGGGAGTTCGTTCCTCCCTCAGATTGCCATCTCTTCAGGGGATACATTTGATAGTGTTTTCTCAGTGGGTACCTTCTTTTGAATATTCGCTGTGGTATGGTCACAACTGCTGGTGTTAAGCATGGCGCAATCTCAGGCTTCCAACATATAGGAGGTAGGGGGGGGGGCGGATTTCCTGCAGAGGCATGCAGCTGCTCCTCTACAGATGAACAGAGTATACTCAACAATCCAGTCTTGGATGGCAACTAACTACTTGTGAATAAACAATGACAAGACTGAGATCCTACTAGTGGACTTCCCCACAATGCTTAAGAAACTCAGCCCGCAATTCACTTCTTTCCTGATAGATGGAATTCAGATCCTGCCTCAGATGCAATAAAAACCCTAGGTGTTTATCTAGACGCCTCTCTATCCCGCAACAAACAAGTCAGTGCTATTGCTATTTTAGCTTATACAACATAACTAATCAAAGCAGCTAGACAAATCCTCACCACAGAAAGCTACATTACTATTGCCAGAGCAATCACGGGGCAAGGTAAGATTATTTAAATGTCCTCTTTGCGCGCTTCCAAAAGGACTGCAAGTAATACAAAATAATGCCCTTAGAGCAGCATTGAACATCCCAAAAAAGGACCACATCACAGCCGCCAGAAAAAAGGGCCCACTAGCTCCCGATTAAAGATAGGATTATCTTCAAGACTCTCTCTATTGCCAACAAATGCTTGAGCAAGACTGCCCCTCAGTACCTACCTGTCCTAGAAAATCGAAATAACTAAATCCAACAGACCAACACAATCGCTCCATGCCCACAAACTAGCCATAGCAAGAGTGAAAAGAGCCCAAGGAGGGGGTGGGGAGTAAGCTTCCCAGCAGTCGCATTTAACCACTGGACCTCCCTCCCAGCAGAACTAAGAGCAGAGACCTCATACTGGGCCTTGCGAAAAACCCTAAAAACCTGCCTCTTTGCCTAACATCTGTCCACCAAGTTACTTCCCTGCATGCAACCTATGTCTTGAATGCACTGAACCTCTGAATGTCTTCTCACATTGAATTGCTGATATACCCACTGTTACGAAGCAAGCTTGTGTATAAATGTAACTGGTCTGTAACAGCTCCTTAATGCCTTGGCCACCCTGAAGACTCAACAGACTGCACGTGTGGCAGTGGTGATGGTGAGAATGGGGGCCATCTCGAAACTGTTTTCGGTGTGGGGCACATGCAGTTTAATCGGGTGGCCCACGTGGTGGACGGGGACACCAAGAAGAAGAAACTGTGAGGGCTAAGCCCCATTTAACATCAGGGGTAGCTCTCCTACTCCCATACTCCAGGTCATCAGTGGGAAATCCAACACCAGGACAGCACCAAATAAGTTTCTGTGAAAGTTTGGCTGAGTGCAGCAGTCACACCTATGTAACATAATGTAGTATATGTTTTATTTTAGTGTTTATTTGTTTGTTGTTTGTGGGCTGATGGGGCAGATCTGTTTCTAGTAAGTACTCCCGCCAGGGGACAGTAGAGGGGAATCGGGCATTAAAAGGATAGAAATATTTAACATTCAAGGTTTATATGTTTTTTAATACATAAAGAGGGGTCTCCATTTGGATCCCAAAAAAATCCACTATGGTGTCTGTGTCTACTGAAAGATTAAGGTAAAAACTCAGGGCATAGTCCATCTCATGTGTCACATTGTTTTTATTTTGCAGGTGCAGGGCCCATCATTATACAACTGGCCTGTGGTCTGGGGGTGGTTAGTTCCCATGGGGACTTGCTGTGGCCTGATAAAGGGATATGCACCCCTTTGCCCGGATCATGGCTGGACATCAATAGCCCTCCCTAAGCACATAAAACCACAAAAGGCAAAGGAGGTATATCTCTTAGTTGTGGCTGTTTTACCTTTATGATTTGGATCACTGTTAGTTTGTATAAGTGTGGGGGCAGAGGGAGAGCATCTGTGGCAGAAGTGGGCAGTTTAGCCACTACTCATCCTTATACTTCTGCAGAGCAGAAGTCATTTTGTCACAGGGGGGCAAACAAGTATTTGGGCTAGCCAGGCCCCTACAGGCCCCATGCGTTGCTATTGACCTGGAGAAACCTAATATTCTCAAAAGCATCGGCAAAGGTAGTAGGCCTGTCATTCTATAGGTGTTAGTGTTGGTTTGTTTATGGATAGACATAATGTTGGATGGATGGACCTTCGTAGCTGCCTCCAGTAAACGGAAGAGGAACATGCTTGCTTTGGGTAACACACGTGTCAGCATTAGTCATGTTCAAATGATAGAATTTTCATCCACTGTGAAAGGAGAGCCAGGGGGTATACATGTAATGAAAATACAACCTCTGTTTTGTATATAAAAAAGAGAAGTTATGTTGTAGGACATTATTAGGACCACCTCATGTTTCTTTTACAATATCTACATATGTGTTTATGTTTGAGATTTTAATTATATTTCACGATGTTTTGGGACATTGAGACACATGCAATTGTGTGTTAAAAACACATATACTTATTTTTTCACATATACATTCTGTAAAAGAGAAAACTGATGTCTCGAAATCATTGCAAAAGCCATTAGGTCTACCTTTTGATTGGGGTTGGTGTTTGTTTATTGATTGATAGAAGGTTAAATGGAAGAGTTTGATTGTGTGGGTGGAAACATAGCTTCTAAATGGGGCTTGTAGTTTAGTTTTTCCCATTGTAAATATTGTTTACAATGGGAAAAAAGTCCCAGCGTGCACAGTTGAATGCCAAAACTGGATCAAGGGTCACACATGGCATGGTGCCACGTGGCATCTATGTGGAGGATGGATGGATGGGTTGATGAGAATCATTGATTTGATTATTTATGTATTGTTGTATAATTGTACGATGTCTGGGCTGCTTCCTTGTCTCTCTTGTGTGCCAGTAGAGCCATCTTATCATGTCATGTAGGAACATTCAACAATGGGGATTCCAAGAGTCCAAGAGCGAAAGTTGACAGCGAGGTACCTAAGCTGCAGGTCTGCCATGCCTGTCATCATACAAACAAGAATGCTCAAGGTCTAACCTGGGGTATGCTTGCTGCTCTGTCTATTATTTATGTTCAAGTGAATTATGTTTGGCTTAATACATTGTTTATGCTGCAAAGCGAATGATTACTTACGCTCAACCTCTTTAGTGTAGAATGTTAAATTAATCCTACTCATTCCATCATTTTTCCATGTGCTCTTAGATTTCCGACTACTAATGAATCTTAAAATATGGTGTGAATTTGTTGTATTTATTCAACACTCTCCTCGATATGTGTACATAAACCTATCGCCAATCAATATACCCATTCATTGTATTTCAACTTAATGTAACTAACCATAATAAAATATGTTCAGCTTAGTTTGTATGCTGCTAAGGGCCTAATTCACAGAGCGTTTTCCAATGGGCGTTTGCCATTATAAAACGCTTCTGTGAAATAGGCCTAATATCTTGTATTTTCAATTTGAATGTAATGCAATGTTATTGGCCAAGTGCAAATAAACGCACATCTCCACATACGTGGTTGTGCACTTTAATCAAAATTTAAATGGATATGAATGGCTGGGTGCTTTAACCAAAATGTAAGTGGACATTGTTGTCCTACACTTGTTTCACACAGGGGAGTGTTCATTTTTTTATTTTTTATTTATTTATTGGGCATTTGTATGGTGTCTATACATTAGAAAGTGTTTCCAGGCACCACAAGACAAACATGGGGCTGGGGTACAGCGGAGAAAATAACAATAAAAGTTTCTACTAGGCCTTGTGACATTCTAATCGTGTAAGTGCAATAACAGGAAGTGCAGGGAGAGGGAGGGCCCCAATAAACTCTGTTTATGTTTTTCTTTTGGTTTTTGGGTACTATATCTATTTAACTTTAGTTCTTTTATATATTCATCTTTACCTTTTTTAAGTTTGATGAAGTTCAATTAAAGCAAATTCGTTTGACATAGTTACTCTTTTTCTTAATCTGTTGATAAACATAACAAATCTTTTCCTGCTATATATGTGTTCTATAAAATCTGCCACTACGCCTGGGTGTTCCACATTATACAATGTATATATACTTGCCTGATATATTTCACACTGAAGATGTATTTCTCCATTTGTGATTCAATTTCAGTTGTCAAATTACCGAGACCTTAATCATTTTTCAGTTGTATTAACCCAATATTGTCACAAGTTTCTCCCCTTCTCACCTGTTTTTCCTTTCTTGTGACGCTCTTGGTCTTAGCTTCTTTTTTCCTTACGGTCCAGGACTTGTATAAACCTGGACGTGGGTCTTCGGAGTCCAGCGTGAGGTTGCAGCCTTCCAAACAGAAGCGTTCAGTCTCCGGGAGAGGAACCAGGATACCGATGAGACAGCTCGAAGGAGTCGAGCTCCGAGATCGAGGAATTACCAGGAGTAGTCCACGAAACAGGTAAGGGGAAAGAGTAAATGAATGCCAGGAAGGAAGGAAGAAAAATAGGGTAACAATGAGAGCGAAGCGAACTTCGGAACGCACGTCTAGCTACACCAAGCAGTAGCGTTGAGACGCACAGCGCTGCGGAGGCGTGGCCTTTTTCTAGGAAGCGGAACATAGTAAGAGAGGGCAGGCACGCAGCGCATCGGAAGCGCCGGCCATGTTGTTAGAACCGCAGAGTTCACAACGCGGCACATCATGGACCATGAAGTCCAAAAAGGGCGGGCTCAGCGGATCATGACAGCATGCCCCCTCCTAAGGCCGGCACCACCGGGTTTGCCTGGGTGGATCCGATGATATCTTAGTAACAGGCGAGGGGCATTCATGTTTGAGACTGGTTCCCAGGTACGCTCACTGGGAGGGTGTCCCTTCCATTCAACCAGATACTGGAGTTGGCCGCGTCTGTATATGGAATCACATGTCCTGGAGACCTCGAACTCAAGTTGTTTTTTGACGAGTACTGGAGGGGGTCTAGGAGCAGTTTGGGTAGAATGCACACACGGTTTCAGCAAGGAAGTGTGGAAGACTGGATGAATCCTTTTCCATGAATCCGGAAGCTGGAGTCGGTAGGCTACTGGATTAATGATTTCTTTTATGGAGAAGAGTCCATAATACTTAGGGGCCAATTCATTTGGTCGTAGATGCATTGGAAGAAGTTTCGAGGACAACCAAACCTTGTCTCCACCCGCGTAGTGAGGGCTTGGTCTTCTTTTGGTGTCTGCATAACGTTTGCCATCTTTCCTGGCCTTTTCCAGTCGTTCTTTGGCGTCTTTGTGGACATTGATTAACATTTCGATCCAGGAATCGACCGTAGGGACTGGGGTTGGATGAGGCAGGACAGACGGTAGAACTGAAGGATGAAATCCCTGGCTACAGAAGAATGGGCTGGTTTTGATGGGTGAATGGTCCGAAATGTTGTACGCAAACTCAGCTACAGGGATCAGAAGTGACCAATCATCATGGACCTTGGTGGAAAAACAGCGAAGATACTGTTCTAAAGTCTGGTTGACTCATTCTGTTGCTCCGTTGGTTTGTGGGTGATTTCCTGATGACAACGCACTCTGAATTCCCAATATTTGACATAGTTTTTTCCAAAATTGGGATATGTATTGAGGGCCTCCATCAGAGATGATTTTGGAAGGCAGTCCATGAAGTCTGAATATGTGTTCCAGGAAAATACCAGCCAATTCTGATGAAGATGGGAGCTTGAGCAAGGGTGTAAAGTGAGCCATGTGAGTAAACAGATCAATTTGTAACCATTATGGTCGTGTACTCTCTGGATGGGGGTAATTCTACGATAAAGTCTGTGGCGATGATTTCCCAAGGCCGTGTTGGCATTACTGGTTGGTGTAAGAGACCTGCTGGTCTTCGGTTATCATGTTTGTTCTGGTTACAGACTGCACAAGATTGGACATAGGTTCTTACATCATCTTTCATCTGTGTCCACCAGAACTGTCTTCGTAGAAGATGGAGGGTGGTGGTGATACCTCGATGTCCTGAATGGAAGGTATCGTGACATAGTCTTGTGATTTTTTGTCTGAGTTCCTGTGTGGGTACTGCCAGCCGGTTTTCCTTGAAAAGATACCCGTCTTTCTGCTGGAGGTTCCTAAGATTGTTCCTTTCGTATTCCTTCCAGAGTTCAGAAGAAGATGTCTTAGCACGAATGTCCTCCAGGACAGAAATGGCTTGGGCTACAATTACTGTGTCAGGAAACATCTTGGGCAAGGAGCGTGCTTCGAGGGTCTGGTAGTCAGGACGTCTGGACAGGGCATCAGTTATGATGTTATGTGTTCCAGGAAGGTGAAGAATTTGAAACTGATATTGAGCAAAAAACAAGGCCCAACAGGCCTGTCGGCTGTTTCTGCACGCCAGGGATTGTAAGACTTGCAAATTCCGATGGTCCGTACAAACTTGTACTGGGTGTTTGGCTCCCAGAAGGAGATGACGCCAGTCAGTGAAGGCTTGTCGGATGGCTAGCAACTCCTTCTCCAGGACAGAATAATGAGTTTCACTGGGAGTCAAAGTACGGGATAGATAGGCAATGGGATGTTCCATCTTGTCATCAAGTTCCTGTTTTAAGACTGCTCTGAGTATGTTTGGTAAGCTTGGGGGATTTGGATGATATTGGAGACAGTTACTGAGGGTTGCTGAGGTTCCTGGAGATCTTCTGAAGGGCTTGACAAGGTGGTAAGAGATAAACAATAAGACATGCAATATTCTGAACCGAGAAACAAGGAACCTGCTCTCCAGTTGATGTAGGGATTATGCTTCTGTAACCACGGCATGCCCAAAACCAAGGGATAATGAGCCGATTTAATGATGTCAAATTTGAGAATTTCCTGATGATTATTTATTGACAACAGTAAGTCCTTGGTTTGGTGGGTTATGGGTCCAGAAGACAAGGGTCTACCATCAATGGCTTCGTCCGGTTGAACAACTTCTTTAGCTTCTCCTGGGATGTGATGTTCGACAACCCAATCATGGTCTATGAAAATGCCCATGGCACCACAGTCCACTAAAGCCAGGATGGGGTAGGAATGCTCTTTGGAAAAGGATAGTATTGTTTGCAGGATCACAAGAGTGTTCTGTCCAGGATATTTCAAGGAGGGAATAGACGAGGAGCAAACGTCTTTCTCCCGGAGCTGTGCTCCGCCTAGGATCGGGAGCTGGCGTTTCCCGAACACCGAGGTGGTGCTATAGGACATTCCCTTACAAGGTGTTTGTCTGAGGCGCAATACATGCATAGTCCAGTGTTCCAGTGTTGATCCTACGGGTCCTTTCCTGGGGGTAAATAGGTCCTCGGAAGGCTCCTAATTGCATTGGTTCAGGTTCAGAGACTTGAGTACTGGTTGCTTCTTTAGAACCAGGATAGTTTGTGGCTGGCTTAGGAGACATTGATTTAGATTTCCTCTTCTCCGCCTTCCTTTCCTGAATCCGGAAATCAATCTATAGAGAGAGATCCATGAGGGCTTGAAAGGAGCTAGGGCGAGCCACTCTGGCTAATTCGTCCTTTATTTCTTCATTTAAAGCTCTTCGAAAGAGGGTAAAGCTGGCTTACGTGGACCAATCAGCCTCTTTGACTAGCTGTTTGAAGCGTGTCACATACGTGAGCATGTACTGGGTCCCTTGTTGGAATTCGAGCAGTCTTTCCTGAGCACTGTATACAAGCTCAGGGCGATCAAACATGGCCTTAAGGGCTTCAACAAACCCATCGTAGTCATCCAGGAGAGCATCGCCAGCATTGACTAAGGGAGTAGCCCACGTTAAGGCATTGCCCGTCAGATGGGATATCATGAAGCCAACCTTAGCTCATGGAGTGGAAAAATAGCATGGTTTGAAAGTGAAGTGTACCAAACAGGAATCTAGGAAGGCACGTAGAGTCTTTGATGATCCGTCGTATTTGTCTACTACTCCCCCTAACAGAACACTTTCCTTTGCAGCAGAATCTCTGGACAAGACCAGCTGCTTTAATGCAGCATTCTCAGCCATAAGGTTGTGAACTTCAGTGGTTAATTCTTGCATGCCTCTCATGAGGTCCTGGACTGCGGCTTCCATATCTGTTTTTGTATCAGGTTTTAGTCGTCTCAATCTGTCACAAGTTTCTCCCCTTCTCACCTGTTTTTCCTTTCTTGTGACGCTCTTGGACTTAGCTTCTTTTTTCCTTACGGTCCGGGACTTGTATAAACCTGGACGCGGGCCTTCGGAGTCCAGCGTGAGGTTGCAGCCTTCCAAACGGAAGCGTTCAGTCTCCGGGAGAGGAACCAGGATACCGATGATACAGCTCGAAGGAGTCGAGCTCCGAGATCGAGCGCGAGGAATTACCAGGAGTAGTCCACGAAACAGGTAAGGGGAAAGAGTAAATGAATGCCAGGAAGGAAGAAAGAAAAATAGGGTAACAATGAGAGCGAAGCGAACTTCGGAACGGACGTCTAGCTACACCAAGCAGTAGCGTTGAGACGCGTGGCGCCACGGAGGCGTGGCCTTTTTCTAGGAAGCGGAACATAGTAAGAGAGGGCTGGCGTGCAGCGCTTCGGAGGCGCCAGCCATGTTGGTAGAACCGCAGAGTTAACACTGCGGCCCATCATGGACCATGAAGTCCAAAAAGGGCGGGCTTGGCGGATCATGACAAATATAGTGAGTCCACAAACAAGATTACCAGAACATTTGTGTGCTTATCCGTCATAGTTTAGTATCGTAGAAAAAAACGTAATCAAAAATGAAGAATGACGTGATAGCTGCACCGCCTGCAGGATTCCTTAAATGTGGCAATTGCAGTGCATGTAAATATGCAACTAACAATAGACAAGCATTTTGTGACAAAAGAGGCAAAAAGACTGGGCTCACACAATGTA
Source organism: Ambystoma mexicanum (assembly GCF_040938575.1). NCBI lineage: Eukaryota > Metazoa > Chordata > Amphibia > Caudata > Ambystomatidae > Ambystoma > Ambystoma mexicanum. The sequence goes on along the minus strand of NC_090932.1, from coordinate 916,606,432 downwards.
TAAACTGCAATAGTAAATATGTAGTATATGTCATAATGGGTATTTGCGATCAAATATACATTGGGAGCACAATAAGGCAGCTGAAATGCAGAATGAATTAACATTTAAGGTACAGCAAGATAAAAGATGATAAAACAACCGTTGGATCAACACTGAATAATGGAACGCACTGGAAAAAGGCAGATGTTTTGGCATTGTTAGAGTGAACACATCATCAGGAGGAGGGAACAGAGAAAAAGGTGTAAGTCAAAAAGAAGCATAAAGAATGTTTCAATTGTATACTATTTTAAATGGACTATATGCCGTTATAGTATGCATCTAATGTGACATTTAGATGTTTAGTACCCTTTGCATTAGCCTATTAGCTCCTAGTTCTGCAACATAGAGAAAGTGAGAAACAGATGTAATGTCAGAGTTATGGAAATAACGTCATAGAAGAAAAGGAAGAAAAGACATTTAACATGGAAATAAAAGGCAATCTAAAGAGAAGGACAAGTGAAGAAATGTAAAGCAACATGGCAAGAGACAAAGTGGAATAAAAAAACAGTCAGGGATAAAGTGAACGATAGGGTACTCAGGCAATAGAAAGAGGGGCTAATGTGTGTGCATTTTTGAATGCAGGCAGCAGTTTGGGAAAAGCAAGTTTTGCTATCTTTTGAGCACTCCAGAGTGTCTATTCTGAAATCTGCATCTCTCAATGTTAAATTGTGAAACAAAAGTATCATTTTTCAACCTCTGCATTTCTTTTAATCTTATGTGCACTATTTTTTAAGTCCTCCATTAAACGTACTTTAATAAATCTAGCAGTATCATCACTGATTCTCTGGAGGGAAGCTTCTCTTACATAGCCAGGGAAAGGCAGAAGCTACCCGACTTTGACCCTGGAGGTGGCTATCTGTGGGAGGACAATGTAGCAGAAGACAAACTCCAGATAGATACACAAATACTGGATCAAAATAATCCTTCAGCCTCAATTTCTAATGACACCCATGTGCCTCTGCAACATAAATATACGATTTATTGTGATGTAGATAAAGAATCCCCAGATGATTTTCTTAGCCATCAACCTTATTTACCTTTAACCTCTCTCCATTTAAGTACTGAGACGAGGAAGAGAGATGGAGCAATGATGATGCCTAGAAGCAGTAAGCCAATTGCCTATTGTCTGGAAGTTTAAAACTACCACAGCTGATAGCATGAGTGTGTCAGAGCCTGGTGTTGTCGGCAGCATGAGTGAACGCTGACAAGGACTCCAGAAGTAAGAAGCTTGTGGATCGTAGCACGAAGGCTCAATTGGAGGGTGTGAGGAAGAACTGAACTGGAAGCAGCATGCTACCTGGAGACTGGGAGCAGCAGGAGCCACCTGGAGTGAGAGAGACCAGAGTGAAGACAGGCCGGCTGACAGGATGAACGCCTAGTCAGCAGACCGAACGAGAAGCCAAAAAGGAGTTGCGGCTCAGGACTTCCTCCACTTCATGGTCCCTTTGGCAACGCTGGAGACACAGGCATCCACATGGAGTCTTTTCCTCCACAAGATGGCGCTCTGTATATGCCATGTATAGAACCGAGTAAAGCGTTCCACACTTTTCCAACTTGGACGCTCTAAGCGGCGTTCTCTCACAGGAGGGGCTGAACCAAACAACTCTATTTAATGTAGACAGCCGGTAGGTTTGTTGCGTCACTTTGCTTTTCTTAGCTCAGGCGCTCTCGTAGTTTGTTTCCTTGTGTTTCTGCACTTCTGATTGTTGGCATCGCAAAGCGTTCTTCTCCCGCTCGCTGCTGACTTCTCTGAATTCTAATTCCCCTGTCGGCTCCGCTGAGCGCGGTTCTGTCCCCGCTCACTGCTGGCGTCTGTGTTCTGCTGCCTTCTTGTGTTTTCTTACTCTTTCCTCATTGTGGCTTCTGCCTCTCGCTAGCCCCGGTGTCTGAATTGCCTTCCGGAGTTATTCATTCTCAGCATTACCGACTCTCCACTCAGCCAGTTCATCCTTCCAGCAGCCACATTCTGAAGTCATCAGTCTTTCTCCACCTGCTGATTCCTCCTCTACCTCTCAACTTTTGGTCAGCTATCAACTTACATCAACCTGCTGGAACACAGGGTTTTTCCCACAAGTGGGTTTATTCCCTTTGGGCTTTACCCATTTGGCGCACATAGTTGACAGTCTATCTGAGGCTATTGAACGCTGTTTGAGGCACTGTTCCACTTGCAACCTTCGTTGTCGCCAAATACTCCCGAAAGACAAAACCATAATCAGGTCAGTCCTGGGCACTTATCATCTTACAATGCTAGGACTGCCAGAGATGTCCGGTAAGCTATTGCGGTGCCTAGCAGCGAATGTCGCGTCACACAGAGTATGCAAGAGAAAGTCACTGAAAGCAACAATAAAACTGATATAAATAAGAACATTGGTGAAAGAAGGTCGGAGACCCAATACTCCAAAGGAAGGAGTGATGTGTATATGAACATTTTAAAAAGTGAGACAGAAACCCAAAGCCGTAAAAGAGGAACTAAGATACTTAAGAATAGAGTGGATAAGGGGTCAGAGACCCTACCCTTGAAAAGGGGGGATAATATGATATGATATGATATTTTATTTATATCGCGCTCATACACCAGTACGAACTATGTTGAAAAGGGGTAAGTGACCCAACTGTGGAAAGCTATTGTGACATGGATGAAAGAAAGAGTGAATAAATAAAGAGAAAGTTTGCAAAGGTAGCGGGTGCCCCTCTCTCGACAGAACAAGGCCTGATAACCTGTTCAGTGGTTATTAACCACTTGAGAGTTCGCAGCCACTGCTTTTACTCACTGTGCCTTTCACAGATGGGAAATATCCATTTGCATATCAGTCTTTGTCCTGCCCAGGGGCAGTCCAGCACCGAAATGCAATGGCAATTCCAACCTGAACGAGAGTACCACCAGCAACCCCATACACGTGTTTCACCCTTGTTGGGGATCATCAGTGAGGTGAAGCTGATGCCTCTCTAAGCACAGTGAGAGGGAGACCACGTCTGGTTGCCCCCAGGAGACCTAGGGTTACCAATCCCAGGTTCCTTGAAATTTAGTTTGCAAAGGTAGCGGGCGCCCCTCTCTCGACAGAACAAGGCCTGATAACCTGTTCAGTGGTTATTAACCACTTGAGAGTTCGCAGCCACTGCTTTTACTCACTGTGCCTTTCACAGATGGGAAATATCCATTTGCATATCAGTCTTTGTCCTGCCCAGGGGCAGTCCAGCACCGAAATGCAATGGCAATTCCAACCTGAACGAGAGTACCACCAGCAACCCCATACACGTGTTTCACCCTTGTTGGGGATCATCAGTGAGGTGAAGCTGATGCCTCTCTAAGCACAGTGAGAGGGAGACCACGTCTGGTTGCCCCCAGGAGACCTAGGGTTACCAATCCCAGGTTCCTTGAAATTTAGTTTGCAAAGGTAGCGGGCGCCCCTCTCTCGACAGAACAAGGCCTGATAACCTGTTCAGTGGTTATTAACCACTTGAGAGTTCGCAGCCACTGCTTTTACTCACTGTGCCTTTCACAGATGGGAAATATCCATTTGCATATCAGTCTTTGTCCCGCCCAGGGGCAGTCCAGCACCGAAATGCAATGGCAATTCCAACCTGAACGAGAGTACCACCAGCAACCCCATACACGTGTTTCACCCTTGTTGGGGATCATCAGTGAGGTGAAGCTGATGCCTCTCTAAGCACAGTGAGAGGGAGACCACGTCTGGTTGCCCCCAGGAGACCTAGGGTTACCAATCCCAGGTTCCTTGAAATTTAGTTTGCAAAGGTAGCGGGCGCCCCTCTCTCGACAGAACAAGGCCTGATAACCTGTTCAGTGGTTATTAACCACTTGAGAGTTCGCAGCCACTGCTTTTACTCACTGTGCCTTTCACAGATGGGAAATATCCATTTGCATATCAGTCTTTGTCCTGCCCAGGGGCAGTCCAGCACCGAAATGCAATGGCAATTCCAACCTGAACGAGAGTACCACCAGCAACCCCATACACGTGTTTCACCCTTGTTGGGGATCATCAGTGAGGTGAAACTGATGCCTCTCTAAGCACAGTGAGAGGGAGACCACGTCTGGTTGCCCCCAGGAGACCTAGGGTTACCAATCGGTGCTGGACTGCCCCTGGGCAGTACAAAGACTGATATGCAAATGGATATTTCCCATCTGTGAAAGGCACAGTGAGTAAAAGCAGTGGCTGCGAACTCTCAAGTGGTTAATAACCACTGAACAGGTTATCATGTCTGTTCTTGCGAGAGAGGGGCGCCCGCTACCTTTGTAAAACTATTTTTTAAGGAACCTGGGATTGGTAACCCTAGGTCTCCTGGGGGCAACCAGACGTGGTCTCCCTCTCACTGTGCTTAGAGAGGCATCAGCTTCACCTCACTGATGATCCCCAACAAGGGTGAAACACGTGTATGGGGTTGCTGGTGGTACTCTCGTTCAGATTAGAATTGCCATTGTATTTCGGTGCTGGACTGCCCCTGGGCAGGACAAAGACTGATATGCAAATGGATATTTCCCATCTGTGAAAGGCACAGTGAGTAAAAGCAGTGGCTGCGAACTCTCAAGTGGTTAATAACCACTGAACAGGTTATCATGTCTGTTCTTGCGAGAGAGGGGCGCCCGCTACCTTTGTAAAACTATTTTTTAAGGAACCTGGGATTGGTAACCCTAGGTCTCCTGGGGGCAACCAGACGTGGTCTCCCTCTCACTGTGCTTAGAGAGGCATCAGCTTCACCTCACTGATGATCCCCAACAAGGGTGAAACACGTGTATGGGGTTGCTGGTGGTACTCTCGTTCAGATTAGAATTGCCATTGTATTTCGGTGCTGGACTGCCCCTGGGCAGGACAAAGACTGATATGCAAATGGATATTTCCCATCTGTGAAAGGCACAGTGAGTAAAAGCAGTGGCTGCGAACTCTCAAGTGGTTAATAACCACTGAACAGGTTATCATGTCTGTTCTTGCGAGAGAGGGGCGCCCGCTACCTTTGTAAAACTATTTTTTAAGGAACCTGGGATTGGTAACCCTAGGTCTCCTGGGGGCAACCAGACGTGGTCTCCCTCTCACTGTGCTTAGAGAGGCATCAGCTTCACCTCACTGATGATCCCCAACAAGGGTGAAACACGTGTATGGGGTTGCTGGTGGTACTCTCGTTCAGATTAGAATTGCCATTGTATTTCGGTGCTGGACTGCCCCTGGGCAGGACAAAGACTGATATGTAAATGGATATTTCCCATCTGTGAAAGGCACAGTGAGTAAAAGCAGTGGCTGCGAACTCTCAAGTGGTTAATAACCACTGAACAGGTTATCATGTCTGTTCTTGCGAGAGAGGGGCGCCCGCTACCTTTGTAAAACTATTTTTTAAGGAACCTGGGATTGGTAACCCTAGGTCTCCTGGGGGCAACCAGACGTGGTCTCCCTCTCACTGTGCTTAGAGAGGCATCAGCTTCACCTCACTGATGATCCCCAACAAGGGTGAAACACGTGTATGGGGTTGCTGGTGGTACTCTCGTTCAGATTAGAATTGCCATTGTATTTCGGTGCTGGACTGCCCCTGGGCAGGACAAAGACTGATATGTAAATGGATATTTCCCATCTGTGAAAGGCACAGTGAGTAAAAGCAGTGGCTGCGAACTCTCAAGTGGTTAATAACCACTGAACAGGTTATCATGTCTGTTCTTGCGAGAGAGGGGCGCCCGCTACCTTTGTAAAACTATTTTTTAAGGAACCTGGGATTGGTAACCCTAGGTCTCCTGGGGGCAACCAGACGTGGTCTCCCTCTCACTGTGCTTAGAGAGGCATCAGCTTCACCTCACTGATGATCCCCAACAAGGGTGAAACATGTGTATGGGGTTGCTGGTGGTACTCTCGTTCAGATTAGAATTGCCATTGTATTTCGGTGCTGGACTGCCCCTGGGCAGGACAAAGACTGATATGCAAATGGATATTTCCCATCTGTGAAAGGCACAGTGAGTAAAAGCAGTGGCTGCGAACTCTCAAGTGGTTAATAACCACTGAACAGGTTATCATGTCTGTTCTTGCGAGAGAGGGGCGCCCGCTACCTTTGTAAAACTATTTTTTAAGGAACCTGGGATTGGTAACCCTAGGTCTCCTGGGGGCAACCAGACGTGGTCTCCCTCTCACTGTGCTTAGAGAGGCATCAGCTTCACCTCACTGATGATCCCCAACAAGGGTGAAACACGTGTATGGGGTTGCTGGTGGTACTCTCGTTCAGATTAGAATTGCCATTGTATTTCGGTGCTGGACTGCCCCTGGGCAGGACAAAGACTGATATGCAAATGGATATTTCCCATCTGTGAAAGGCACAGTGAGTAAAAGCAGTGGCTGCGAACTCTCAAGTGGTTAATAACCACTGAACAGGTTATCATGTCTGTTCTTGCGAGAGAGGGGCGCCCGCTACCTTTGTAAAACTATTTTTTAAGGAACCTGGGATTGGTAACCCTAGGTCTCCTGGGGGCAACCAGACGTGGTCTCCCTCTCACTGTGCTTAGAGAGGCATCAGCTTCACCTCACTGATGATCCCCAACAAGGGTGAAACACGTGTATGGGGTTGCTGGTGGTACTCTCGTTCAGATTAGAATTGCCATTGTATTTCGGTGCTGGACTGCCCCTGGGCAGGACAAAGACTGATATGCAAATGGATATTTCCCATCTGTGAAAGGCACAGTGAGTAAAAGCAGTGGCTGCGAACTCTCAAGTGGTTAATAACCACTGAACAGGTTATCATGTCTGTTCTTGCGAGAGAGGGGCGCCCGCTACCTTTGTAAAACTATTTTTTAAGGAACCTGGGATTGGTAACCCTAGGTCTCCTGGGGGCAACCAGACGTGGTCTCCCTCTCACTGTGCTTAGAGAGGCATCAGCTTCACCTCACTGATGATCCCCAACAAGGGTGAAACACGTGTATGGGGTTGCTGGTGGTACTCTCGTTCAGATTAGAATTGCCATTGTATTTCGGTGCTGGACTGCCCCTGGGCAGGACAAAGACTGATATGCAAATGGATATTTCCCATCTGTGAAAGGCACAGTGAGTAAAAGCAGTGGCTGCGAACTCTCAAGTGGTTAATAACCACTGAACAGGTTATCATGTCTGTTCTTGCGAGAGAGGGGCGCCCGCTACCTTTGTAAAACTATTTTTTAAGGAACCTGGGATTGGTAACCCTAGGTCTCCTGGGGGCAACCAGACGTGGTCTCCCTCTCACTGTGCTTAGAGAGGCATCAGCTTCACCTCACTGATGATCCCCAACAAGGGTGAAACACGTGTATGGGGTTGCTGGTGGTACTCTCGTTCAGATTAGAATTGCCATTGTATTTCGGTGCTGGACTGCCCCTGGGCAGGACAAAGACTGATATGCAAATGGATATTTCCCATCTGTGAAAGGCACAGTGAGTAAAAGCAGTGGCTGCGAACTCTCAAGTGGTTAATAACCACTGAACAGGTTATCATGTCTGTTCTTGCGAGAGAGGGGCGCCCGCTACCTTTGTAAAACTATTTTTTAAGGAACCTGGGATTGGTAACCCTAGGTCTCCTGGGGGCAACCAGACGTGGTCTCCCTCTCACTGTGCTTAGAGAGGCATCAGCTTCACCTCACTGATGATCCCCAACAAGGGTGAAACACGTGTATGGGGTTGCTGGTGGTACTCTCGTTCAGATTAGAATTGCCATTGTATTTCGGTGCTGGACTGCCCCTGGGCAGGACAAAGACTGATATGCAAATGGATATTTCCCATCTGTGAAAGGCACAGTGAGTAAAAGCAGTGGCTGCGAACTCTCAAGTGGTTAATAACCACTGAACAGGTTATCATGTCTGTTCTTGCGAGAGAGGGGCGCCCGCTACCTTTGTAAAACTATTTTTTAAGGAACCTGAGATTGGTAACCCTAGGTCTCCTGGGGGCAACCAGACGTGGTCTCCCTCTCACTGTGCTTAGAGAGGCATCAGCTTCACCTCACTGATGATCCCCAACAAGGGTGAAACACGTGTATGGGGTTGCTGGTGGTACTCTCGTTCAGATTAGAATTGCCATTGTATTTCGGTGCTGGACTGCCCCTGGGCAGGACAAAGACTGATATGCAAATGGATATTTCCCATCTGTGAAAGGCACAGTGAGTAAAAGCAGTGGCTGCGAACTCTCAAGTGGTTAATAACCACTGAACAGGTTATCATGTCTGTACTTGCGAGAGAGGGGCGCCCGCTACCTTTGTAAAAATAAAGAGAAAGCCCTGGTAGATTAGTGCACCAGCCCAACTGGGAGTCTGAGACGCATAACCAGGAGGGCAGATAAAAAGTGAAGAAATATCCTGGTAGGAGAGTAAACCAGGAGTGAGAAGGAAAGTGATATCCTGGCAGGAGAGTACACCAGGAGTAAGAAGTAAAGTGATATCCTGGGAAGGAAGTAAACCAGGAATAAGAAGTGAGACTCATATACCAGAGAGGAAGATAATAAGTAAAGCGATACTGTGGCAAGGGAGTAAACCAGGGGTGAGAAGCAAAGTGATATCCTGGCAAGAGAGTAAACCAGGAGTGAGGAGTGAAGCAATATTCTGGAAAGGGAACAACCCAGGAGTGAGACGAGAAGTAATGTGATATCCTGGCAAGGGAGTAACCCAGGAGTGCAAAAGCAAAATAAACTCGATGTTGTGGAAATAAAAGGGAGTACGCACACCCCTGAAGAGAGAGTCATAAATACTCTAGCAGGAGAGTACACCAGGGGTGGAAAGTGAATCAGCTGGAGTGGTGTAAAGAAACTGCATATTTGAAGGAAACTCAAAGGAAGGCTTATGCCCTTGTGAGATACTATTAAAACTTGATAAAGAGACACTTTAAACTGCCAGAAGGATTCTAGGGAAAGGGAGACCCCTTTCCTGGCAGAACACTGTTTTATTCTTATGTTCTGCACCTTAAACCCTTATGGTGAGAACTTCTGAAACAAGCTACAGGCATATAGCAACCCAGAGTATCTCGATACACGTTATACTGAGTTTAGAGTGTAAGGGTCGGATTAGGATTTTCGGACAGAGGACTCTCTTTATATTTAAACCTCCTGACACAGACAGTGCTTAGTTTTGTTGAGTCAGGGAAACCGCTCTAAGATTTTGGGATAAATAGGATTTTTCCCGACCCTTCATATTATTTTCGGAAAATAAGTCTATAGAAATTAACAAACATGCCTTATCCTTAACCCCTTACACTACACAGTCCCAAACTCACGAGACTCTAAAAGTTCCTGGGTTGTAATGAGTAATTCCTAACTAAGAGGAAATTCCTCCGTCCCCTACACACCAAAGTCACTAAGATACACTCAGTCAAAGTGTACAAATAGACATAAATGTATGTAAAACAACATTTGTTGGTTTGATTCTGGCAAATGTCAGAATTTAATTAGTAATGTAAAAAAGAACAGCAATAATATTTAACACAAAATGTTATAAAGAGCTCTACTCATTTTGGGATCAGAATCCCTTCATCAGGAGCAGTTAAACTTATTGGCAATACACATTTTCTTCAAACTTCAAGCTTTGTTTGTCTCTGAGGAGTACATACAAAAAGTTCTTTTAGTCTAAAGATCTCTAGGTAGCTCATTTAAATGATGTATTCTTTCTAGTGAAATAAAAGAATACATTATTTAAATGAGCTACCTAGAGACCTTTAGACTACAGTAACTTTGACTGAGTGTATCTTAGTAACTTTGGTGTGCAGGGGACGGGGGTGTCCACCAATTAGGACACTACTGTTCTCTTGATTCACAGAAGCAGCTTTTTGTGCCATAGCTGCATTTTCTGCCCTACACCAATAATTTAGTCTTACTGACAAGCACCACACTCCAAAATGCTAGAGGTCATTTCGCCACATTACCCTAAAAAAACAGCCATTTTGGCAGAATTACCGCTAGTGGAATTACTGCCAGTGGTAATTCCACTGAAATCCCAAGGAGTCCTATGGACTCCATAAAGGGGGACTAACACTGCCATACCACCGCTTGCAATTTGACAGTAATTCCGCCAGACCAAGTGGCAGTACCAGTAAATCCGTTTGGTGGTATCTTGGCAGATTTACTGCCGAGATAATGCCAAACTTGTAATGTGGCCCAAAGTCTTTATGGCTTATGTGGGAATTGCACAAGATAACGCTGTTAATATTCATACTAAAGCAATGGTTCTGGTTTCGGAACCCTCATAACAACCTCCAGGGAGCACCCCTTAATTTTATACACTATGATCAAATATAAGGTTTCTGACCCTCTGCTGTCTCCAATTTTGAATGAAGCCCCAGACCAATGGAGGCTTCCTCTCCCTACGGGGAAGAACAAAAAGGGCTGTGAGTATGAGACACGAGTAGAGAGCAGGAGAGAGAGTCAGAAACCTGCAGAGCCAAGTAGATAAGGGTTTGGAAAGTAAACCCCAGCAGACGGCAAAGTGCGTGGAGGAGCGAGAAAGCTGGCTACCTGGAAGGATCTCGGGAGCTGGAAAAGCATTGGGCCTGCCGCCAACTGAAAAGCCTTGACCACACAGAAGGTGGTTCACTGACACCTGCTGGAACCGATGATGAAGTCCCTTGCCAAACCGTCAGGAAACACTGAAGCCCGCGCAATGACGCCTCCGCTGAGGAGACCGCTTTCCCCAAAGGGCGCTGCTGTAGTAAAAGAGGCACTTGGCATGTCCCGGAAGGCAGGAGGAGGATGAACAAGCCCGGCAATATCCCAAGAGGGGCTGAGAGAGCGAAGAGCCCAAATGGGCTAAGAAATCAGATTGCCAAAGAGGGGCTGAGAGCGTGAGTCCAAGAGGGTATGGTAGCATCCGGAAGTGTTTCTGAAGTGTCTGGCTGTTGGGCTGGGAAGGCTGTCACTCCGTGCTCCTGATCCTTGAAGTGCATGCTATGTTCCTCCATCAGCAAGAGGAAGCTTGCCTACCGTAGAAACACTGCAACTCTAACCCACGTCTCTTTCAACTCCACCCTCTGATCCGCCCACTGTCTCCCAGCCAACCCATAAAATCCTGGTGCACTCGCATCTCTTGCGCGCATCCACAAGTGTCTCTGAAGTGTCTGGCTGTTGGGCTGTTCGGCTGGAAGGTGACGGTGGCAGGGGCTGGTAGTAGTAAGTTGATCAATACTTTGTATCCCTCTTTGCCCATGTGCTGGCTTTTGCTCTTTGGTTACGCAGTTGAAATCTCCTGTGTTGTGCCTGAGGAACCAAGTTTTTATGACTGATACTACTTTGTTTTAGCTATTGTTTAACTGGTAGCCACTAAGCTAAGCACGCTGTGTACTGAAGCACTTGTTCTTCAGTCATTCGATTTTAGTCAACAATTGTTGAATCTGAGCAATAACGTGTTATATTAGTACACGAAGCTGAAACATGGTGGGTAGCCTACGGAGTGGAAAGCATCTCTCTAAGGCAAAGGCGCACACTGGTTTAAACTATACTTCTCCCATCCAGTTACATGAATCTTGTGAGGAGATTGTGGAGCCTGCTTCACAAGTCATTTCATACGGTGAATATGCAATGGATACGAATACCGTGGCCTATAGCCAGCAATCTCTTGCCATTGAACTGAATGATAGTTTGAATACTCACCTGCTTACACCAGCACAGAGACCTCCCACGTGTGTGGCTTCCGAATATAATGGTAACTATCAACTTACTTACGTGAAGGGTAAACCGTTTACTGGGCATTGTACTGAACAAGCTAATTGTAGAGCTGGAGAGACGTTTAACAACTGTATTTCTGATGTTTCCTGGCTCCTACTTTACAAAATGAATGGGGGAAATGTTGTAGAATTTCTTTGGACCCCACAGTGTTCCTACCCTCTGAGGTTGAATGTATTTGTTTACACAATTACCAGGGTGACAACACGTTGGATCCGATGTTGGGGCACTCTGGTCAGTATCCCGGAAGGGCAATGCGGCCTTCGACGAGTTCTAAAGCGCATTTCCACAACGGTAGCCACTCTAGGGAGATTCCTATGGCAAAAAACAAAATATATGATGCTTCAGATTGTGATGGTAGCGACCATTATGTCAAGCAAAATGGCATAAACGCATCAGCATGCCAAGCTAACAAACCTGAGCATCCTAGCACTCCGAATGTAGACGTTCTGTCATTTTCAGTAATTTCTAGCATCTTTAACCTTTTAGATAAAAGACATGACTTGACACACGTGCATCTTGATAATTTAAAAACAATGATTGAGGATCTTTTGGGTAAAATCAGTAAACTTGAAGGTTTCATGTTAGCGCATGTCACTTGTCAGTCCGAGAAATTGGGTCTTTTGGACGTATGTATTACAAAACATCTGGCTCCTGCTATCCCTGTTGTGTGTAACAAATTTACTCAAACTCTTAAGGGGGGTCCTGTGAATGCCTTATCTCGGCGCTCATATGCGAAAGTTGTCTCCGTTGGAGCTGCACCCATTGCCCCCAACTCTGATGACATGCCTGCCCCTCTACTGGAAGCCATTCAATTAAATTCTTTAAAATTGGATGATGTATTTCGCTACTTAATCTCGCATCACACAAGAGCACATGATGGCGGCAAAGCTTCAAGGTCTACGGCTATCAAAGATGCTCCAAATACTGTAAATCAGGAGGACGCTCCAAATAGTCCCTCGCCTCTTATTGAGCAAACAGCAACGATTTAAGCGGAGCCTCCTGACGTCATAAATGACCAACAAATCGCCACTGAGGCTAATGCAGGTGAATTCATTGCTTCTTGGTCTGGGCACGTTTCAATTGATTCAAATACACTCTTATATTCACGTAAAATGAGACGTGTCCATGCAAGAGCACTCAAATGAAATAACAACACGAAAAAAAATAATAATACTGTATCTTATGATACCCAAAAAAACAACAAAAAAAACAATCACCTGAGAAAGGCAGAGGTCAAAACTGTAACATAAAACAACTGGCAGACATGTCCAATAACGATGCACAAATTGATTTGAATCAACTAAATGAGGAATCTAAACAAGTTCTCAATCCAGACACGCCTGGTAGACAGGGGTACTTGTCCAATGTAAAAGCTTCTCCGAGTGAATCTCCAAAATCTGGGAATGGTGAATCGTTATCACCACCCGCAGGGCAACCTCCCCTCAAACAAGGTCAATTATTTAACTTTTATCCATTGGCAGCTAACAAAATAACTGGTGTATTTTCTGCCCATAGTGGTAAGCTAGCTACACCCATGGCGGTTTCCTTAAAGGAACCCATTCCGCCTGAAGCTACACTACCTAAATCTCATCTTTTGTTGCAGACTCAGATTACGCCACTGCCATCTGCGATTCCTGACTCGAACTCACTAAATGTTGAGATTGCACGGGTTATACCCGTCTCGGGATCGGCATCTGTCAACGATCACAATGTCCCCATTAGGTAGCCCCGCGCCTAACATCGGAGTTGCAAGCGAACATTGGAAGTGCAGAGCTGGAACCGAGTCCACCAAGCACCCAGTTAATTAATTATTCTAAGATGGAGAAAGAGGAAATTGGGTTTGCTAGGGATACTGCGCACATTCTGGGGTGGCGTAGTGATACTAAGCAAAATGGCCCACAGAGACTAAAGTGGTCTTTTTTATTTAACATCTTTAAAGGCAGTCCGCAATTGTGAAACCTTCACTCAGATGACATTGTGTGGATTAGGTTGGCAAATCATGACAACTTCTGTATGATTTGTGCTCTGCAATCGGTGATTATACTAAAGTTGTTATGGGAACACAGAGAGGATTTTGAATTGCGTGGCCTTTCGCTTTGTTTATTTTGCACCATCGAAGAGGCCATTGATTTCCTTGAGGAACAATTGCCACCTTCTGAGTACAACACACAAGGCGTTACCACCACCACCCATCGCCCCTGCTAAAAACGTCAATCTAATAATGCAGATATCTTCATTGGTAGGGGCTGCCTCGAATATCACGTGGTTAGCTCCACTCTTGACATCAATCATAGAAATGTCTAGAAATACTAAACAATCCTAGCCAGCTGGCATTTAATATTGTATCTCGGAACTGCTGTGGGCTTAACAATTTGAGAACCTGGCTCCCAGTGACCGCTGTTGTGGATCATCCCATGGTCCTATTTTTACAAGAAACTATGTGGACAAACTACTTTGTTGCTGATGGCTTTTCTACCTTTTGTGTACCTACCGTGCAAGGCACTGTTGGCCGCCCTTCAGGAGGGGTAGCTATTTTACTAAACAATGCTATCAATCACGCATCCTGTGTAATATTCTCTTCTAATGAAATGCTAGTAATTGAATATATTCCGACACTTGATCCCCCTTGCACCCTTCTATTGATCTGCATGTACTACAATCCAGTATCTCAACTTCTGAATGATTTCTTAGATCTTTTGGATGGGGTCCTTGAAGAGGCTCTTCTAAAAATTACCATATAATCATAGGTGGCAATTTCAATTCAGCATGCATAAGTACCACTGCTATGCTTAAGGCTAATTCAGTCCACAATCATCAATGGTCATATGCACGAAGGAGTGAAAGTTTGAATCGTAACTTTTTGGAATGGAACATTCATTTGGTGAAATTTAAAATCAGTTCTCATTTAGGTACATGGTCAAGGGGTTCATCATCTTCATCTATTGATTACTTTTTCGTATCAAAGAGCCTCTTGGGAATGGTTGAAAAAGTTGTTATTCTTGATTTCACACTCAGTGACTATGCACCCATTCAGCTTCAGGTGCTCAAGAGAAATGATCCCTTTGGCTGCGATCTGACCCTGGGTTTAGTGCATTTAGACCGAGTCCAGACTTCTGTGAAATGGCATCCCAGGTTATGTAGGGAATTGACTTATTTGGTAACCAGGGAAGTCTGGTGAGTGCAAAAGGCAAATTTATTGACCTGTAATGCCATGTTGAGGCAGGAGTGGAACAATTTGGTTATAAAAAAGCATAATGATGCACTGTATATACTATAAAAGCATAATGATGCACTGAATCCTATATACACGCCACACTGTCTCTCTTACAACCCTAAAATAGCGACACTTAAAAACATGATAAGAATCGTAGTCTTAGGTTGCTCATTCATTTGAAACTGGCTGCTAAAATGTACATTGAAGCTAAGCATAGGATTCTCCAAAAATATCAAAATCAAATGAAAGCCATTAAACATCACTTGCATCTTAAAGGCAATCAACGGATGATGCACCTTCTTAGTAAGAACAATACTCGTAACATCTGATCCATACTTAATGGCAAATACCACTCAGAGCAATGGGACTTAGCCTCTTTTATATCAGCTAACAGCTGGCAGCTTTAAATTGGTGCCGAATTTAAATTACCTCCGCTCTTTCAAGCTTATGATTCAAGTATTCAACATGCAAGATGTACTGAGCAATTGTCGTTTTCGTCAGAGGAGATACTGATTGCTATTCAGAGTCTAAAATCCTCCAAAGCAGCAGGGCCAGGCGGGATCCCATCGTGGATTTTAAAATCCAATCCCCATTTCTGGGCAGCCATTGTATTTACCAAATTTACCAATATATTGCGTTCCAACATTATTCCGGCATCATGGCTCAATGCAGTAATTATCCCTATTTTCAAAAAAGGGGACCCCAACGACGCTTCCAATTTTCACCTGACAGCCCTAATGGATGCAGCTGCTAAGGTATTCGCCATTCTTCTGTTGAAACATCTCCAAGCCTTTATCTATAAAAAGAACATCAATTCTAAGTCACCAAATAGGATTTTGAAAAGATGTGGGGACTTCTTTAAACGCCATCATAGTCGCCCATATTCTCGCTAAGTCTAAGGTAACCAACTCAGGGCCTATCTATATAGCGGCGTTAGATCTATCGTGTGCTTTCCACACAGTAATTAGAGAAGTCCTTTGGATGAAGTTACTATCCTTTGGTTTTTCAAAGAGTTTGGTGCAATTGATTGCAATGCTCCATTCAAATACAACCTTTCAAGTTAGAATTAACCAAGCTGGTGCGCTTACTACTCCCATCTCTACCATGTCAAACAAGGGTGCGATCTCGCTGCAACCATGTTCAACTTATATATATGCTACATGGACAAATTATGGCTGGAGCCGTCTATGCATCCTGTACGACTTGGTGGGCTTAAGTTACATTAGATGTGTTTTGCTGATGACATCGTTCTGCTAGACAGGACTCCCTGTGGTCTTCAAAATAAGTTAAATAGATTTTACGAATATGCATCTGAACACAATCTCATGGCCAATTCGGTCAAATCTAAAATCATAATATTCAATAATAAAAAACGGATCAAATCTTACCAAGGCACATTGCGGGGGCTAGACTCGGGCATACAAATGCCTTACGTTATCTTGGCTACACATTATCCGACTCCAATTCCATGAAATCATGGGCCAACTGTTTAAAAACGAAAGCTCGACCCTTGGCTTGAAGAGAGTAATCTTTAGGAAATACTGCAAGTTTTCAATGTTGCCAGTCATCGATTTTTATTCGATTAAGGTAGAACCTATTTTATTATTTGGACTGGACACCTCTCTATTGGATATAGACGACATCCTAAATAGGCTCCAGGGACAGTTGTGGAAACGAATACTGGGTTTAGCGTCATCTGTGCCTCATTCTATAGTTTGGCGCAAACTAGGGCTTTCTTTGCTAGCGTCAAGATGGACATGGAGCAAGCTAGAAAGATATGCCAAAATACTGACTCCGCCTCGTAATTCTCTCTTTCAAGATCTCAATGAGCTCATGAGGCATGGTAATCTTCCATCGATGGTGAAATTGATAGACCAAATGA
This sequence comes from Ambystoma mexicanum, assembly GCF_040938575.1. Classification (NCBI taxonomy): domain Eukaryota; kingdom Metazoa; phylum Chordata; class Amphibia; order Caudata; family Ambystomatidae; genus Ambystoma; species Ambystoma mexicanum. Next base: position 916,589,648 of record NC_090932.1, on the reverse strand, counting down.
ACGAAATATTGGCTAACTTAAACACGTCCACCAAGGATCTTATGTTGGGCCTATTAAAGGTTATGCGCAACTTGCATGAGCTAGATTGGATCACTATGATTGAATTAAATAAATCATACAAAACCTATGCAGAGTAAGCATTGTTTTCAAGAAAGAGGGAGTTGCGATCTCCTTATATAGTAAAATGCCTGTGTGATAAAGTTAGATTTGCATATCAGAGATTTAAGCTCAACCAACTCCACACTCTTGAATGTACCAAAAACTGGCAACATTGTTCATCGGATAGTATTGAGATGAATTGTCGCTTTTGTGTAAGTGGTACTCAGTTTGAAACACTAAAACACCAGGTGGTCTATTGTCCATATTTTTGAAGATTATAGATGAAAACTTCTGGGTATTTACTATCCACAGGCAACCGATATTGCACAAATTACTTTTTGGGAAAGATGTTTATGGGGTGATAGCATCCGTCTAATGTTGGCCTTAGCTAAAGTGCTTCACAAAATCGAAGAAGCATTACAAAAAGCTAATTAAATCATTGGGTAGTAATGCGCACTTGTTAGCACATGACCATCAGTAGTAGTCCTGTTATGTTCAAAACATTTTAGGTTTCTCATAGTTCCTGCTTTTGGTAGTATGGTACCAGTAGGTATAATGAATTGGTGCACTAATCGAAGGTAGGCACCCATGCCTAGGTGGGGAAACTGCACAGTGAATCAGTTTTATAGTTAACAATGTTTTTATAAGGATATATGTTAATAGATTATTCATTTGTTATAAGTTTGTTTTTTGTCATCAAAGTAGTGATATGCTGAGAACCAAGGGTCAAGAAAACCGTGGGAATCATCTCCATCATCACAGTGGTGACACAGAGAGGACCTTGAGCCAAGTGAGCCTCAGGAGTAATCTCCCTCATCACAGTAGAGATATCCAGAGAAACAAAAGTCAAGAGAGCCTCTGGAGTAATCTCCCTCGTCACAGTAGTGACACCCAGTGAACCAAAAGTCAAGAGAGCCTCGGGAGTAATCTCCCTCGTCACAATGCTGATAACCAGAAAACCAACAGTGAAGAGAACCTCTGGAGTAATTCCCCTCATCACAGTAGTGAAACTCAGAGAACCAAAAATCAAGAGAGCATCAGGAGTAATCTCCCTCATCAAAGCAGTCAGACCAAGAGAACCAAGAGTCAAGACAGAGAATCAAGAGACCTCAAGAGTAATCTCCCTCATCACCAAGAGAACCAAGAGTCAAGAGAAACTCATGTGTAATCTCCCTCGTCACAGTAGTGATACCCAGAGAACCAAGAGTCAAGCGATCCCCAGGAGTAATCTCCCCTTTCACAGTGGTGATACCCAGAAAACCAAGAGTAAAAAGAACCTCAAGAGTAATCTCCCTTGTCACAGTAGTGATATTGAGATATTGAGATATTCAGATATTCAGATATTCAGAGAACCAAGAGTCAAGAGAGTATCTGGAGTAATCTCCCTTGTCACAGTAGTGATATCCAAAGATCTAAGAGTGAAGTGTGCATCCGGAGGAATCTCCCTTGTCACAATGATAATCCAAGTAGGATTAAAGAGGGTACTAGATAAGAGCTGTCTGGACACAATCTTCATAAGCTTTCAGGGGCACTTGGAAAGGAGTGAAGAAACATTTGGGGACTATTGTCAAAGACTATCCCAAGAGAGTCCTCACGCCTGTCTAAGGTGGGCCAGGAGAAGGGAGTCATTCTCCTGACCATACTCTCTTTGTTGAATCAGAAGCTAGTGCAAAGGATTGTTGGAAATGAGATAAAGACTGAGCCAGATTACCAGGATAAGGTAGTCATTATTATGGTACTATTTTCATTTGGATGCTGAACCCTTTTGTAGATTAGTGGTAGGGTTAAAGTTAGTTTTTGGACAGACTTTGAATTTGAAAAAACATCCTGATGACGAACCCGAATGGATATTTGTTTGGGTAGGGATAAGCCTTTAGAGATAGGCAGAGGTAGGTTATTTTCTTTATTTCTTAATAAAACGTTGTTGAAACATGCCACACCTTTGTCTGACTCCTTACGCCAGCACACCACACATACTACAACACACACACTTTTAAAGAGTCCATATGATGCCTCTGCTTAATCCTTCCACGGTGTTTCATCTTCTTGCAGGTGATGGGTTTTTGGGGTCCAGCATGAACCGGCAGACTCTAATTTAGGCTCTGCTTTACTCTGCTTATCCGTCCTCTCTGACTGATTCTGCAGAGCAGCCCTGTTTGAGGTCTTGGCTCTCAGACGGTTTTTCCCTTTCTGATCCCTCCTGGGGCTTTCCTTTTCCTCCAGCTTTCCAATAGACCCTTTCAGGGTGGCAGTTTCAGGTTCTCCCCTTTTGGGTGTTTTGTTTGTCTTCTGGTTTCTGGTAACCCCTACTTAGGTATGGGATTTTATCGCCCCTCCTTTGGGTATTTCCTTCAGGTTCAGCTTTCTCTTTACCCCTTGCAGGGTATTGAATTCTTGCTCACCCCCTTTGGGTCTCTCTGTTTGTCTGAAGCCTATGGTATTCCCCTCCAGGGTTTTTGGTCAATTTCCTCAACTTGGAGTCGGTTTCATTCCCTTTTGGATTATCTGGAGCTCAGCAGCTCTCCTCTGTCTTCTCGGCGTGAACCGCATACCTGTGTCTCTCCAGTGTTCATTCGGGGAGACGGCTGCTCGGATCATGTTGGACCCATTCTTCTCAGGTCATCGGTTCATTGTTGTTCCTTCTTCATCTCGGCACTGTGATTCGAATGCTCCTGGGTGCTCGCCATCAGCGGTTCAGTCTCCTTCTACCAGAGACCGTGGGGCTTAGGACTCGCAGCCCTCCCAGGCTCACTGCATTTCACGGGCTCTGCGTCCATGGGCCTCTCCCGTCGCAGCTTGTCTTTTGAGTGGCTCCTCCTCCACAGGTAGGGGTCTCAACCCTTTTGGCCTCTCCCTACAAAGAGAAACACAATACCATTGGTCCTGTAGTACACGCCTCCAGGAGAGGTCAGCAGCACAGCCAAGCATAGTTAAAGGTTATACTACATTATCATTATTAGTCCTCACATAGGCTAAAAACACTTGGAACATTGGTACTAAGGGTGATGGTGTAGACCAATTCACTTGGGAGTCCTTGTACCCTAAGGGAGTCACCCCAATGAGATCCTGCTTGCCCTGTGCCATAAGGAAGGATTTACATAGAGGGCTCACCTCTCCAGTCTCAAAGGCGGTGGGTCCCCCTTCGGATGAAGGGACACATTGCCTGGATTTGTCAAAGGAGGGAAATGGATAAAATACACCCAAGTAGGAAGTGGTTCAAAGCAAACGGAACGAGGGTTATAAAGAATGGAACGCAAATAAAGAAAGGACTGAAGAATTCATTTGGCCAGTGGGGCCATTATGGATGGGATCTTAGTTGTATGTAGTTTGATAACTGTTACAGGGTCAGGGTTATGGCCTTGTCAAAAAGGAATGCGGACTCCTCTCAACCTGGGGCAGGACGCCTTCAAGGATGTTTACCAGAGCCATTCCTGCCTCTGAGGCAGGGTGTGGGAGTTTGGAGGCACCCAGTCTCTTTTGCTTGTACATGTGCCTAAATAAAAATGTCAAGTATCACTATCAATCACCCCATACCTGTGGTGCACAATGCTGCCCAGTCTCTTTCTTTTGCTCCTGTAGGACTACAGCTTCCAGGAGTCATTATGGTGAATACCCAGCTTCAGTACTCACTGGGGAGAGAGGCGGTGGAGATCAAGGAAGCAACCGTAAGCCAGGCTAATCAATCAGGCACTTGAGAAGCTCTATCTAAAGTGGACATGAATTCTAACGTTGACTTTGCTCAAAGCGGGTCACTCTTATGAAGAGCCAGCAGACCTGCATACAAACAGGGGCAGGGCTCAAGGCCTGTTTTATACTTTCTGACCATTGTATCCCTGTCCAAGAGGTAGAACGAAGGCAATGGTTGACCCTGATAACCAGTTGAGATACAGCACCAATCAGGAGGGACCGGGTAGGATATAAGGGAGCAAACAGGATCAGTCAGTGTGGGTTGTTTGGATGAGGTCAAGGGAGGAAAAAGCGGACCAAGAGACCAGGCAGAGGAAGGACAGTGCTGCAGAGCATGAAGGAGACTTAAAAGGAGCATGTGCAGTGTGAGATGTTGGTTGTGAAAGTGCTACTTGTGTGTGAGAGTGTGCATATGGTAAGCGAACAGAGTGACTGAAATTAAGGGTAAGAGTTGTGGCTGTATGTGAGGGTAGGTTTGTCAGATGAATGAGAGAATGAAAGGAGGGTGACTGGGGAAGAAGGTGGTGGTGAAGTGCAGAGGAGTGCAGTTCAGAGTGAGAGTAGTTGAGTGGAGATGGGGGAGTAGTAGAGTAGAGGGGGTACAGTAGGAGACAAAAGAACATCAGAGAGAGAAGTAGAGAGAGGAACCGAAGGAGGAGAGTGGGAGGAACAGAAGAGAGGAAGGAAGGGAAAGAAAGTAGTAAAGAACAGAGCAAGGAATACAAATCTGAACGAGGCAAGGATGAACAGAGGCTGAGCAACTGGAAAGTACCTATTCCAATTATAAAAACTATTGTTGTTCGAGGGAACACTGGATTCAGATCCACCTAGGAATTCCCTGAGTGAGACAGCTCGATAAAGTGCTCGGCTTTGGGCCATCACCATTAGCCAGTCATCTATAGATAGTAGGGGTTACTGATTTCTAATGAGTACCTTGGGAATTCGGGGCACCTGGGCTATGGAAGGAAAAGCCCAAAGAAGATTAGAGAGAGGGACGGCCTTTAGTGAGCCATTTTTCAAAACTCTTGAACCTTCTTTGAAAGTTAGTGTGTTCTTGAGGCTATCTGTCATACAACACAAAGGCAGCCATAAGCAACAATAAGGAACAATAACACAAACACTATGTAATACTTTAATACGCCAGTGAAGATGCCCACCCCTGACACAAAGGCTTCTCCAATTCCTTGTTCTTGTGCAAAACATACCCAATAATTTGGTTATGTAGAGAAGTCTAAAAAGCACCTCAATCAGGGGTAAAATATGTTTTACTAGCCACAATTATTGCAAAAACATCACAATTAAATCCTTTCACTGAGTCTATAAAACTATAATCTCAGTTGAATCTCTGTTGCTTGATGATTTCTTGGTAACATTGGCAGCCTCATTAGAGAAACATTTTACTGTTGTATGTAAGATTTTGCACAGTATTACCACTAGGGACAAATTGCTGTAATAATATTTTTAAAATGCAATTTCATCATCAGGCTTTATTTCGACAATAAGTCATGAAAGCATATAGCAAAAAGAAAATGATTTCAATTGGAATAAAAGGTCAAGCTGCTGATGATCTGCAATACAAATCAATACAAAAATCTATTAGTCAGAAAATACAGTAAAAAAGCTTCTAATTTGGTCAATAAATTTCAACATATGGCTAACAAGTATTTCTTTCTTAGTATCCCTGCCTTCATTAAAAAAGTTGATACAATTGTAAACGTGTCTTGCAAATCACTAAACCTCAAAAAAATTAATGCATCTCCTCCTTATTAAATTCTTTCTTAATAACGGTTTTGAGCAGAAACAATGAGATACATCTTCATCCTACTTGATTCATAAAGAACATTTAGAGGATGTTCCCTGACGCCATTGACTAATGAATTTAAAAAGTAGAAAGAGGCCTAAACTTAGTTTGGCAAATCATATTTTTGGATACTTTCTGACGGGGAAATCAATATGCCTCATTGCAAGTTTGCCAGTATTTTGCTGGTAAATCCACTGAAATACCTAGTACGGATTTACCTTTACCGCCACTTGGTCCCATAGATTTAATGCAGGATTACAAGTGGTGGTATGCGGTCTAAGTCCCTATTTTTGGGGTCCAGAGGACTCCATGGGGATATATGCAGAATTACCGTCAGCAGTAATTCCATCAGCAGTAATTTAGCTGATTTAGCGGTTTTTTGACAGCAAGGTGATGGACTTACCTCCAGCACCTTACCACCAAAATTGTAGTACAGCGGTACAGTAATGCAGCAACCAACGTACTCGTAATGAGGCCCTATACTTTTCGGCCCCGGGTGCAGATTTTAACAGCAAATACTGGGATGCTGGAATTTGTTTATCACAAGTGCCAATTTGTTCCTTTAATGCTGGGTTCCTTCCACAAAATCTTCATAACAACAACAAACATAAAGAGGAGGGCAACCCCAAAGCAAACACACTCTGTCAGGAGTGGTTTATCTACCTTCTCAGTTGGGGAGTTAAACTGACCATATACAAAGCAAGAAGGTAGAGAATTCCAAACAACAGCACTACCATAAATCGAAATGTACTTACAAAACATATACATTTTATTCATTAATCATAAAAAACTGTAAAAAAATACACATTTATATAAAAACAAAGTGCTAGTGATAAAAACTAACTAGGTATTCAATAACCCCAAATCATCTCTGATGCAATAATTGCATCAATTTAGTTCAACCTTAACTTTTCTTGTTAGATATAGAGGTGAGCTATGATCTAGAAGATCTCTATACATATATATTGTGTAGATACCAGGTTTTGTATAGAGATCTTCCAGATCATAGGAATTATTGCATCAGAGATGATTTGGGGTTATTGAATAACTAGTTTTTGTCAGTAGCACATTGTTTTTATATAAATGTGTATTTATTTACTGTTTTTATGATTGATGAATACAATGTATATGTTTTGTAAGCACTTTTCGACTGATAGTAGTGCTTTTGTTTGGAATTCTCTACTTTCTTGCTTTGTAGATGGACAAAATCTTCATCACATCATCGGCCATCAAAACATCACGTAGTGCCAATAGAAAGGTACAAAATTCAGGTGTATTACACAGCTGCAGCCATTAGTAAAATGGTTTAAACCTGATTATGGCTGTAATCCCAGGAGACGCTTTAAAATGTTAGCAGGGTAACCTTAGGTTACCACAGTGTGTGCCAATAGAGGCTACTTGCTGCAAGCTTGTTCTCACATCCCTAATGACACACTGGAGGATTGTGCATAGTTCTCTCTTTTTAAAATGGTTGAATCATAGCAATACTGATTCCCTGTATTCACATGTTGCTGCTATGATAAATGGTGAACTTACAGTTACAAAGGTATTTAAGGCCTTTGTGGATGAGGTTGATAAGTTTCAAGAAATAATTGGTTTTAAAATTGATGAGCCATTTAATTTGAGTGTAGCACTCATAGAGCTGAAATAAAATGCACTACTCTGGGATAGAGTTATTATGTTGAAAAATATCCAACCTAAAGAAGTACTATGCATATTCCAGACAGGGCTTCCCTTTCCCAAGAATGCGCCAGACAATCGAATGATTCCAATATATACAGTATTTTAGCAATTATAGATATGGCTGAAAGTCATGAATGGATTAATGACAAGACTCAAGCATTTCTCTCACGGTATTATCCTAAAACACCACACTTTTACCTACTTCCAAAAATACATAAATCCTTGGTGAAACCTCTGGGATGCCCCATAGTAGGACACCCCATAGTAGCAGCAAGAAATTGAGTTTTACAACCTCTAGGAGTGTATATCGACACCATACTGCAGCCCACCACCCAGACATATCCCATTCATATCAAAGATACCTCTGACTTTCTCAATAGACTCAACAACATATGCATTGATGAAAATGATATATTGGTCACCATTGATGTTTGCAGCCTGTACACCTCCATTCCTCATGGCCTAGGAGAGCAGGAAGTTGAATGGTTACTACTGAAGGAAGAGGAAGTAGGGGCCTATAAAGAATGTATAATGATACTATTGGAACTCATATGAGAGAATGCATACCTTGAAAACAATGGTAAGTTCTACCTCCAAACCAGTGGTACAGCAATGGTACAGCAATGGGTGCCATCATGACACCGGGCTATACCAACTCATTCATGCTAAAGTTTGGGGACGACTGCGTAATCCACCACCCTATCTGGCACAAATACATATGCTATTGGGGACGTTATATCAATGATATTTTCCTTGTTTGGTATGATATGGCAGAGACTTTAACATCATTCCTAACGTATCTTGACATTATTGACACCAGGTTCAATTCACCTTTGGGATTGGTGACCCGGGTCGTCATTTTCTTGATGTGCAAATCACCCACAACCTCCTTCACAGGATGAGCTTTCATCCACCTTCAACTATAAGAAGTTTACCTTACAGTCAACTATTACGGGTAAAGCGCATAGTCAATACTGAGACAGAATTCAAGCAAGAACTGGATAGAATGATGACTAAGTTCCATGGTAAAGGATAAACAGAAACCGAATTGACAGAAGCCAGGAACAAGGTTGAAATGAAAGAACACGCATCTCTTTTGACACCAAAGACCATGACCACCTCAGCAGAAGGCCCAAAAGTGTTTGTAAGTATAGCATACAGTCCACCAAGATCAAATGATCTATAATAAACCACTGGCCTCTACTAAGCTGTGACAGCAAACTACAAAATCTTTTCTTAGAGAAACCGATCTTTGCCTTCCAAAGAAGCAACAATCTAAGAGATCTATTGGTGAAGACACAATCTAATAAGGGATACATCAGAAACCACAAAATATTGGCATATATATCATGTCTGTCATGCAATAATTGTAATAATATCATTAAAGGAGACTCAGTCATGCACCCAAGAAAAGTAGAAAATTGCATAACTATTCAAGCATCAATTGTCCTCGATTCGGTTTCAGATTCTTGAGGTTGTGAATGTTACCAACTTGAGAACCAGCATCAGTAAAAAACTAGAGCAACGAGAAGCATTTTGGATTGATGAACTGGACACTGTCGTCCCGAATGGTCTTAATGAGGAGTTGGACTTGTTCTGTTTTCTCTAACCTTGTGACTACATCTATTGTTATGATTACTTCTGAAATCACTTCAGAAGTACCAAACACGCATTGAAGTGTTTAACACATTATGTATTCCTTTCGATTTTGTCCTAAGACATATGAATTGAGAAGCCAAGATGGGACACTGCATTTCTTGTGATGATAACTTCTGATAACACTCTAGAAGTACTAAGCACACATAGACCGCGTCTTGGGAGGATAGCTCAGGGGCACCGCTCGCCTTGGAAGCAAGAGGAAACGGAGCACCAAAGGTTCGATCCCCGGGTCCGCGCTTAGAAACCTCTGGGTATTAAGCGCGTTATAAGTAACCTATCATATCAGCATATCATATCATAGACATGTATGACACATTATGTATTCTTTCAGATTATGTGGCCATAGAAATGTATAACACATTATGTATTCTTTCTGATTGTGTATCCTGAGGCATATGCATTGAGAAGCCAAGATGAGACCCTGCATTTATTGTGATCATAACTCCTGATAACACTCTAGAAGTACTAAGCACACAAAGACCGCGTATTGGGAGGATAGCTCAGGGGCACTGCTCGCCTTGGAAGCAAGAGGAAACGGAGCACCAAAGGTTCGATCCCCGGGTCCGCGCTTAGAAACCTCTGGGTATTAAGCGCATTATAAGTAACCTATCATATCATCATATCATAGACATGTATGACACATTATGTATTCTTTCATATTGTGTGTCCATAGAAATGTATAGTACATTATGTATTCTTTCCGATTGTGTGTCCTGAAACATATGCATTGAGAAGCCAAGATGTTTCCTGGTAATACCTAATACCATTATGATCACTACAGGCGTTAACTTTTACTGTGCTGGTCATTTTCCTATCTTAGTATTTGGCCTTGTTAGGAGAAATTATGCAAATGTGTATAAAAAACCTGCTACTGTCATATGTATGGCTAATTTAATACACTTTGGGTCCAGGAAGGACCAGACTACTATTGAGCTTGCCCTGAGTAATGCAGTCTATGCTCCATATCTTAGCGACTTATAGAAAGACTATTACACATGGGATAATTTCTCAATGGTGGTTATGATAATATCAGTATGATTTGTATTATGTGCTAACCGTTTTGATATCTCAGTCATCTGTAAAACATTAATAATTGTGGTGAGTATTCTAGTGATAGCATGAAGGCGGAATGATTACAGAGTGAACAGATTCTCCTATAGGGGGTTTCATTAATAGACTGTGCATCGAGAACACAGTTTGATACAAAATGGTTGGACCGCTATGTACTCGCAGAATAATGAGCCTTAGTGATGACTTTTTAGCAGTCAGTGCGCATCCACTCTCAACTCAGCTGTCTACACATGTGATTTTTTATGTTGTGAAAGTCCTGGTAACTAACATAGAGTAACCCTCACATCTTACTTAGAGATCAATATCCTCAAGATGCGGCTAGTGGTTATTATTTCCTTATAAACAGCATGCTCAGTGCACACCAGGTTGATCAAATCCACAAAGGCATGTTGGCATAATCAATTCAAAGGTTTTTATACCATATAGAACAAGCACTAGAGTTTCCAGGAATCAGTGCGCTCGCACTTGTGGCAATGTCATTTATGGAATCAAATCCACGTCAGAACGTTGGTATGCGAAGACGTTTCTTATAACGAGTGGGGGACCCACGTGTCTTTTACCATGATAACGTTTTCATTCCACAGTGAGACAGACGCACAGATTGTGCACTTCAAACAGCACAGACAGCGTCTCGCAGCGTTCTGTACGAACACAGGTTATATATGCCGTAATATATGCCGTACCTCACAATTAAGGTAAGACGAGAGAATGCAAGTCTATGCAAAACTCATCCTTGGCACTTAAGGGGTATTAATATCCTAGAAACCCCTCTCTACATTATATAGAAACGAATCAGCCACACACGACTCAATAAGTAACACAAGCCTGTGTTTTGCTTTATTTGCAGCACACTGATTCACATTAGGGAATCTCATAAGTGCTTCCAGCCCAATCAGGGGATATCGCATATCTTGAACCTCGCTCAAGGTAAGAATGAGACATTTTAAGCTTAGTACTGAGCTCAGATTCTATTTTTAAAGCAACGCTTGATGTATCTCAGCATTGAGAGCATATATATGTCTTACAGGTATTCCTGTGGTTATGTATGGAATACGCTAGATAACAGAGCCCTGCTCCTTGACCATTCTCTACTTCCTAAGGACACTAATAGGTAAGAGGACACTGTGCTATCTGATAGTTTTGAAAAATGTTTTTCATGATTCTTAATTTCTATGAATACATACCTGAGTTACACTTTATAATGGTACAGGGTGTATGGAGCCAATAGCTCATGTCAAGTTCCAAACCAGCCGCTATCAAAAGGTTTATTGGTGGCAATATTAAGCTATCTCATCACTTCTCGTCCACTGAACAGATAGGACACATAAGGTCATACTATGGAGTTTTGAAACATTAGACACTGAGTTATTAGCAAAACGAATGCAACAAGGGGTCAATACTCAAAAATGTGTATGATGTCATGTATTTACAGTAGCCGGCCTGAAGAAGGACGCTTAGTCCGAAATGCATCGGCAAGGGTCTCTGCACACAGATAATGAAAATTAAAGAGAAGATTGCAATCTAAAGGACTATGATACATTTTTATTTTTTCCATTCAATTGACTGTTAAATAATTAAGCATATGTGTTAATATGCAGTAGTATTTACAACACTTCAGGTGTCTCCAGGTCTAGTGATTGTTTCACTAGACACTTTTTCTTTCATGTACTTCCCTTTCCCCTTACCATTTTCATATATTTTAAAAGAAAAATGTAGTAAACTAAGGAAATTCATTGTGAATTTAAGATTCAGCTTGTGAAGAAAGGATCCCAGGAATGCCCCCCTCATTCCCTTGAACATGGCGGCCCGAAGAGTCAAGAACGCACAAAGTCACTCTTTATTCAGACAGCTCCCAGGAGCACCAGTGACTGACACGTATGCAGAGAAGTATTCTCTCAGACAACCATTCAAATCTTATCCAGTGAGTGTCTTTATGGACACAGGTGCTTCAACACTGGTCATAGACCAAAATGCCATAATGAATGACGTTGACTAATGCCAAGGAACCACTGTGCTGACATCACCTTAGTCATGAAGTAAACTCGCAACCATGCACAACTTTACACAAACACACACTTGTATACACGAAGAATATGTTTCCACTGTTCTATAGATAGAAGACAGATACATATACATACTGTTGAAGCTTTTATTATTTTTCTCATTAGCTAAATGCAGCAATGCTGAACACAAGGCAACAAAGAGATGCAGAGCAAGCTTGCAGATGCTCATGGCAACTAATCCCATGGAACTACAGGATTACATAAGGATCCAGGCAGGACCAAATAGGACTAACATATAGGAAATATAGCACAATATAAATGTGTAGAAGTCACAATATAAGATCACCTAAGCCCCCAGGCCACAGCAGAAGAGACAAGGGAAGCAGAACCAAGCTGCACAGAGCAGGAAGTCGAGGGCTGACAGTCAAAGTCAGAGACAAGCAACACATTCCAAACCTAAAACGATAAGGGGCCATCTGCAGAAAAACAGAATAAATCCTAACAATTGCAGACCGGAAGAGCTCGATTTGGTGGTCCTCAACCATGTGATGCGGATGAGCGAGTCAATTTTATTTATTTATTTATTTACATTTATAAAGCGCACAAACCGGGCCCTGAGGCATCGTGGCCCTGTTACAGTAGGGCTTACTTAGTTGCAGGCAGAAAAATACACAAAATGGAAGCTGCTGACACACCCCTTAACAAACAAACGGGAAATAACATGGCATTGGCCTACTGGTTCCAAGGTTACAGGGGAACCCAAGCATGGCGTTTTTACAAGGACAGTAGTGTGAGGAAAAACAAGGACAAATGAATAGCAGATACAATAACACAGTGTTTGGCCTATTGGTTCCTTGGTTACAGAGGAACCAAGTCAGTAATGCATTGGCAGATACAGGAAAAGATTAACAATGACTGTCCTAGCGTTGAAAGGGGGAGTCCTGGTGGGGCTATTCATGAGGAAAATTGAAGGTGACGTACTAAGGTGGTTGCCTTAGTTGAAGAGCTTGCTCTTCAGTGCTTTGCAGGAGACAGCGTAAGAAGTTTAATTTCTGAGTGAAGTCGGCAGAGCATTTCCAGTTCTTGGGTGCTAGATATTGGAAGCTGGTGCCTCCAGCTTTAGCACTTTTGAAGGTGGGGATGAAGATCTGGTTGGTGTAGTGAGTATGAATAGGTCTAGATGAGGTGACTCGTATTATCTTGTCTGATAGGTACGGGGGGGCTGTACGAGAAAGGCACTTATGCATGATTACCATGGTTTTAAATAGGATGCGCTCTTCAATCGGGAGCCAATGTGCATTCCTTCTTGCTTGTGTGAGGTGTTCCCTTTTGGGAATGCTGAGTGCAGCTCTGAGGGCATTGTTTTGAGTGGCTTGGAACCTGTTAAGGTATTTTGCTGATGTGCCCATGAACAAGACGTTGCAATAGTCCGGTCCGGTCTGGCCCCAATGGTAGCCCTGGCTATTGTGAGGCAGTTTTTGGTGGACAGGAACAGTTTAAACGGATTGATGGTTTTAGTGGTGAGAGCAGCCAAAGATGCGATGGTGCTGACTTGGCGCATCATGGAAAGAGAGGAATCAAGGAAGACCCCTAGGGTTTTTACTGTTGCTGAGCTGTTGATGAGGGTGTTATCTATGTTTAAATGTCCTGTATTGGGAGTCAAACTTGTTGAGAGTATCTTTAGTGCCTAGCAGGAACATCTCTGTTTTATCTCCATTGAGACATAGTCCATTAGCCGCCATCCAAACCTGGATGGATGCGTGTGTTTTGGACAGGGTGGCTGCATCCTGTTCATAGGAGCCTGTGAATGGGAGTATGACTTGGGTGTCATCAGCATAGTTTGTGTAAGCTATGCCACGTTTATCCAAGTCATTGAAGAGAGATAAAGTAAACATGTTGTAGAGTGTGGGAGCAGTGCAAGAACCTTGAGGGACAGCACAGTGGATGGTGGTAGGTGCGGCACATGCATGGTCTGAGAACACTCTCATAAGTCTCCCCTTCAAGAAGGAAGAAATCCATAAAGTGGCTTCCGGTGAGAAATGGGCTGCATTCTTGAGTTGTCTACAAAGGGTCGAGTGGTCAACTAGATCAAATGCTGACTATAAATCTAGGAGGAGGAGAATTGCTGGCTTGCCTTTGTCTATTATGTTCCTGAGTTGGATCTTTAGGTCAAGTAATGCAGATTCTATTCTCCTCTAAGAAATGCTGGATTTGACCATGGGCAACTTTGTCCAGAATTTTTAAGAGGAAAGGAATCATAGTGATGGGTCTGTAGTTGTTGGGCCTTTCTGGGTCTAGAGAAGGTTTTTTAATAGGGAGTGGACCCACGCCTCTTTTAGGCTAGCAGGGACAGAATTGAAGTTGAACGAGGCATTAATGAATGCTGTCACAAACAGGGCTAACGTATCCGCACAATCTTTAACAAGATTGGCCAGGAAGACATTGCCCTTGCAATTGGAGGGTTTAATTTGCCAAATGATGGCTGATACTTCTGACTCTGTCACTTCTCTGAAACTTTCTATCACTTTCTCATAGGTGTCTCCACTGGTCATATGAGATGTAGTCGAGTTTGCTTTGGGCAGGTTCTTGTAGCGGGCATTGATATTTTTCTGCAGGAGCTCAATTTTATTAATCATGGCTATTTGGACACTCGTGCACCAGGATTTATCTTTCACAAGATCAATAGCGCTTGTAACTGGTGTGGCCATTTCTTTAAAGATTGCAAATTGTTCCTTTGATTCTGACCTGGCATTAGAAATCCTGGTGTTGTACGCTGTTGATTTAGCTAGAATTATATCTTTTTTATATTGTGCAGCAATGGTCATTCACCGCGTTGGGAAGACAAACAGGTCTCAGCAACCCAGACATGAAGTGAAACATGAACAAGTTAACAATGTTGCAAGGTGGCGAGAACTCTCACAGGCAAAAGTGTTGTTGCTAACAGATACATTGGGAACACATAGACATTCACATCTCCTTGAAGAAGTGCACAGAGGGCTGAGAACAGTACTGGGTCCCAGACCTGAGGAGACCAGTTCCAGCCAACAAGGGGACAGAAACCCACAGGTGGATGACAGGGGGCAAGGGACAATGGTAATCCTGCGACCCTGCAACAATGTAATAGATAGTTTCTTTGGGAAGCCACCTGACATGGAAGGACCAATTGAGTAAGATCTATAAGTGCCGTCTATAATGTATACCACTCCAAGCTCCCAACCAACAAGTGTGGTAGGTTTTTCAGGGAGGACCCAGGGTGTGATGACATTCTGAAACAAAAAGGGTTGACACGATTGTGGGAATAGTGACTTGGAGAATTATGAATGTCCTGTATTATCCCTGTTGGTTTATGTAATGAACGACAGTCTAATTTGCCCTTGGCTGAGCCCTATGTTTGCTCTGGGGAAAGGGTTGTTGGGCCCTTGGGAGCTGAACGGGTGAGCTCTTAGTAACCCCCAGACCCAGGTATGCTACAAGCTCACCCATCCAGCTCCCAAGGGCCCAACAACCCTTTCCCCAAAACAAACGAAGGACTCAGCCAAGGGCATGTTAGACAGTCTAACTTGCCCTTGGCTGAGTCCTCCGTTTGTTCTGGGGGAAGGGTTGTTGGGCCCTTGGGAGCTGAACGGATAAATTGGCAGTAGCCCCTAACCTCTGGCATACCTAACCTGACCAACAAGTTGTTGCCAATGTTTTTGCATTGTTGATAGTTAAATGTTCTGGAATTCGAAGTAGAAACAGGGAAACTTGAGAGCTCTGTAAACCTACGTTTTAGTTTCTGTGTCATTAAGGCTAGAACTAGAGGCATCCACAGTGGAACTGTGCAATGGGTCCGAGGCAGACGGAAATGGAAGCAAGTGGTTACTGTGGCTGGATCTCCTGGAGTCTGTCTCCTATGCCTATGCTGTGAGGCGGAGTGTGTGTCTCTGAGTCCTGCTGTTCCTCCTATAATTCCCCCAGTCTGGCACGGAGCGCAGCACAGATGGAAGTGTAAGCAAGTGGTTATTGTGGCTGGATTTCCTGGAGTCTGTCTCTTATGCCTATTGTGTGAGGTGGAACGTGTGTCTCTGAGTCCTGCTGTTCCTCCTATAATTCCCCCAGCCTGGCACAGACCGCAGCGCGAACAGAAGTGGAAGCAAGTGGTTACTGTGGTCACTGGTGGAACGTGGTGGAATGAGCGCATCATAGCCTGACCGATTTTGAGCATGTTGGTCACAATTATAAGAATATAGCACTGCTGGTAAGCGGTGTTCCGCTAGACATTCCCATTCAGGCAGCTCTGTAAGGCATTTAGGAGGTGACTGCGGGTCTTTGACCCTTGAGCCTCAGCTAAGCATTTTCACTGCTTCTATGCGAATCTAAAGAACTTTAGCGGCTAATTATTGACATACTTGATTACCTGTCTGGAAATGCCAGCAATTACTAGAAACCGTCCACTACGTTCTTGCGATTGCATGACATGTACTGGAGCTCTTAATGCCGCCCGTAGCCTGAAAGAACAAACAACAAAGAGATTAAGGTAACAGGCTAAATTCACTCTGGCCGGCATCACCAGTTCTATCTGTGATTTAAATGACATTGACGAAAGTGATCAAGGGAAGTATACACCCTTTCTCAAACCTAAGAGTAAACCTGTAACAGACAAAATTAGCCTGATCACCCCCTCTGTGATCGCCGCCATACCAGACTCTACTATCACTCAGCCTATAACTACATTATCTGACACCCAGGTGATGGACATAGCTAAGAGTTTACAATCTGAGGCAAATTTTGACAACCCAGTAACTTCTATTTTAGAAATTTCCTGTCAATCTCCTGATTCGCATTGCACTGCTGCTACAGACTTGTCCAGCACCCCTAATTTAACGGCGATTACAATGAACGCATACACATCACCATTACAGAACGAGGTGAGCCTCTCCTCTCCAGACTCCTCTTGTATACAACATTCTAGAATGGAGCCAGAATGTTTAACTATATTGAACTCTCAGTATTGTGTAAAAATATGTATAATGATAAACAGCATTTGAAAATTGAACTTGCTAAGGTAATTATTTTAATTTCTTCAACACAAGGTATTGTGGCACAAAATCTCACTAGGGGAGGGCTGATTGCTGTCCCATTATAATCAGCCAAGATACGCAAGCAACATTGAGAATTATTACTCATACTTTAGATAAAGCAAACCAGTCGACGGAATACATTGATGGAGGGTCAACCACAAATGTTTTGGTGGGTAAACAAACTATCAAAGAATGTTGGTAGACCTGATTCCCCTCATCCCACCAAGAAACAACACACCCATAGGACAAAACACAGAGTATCACATACCACCGACAGGGTCAATGGTAACACAAATGTCATGATAGCATCACAGGCATTAGCTTCTGACCTTCCAAATAACATGATTTGTCAAGAAACCTCTAAGGGCTTCTTAATAGTGGAAAAACCAAAATCAAAAAATAAACAACAGGGATATATCATGGGATTAAAACTAGTGTCAAATAAGCAGCCCAATATTGAAATTCTAGGAGCTAATGAGTTAATTAGAGAGAACTTCTTTAAGTCCCTCCAAAACACTAGAGTCTACCATGTTGAAGAAAGTTGCTCTAGTGGAACAGAAATTAGAGGTAAGGAAATTAATTCGCTAGAGTACCCTTTGAAGCCCCTAGGGCCAAGAAGTGTTGAGGAAGATCACTATACATGAGTTAAAGAGAGTTGAAATACCTCTCACACAATGGGAACCTGATTGGGCTCTATTACACTTTGTGTCCCCGATCATTGGTGAGCTCATCAGGACGCAAGCACCAACATGTGAAAGTGATGAAACCTAAGGACATGACAAATAAAGCCAGCCACTCTCTGGGTCTAGTAAATTTAATGAAAGATATAGTTGCTAGACTCTGCGTTAAAAACAAGAGATATCCCATCAGAGGGACAGGACAACTATCTATTAGATATTAATAATTTAGATGCAGTTGATTGAAGGTCTGAACCTTCTGCCCCACAGATTAAAATCAGGTCCTGGAACACTAGTGGCTATCGCTCTTGTATGTTTAATCCCCTAGGCACACATCTGCTTCTTGCTGTGGATATTATTTTACGTCAAGAAACCTGATTGGGGGAAAACATATTTATAGATGGCTATACTACGTATTGAGTGCCTGCATGGAGAAAAAGAAAATTGGTACACCGTTTGGGAGCCTGATCACTGCTTTTGCGACCCACCTCTGGGCCTTAGGATATCTACTGGCTAGTCGGTCAGACTACGTATTGGCTATCATGGTGGAAACCCCGGTGATGGCAGATATATTTCTGCTGATAAATGCTTATAACCCACCAGGAAATGGTTACACAAAATTGGTAATAAACCAAATGTATTGACTGAGATGATCTTATGTGGAGACCTCAATATACATCTATTTGACCAAGAAGGGCTAAATATCGAGAAAACGCAACTCTCAGCGAGAGCAAAAATATGGATCAAAGAAACAACAAGGCGACAGCTCCATTGCACTAATCAATTGAACGACAAGTTAAAAAATGCAACATGGTCGAATGGAAAAGTGTCAGCAACACTGGACTACATTTATATGTCACCAAACTTAATCTCCAAAGTGACAGCCCAAGATAATATAACCTCGGATCATAGTGACCATCACATTGTCAGTATAACATGGAAAGCACCATATTGTGAAAGCAATAGAATTCAACTACCTCCGATGGAAACAAATTCTGCAGTCACCCGCCTGCGCATCAATGAGAATCAAATGAAGCAATTAGTAAGTACCTACACCAAATCTAGGGTCATGGGCATGGAAAAGATAAATTACGAATGGATACTATTACCGTTTTTACATAAGAATCGCAACCAAGTTTCTGTAAAGAAGTGCCACACACATGCTTATAATGCACAAGTAGTAAACAAAAAAAAAGAATTAAGGAAAGCAATCACAGAAATAAAAAGAAAGAAAGAGGTTAATCCCTGGCTCGCAATCAGACAAGTAAAACAAAGATACAGAAAGTGGATAAAGAATGCGAATGCTTTGCTCCTACAACAAGATGCAGAAGCAATCCTAGCGCTTTTGAAAGCAAATAATACGCGAGGATTATGGAATCTATTGAACCCTCAAATGGATAGGCAACATAAACTAATCCAAGGGATCTTAGAATTTACATGGACTAACCACTTCAAGTCAATCTATAAGTCTACAGTGAGAAGGCATTCCATCAATAGGGAGCAAAATGAAATGTCTGTGTGGACAAATGCTTGGACAGAGGAGGATATCCTGATAATTATTAAGAAGCTCAACTCCTCAAGGGCCCCCGGCCCAGATGGTTTAAGTAACATGCTCATAAAGAAACATCCAGAGGAGTGGGCAAAATTCTGCGTTCATCTATTCTCTGCGATTGAAAATGGGAAACAAATACCCGATACTTGGACAACTGCAATCTTGATACCAATTTATAAAGCAGGTGACAGGCAATTACCCACAAACTACAGACCAATCGCACTTTTGGATCCGATTGGGAAGATCTTTGCAATGCTCCTATTAAACAAACTTAATATATGGATCAAGGAAAATAACCAATTTGACATCAGGCAGACGGGATTTACAAAGAGTACGGGTACGCAGGTAAATCTCATGATCCTGAATTTACTGAAACATGACGCATTGATCAACAACCATTCCACATATGTAGCATTTATAGACCTGCACATGGCCTTTGATTTGGTAAATAGGAGAACATTGTGGAAAAAACGTATGAAGTGGAAGTGTCCTCTAACAATAGTGGAACCCATTAAGCAACTATATACGAATACCACCTTAAGAATCAGACTATCACAACAGGGTCAATTATCGGCTCCCATTGAAGCAGGAAATGGTCTGAAACGGGGCTGTCCTCTTGCAGCAACACTATTTAAGCTGTATACGATGGATCTGCCCGATCCACCTCGTTTTCAGAAGGCCAACCCACCAAAATTGAATAATCAGCAGATCAATCATGTGATGTATGCTGATGACATTGTCATCTTAGACAAAACAGAATTAGGGCTACAAAGAGGCCTTCTGGAGTTGGAAACGTATATGGTGGAAAATGGGTTAGAGATTAACACCGTCAAAACCAGAATCATGCCACTTGTTGCAAAAAAGGGTCAAAAACGAAAGCAACAGTCCTTTTAATTCTATATGAACGAACAAAAGTTGACATCGGTAACAGAAATCAAATATCTGGGTATTCTAGTGAATCAATCAGAAGTTGAGACTCCATGGATCAAACATCTAAGAACAAAAACAGCGTCTCTGGCGAGACAAGGATTATTTATACACAGAAAATTCGGAAAATACTCCTTAAAACCAATCCTCATATTTTACCGACAAAAAGTAACTGCAATTTTGAGTTACGGGAGTAAGGCCATGATAAATTTCGACCAAGCAATATGAGATGTGTTAGAAGCCATGTTTTGGAGGAAAATACTTGGGTTATCAAGCACATTTCCAGTTAAAAGAATCAGACATGAGATTGCGATACAATCACTAAGATCCATAGTCGATTGGAAGAAGATCGATCTCTATAGAAAGATGATTAATGAGGACAAAATACCAGCATACAAATTGTTTGAACAGATTCCTAACACAGTAGCTAACACGGCATTGGAGAAATGGAAGAACGTCATGATTGATGTGATGGCGACCAATGGTATTACAACTGAGATGCTTGTGTACCGACCCCAATGCGCTAAACAAAGAATACAGCGAAATGATTGGATTTCCACCATAGCAGACAAAGCACGTTATCAAATGAACTTGAATTGCGAACTGGACAACCGCGCACTTAATGAATTACCGGCTTATTTGCAGCAATTTCCGGACAGAAAGATCAGGGATCAATTCATTAGATTCCGATTGAATCAATTACCAACGCGGGAACTTATGGCAAATAATCGGCTTATGATGAAAGAGGCAGCATTTTGTCGATTTTGCAAGAACAAACAGATGTCTGAAACTATTCATCATATCATTATGATTTGCCCTGCATTGACTGAAAAAAGAAACTGGTTTCGAGAGATGATATCGACTTCTGGAATTGAACTCGACAACCAGGACAGGTGGAATCTAATACTGTCAGGAAATAATAGGAACCTTACTACGGTCATAATTCAATTTTGGAACCATATTACTATGGTGGAAAGCATATAAATTGTCAACAGGAACTCATAGTAGTATTCAAAGTCACAAGGAAAATGAAACAAGATAGTTCGGAAACTGTGAACAATGAAAGAATGAGTTTCTTTTTTTTTTCTGTTTCTTGCTTAATATTCAAATTTTCTTTTGCTTTTTTTTATCATATTTGGTTCTTCTTCTTTTAAGGAATTGTATGAGTGTATAGATAAATGAAAAGTTTTGAATAAAACTATAACATGTTTTAAATAAAAAAAAATAAACCAAATGTATTTGCTGATAGAGTGTTGGAAACTCTCTTACCCAAAAGGCCATTACTACATCATAGGAGACTTAAATTATCAGCGTCCTTGGTTCCCAGATAAGCTGGTTGTAGTTTTAAAAGACTATTTGTATATCAGAAATCAATTTGAGGTGTGGGCCAGAGGAGGAAGATATAATTGTGGATAGCAACCCCAGGTTATCCCTAATCAGAGGCTGCCAACTATACCAAATGAATAACGTAGACAAAAAATATTTGTATTTTACTTGGATGAATGGTTTGCAATCTTCCTGGATTGATTTTATATTAACAGAACTTCCAGGCTTTGCACATGTAGGTAGTTTCAGGTTCATTGCTAATAAACTCATTGATCATGCTGTTATAGAATTCTCCCTTATAACAGATGTCAATATTATAAGAGAGAAACTGGAAGGTGATTATTGCATAAACAATAATGGATATTGTATAAAATGGTCTGAGAACAAATTATGCAGAATCAATGAAATGTTATTAGATGCATTGACTGATAACTCTGACCCTATTTTTGGTAGTATAGAGGACTATTATAAAATTGTGTACATGAAATTGCAAAGCTCCAAAACAAAACAACTTTTCTCTTAAGTACTTGTCATAATTGCCTGCATAGAAATGCACATGATCAACTAGTGGAAAAAAAGAAAAAAGAGCTAAGAACTAATATTCGCTGGGTAAAGAGAAATGTACAGGATCCTGAAATGAGATCGATCTGGGAAAGAAAATTGAAAATGCAATTTAAAAACTGGTATAGGCTGCATAGGGGGTCCATGGCCTAAACCCAATGGAAACTAATGTATTTGGCCTTAAAGGAGAATAAATGCAAATATTTTGGCACATTTAACAAATATATAATTCTGGCATGTTAGGCATTAGGGAAATTATTCCAATCTCTAATGCTACGTGGAAAGTATATATATTATCATTCTATTATCGTGAACACATTATTGAAGGAAATAATAGATATCTGGACCTAGGGGACAAAGAATACTTTAAGTTCACAGAGAACACAATTGAAAAATGTATAGGAGACCTGAAGGCCTCTAGAGCATCGGGTCCTGATGGCCTCTCAAACTTACAGTATAGGGCCAATGCAAAAGTATGGGCCAGTATAATGCATGTCATCATCAGGGAGGTAGTACACACTGGTCAAATCCCCATATCCTGGAGAGTGTCAGTGCTGATCCCAGTATATGAAAAGGGCCCAAGAGACTCTCCAGCCAACTATAGAATCTTGGTGATGATAGATTCAAGTGCCAAAATATTTAGCAAACTTCTTCTGAGCTCTATAAGCATGTGGATAGACAAAGCTATCTGGGTTCAGAAAGAGTTATAGCAGTTTGTCTAATATTTGGATTTTACTGCACTTTATTGGTAGCACTTTACTATCAAAGACTAAAACACTTTATATATGTTACATCGATTTTAGCAAGGCTTTCGATATGGTGGATCGACAAGTTCTTTGGGGAAAAATGGAGAAATGTAGTCGACACCCTTAAATATTATATTTCGCAAAATGTCTGTATGCTGATAATACAGTGCAGATTATGACGATTAAAGCAAATCAATTAAAGCAAATCGTAAAACGATAAAGAGATACTATTGGACTGTTCAAAATACCATTTTGGAAGAGGTATCCATTTATTCCTATCTTGGAATGTTAATATCAAATAAACTGGATAAGGAAGCTCTCTCAAAAGCTGTAATTTGTAAAACCATTACTAAGTGTAAGGCAATTAGGTCTCTTATATCCAAATCTTATGGTGGGTTCTCGATAGGGTGTCTATTGAAACTATATGATTCCTGTGTGATTCCAAGTGCATTATATGGCCTTGAGGTGTTTTCGATCAAGGAAACTGCTTGGTTAAACGTTCTAGAGGGGAAGCTCTGGAGGATGGCTTTGGGACTTTTGCAGTGCGTGCCAGTAGGGTCTATCTGCTTTGAATTGGGACTCATTTCCATATCCACATGTATAAATGATAGCAGCTTGCAATTTTTATATCAAACTATTGTTGAGTCAAGGAAATCACAATTCTGTCTATTCATACTTTCTAGATCATGATGGCAGATTGAGTAGATATCCAGCCTTGAAGGTCTGGCATAAAGAGATAGAAGTGTTTCTGGAAGCAACAGTGTCCTTGTGTTTGCCTGAGGATAACTTGGCAACTACATTTGTAGGAATAAAAAAAGGCAATGATTTGGGACCGTAGCAAATGGGCTACCTATCTAGTGGGGAAATCCCTCTATGTGAATATTCTATGGGGGCATTCCCCGTAGATTCTGCATGTGCATATATTATTAACCTGCAGAATAGAAAAGTAAGAAGATTCATCCTTTTACTAAGGCTGAATCAGTTACCAACGCTGGCAAACCGGGGCGTGGGGTTTAAAATCCCAACTAAAGATTGCTCATGTAGATTATGTTGAAAAGAATTTGAGAGTTCTATGCACCTTTTGGCTGACTGTACTGCTTTAATATCTCTGTGTGAAAAGGTTTACATGAAATTAGCACACGATATGAACTTCATACACATGAACCAATTTTGGTCTTTAATATATTGTGTGGGAGCGAGGGGCCAATTGGCCCCTCTCTGCCATCACTTCTTAGTACAAGACTCGGACCAAGTACCTCTAGTGGTGGGTATGCCCCTCGCCCTTACGCGATGTTAACCTTGGGTTACATTCGCGTAGATGGGACCACAGAGCAGGACACGGGGCATCAATTTTTTGTACCCCCTTTCGACTCCATCTTGGTGACCAGGCCTCACTGCGATAGTACAAAATGCCTCTCTCCCTTTTCCCTGCCGCAGCAGCTCAGAGCACATGGCCCCCACCCTCGTTCCCACTCCGACTGGAAAAATCTGCAGCTCCATTCTCACGCTGAAGCCGGAGATGCTTGCAACAAATAATAAATGTAACACATCTCTTTTCTTCTGAGATCACTGTCCTGCGTGTGAACCAACATGAGCCAAGCATATAGCTCGTCCATCTCCACAAAAGTGTCCTTGCCCCCTCTCCCTCGCCAGTTGAAACTTATTGCCATTCTAACCCTGTGTCCGGCAAGTTATCCCTTTCATGTGCCAGACCGCTGACCATGCTATGAAGCCCACCCAACAGACCCCCAACTAACATTAGACCCCTGCTGCAGTATATCGTGCCCAATACTAACAAATGCCACATACCTAAGATTCTTGTGAGACTAACCCTACAGTTTAAGGACAGTATTATAGTCGTCAAGACTCGTAAACCTGTGATCCGTATAACCCAAACGTCGCAGATGTTATAAATACCTGTGTGATTTGTATAGTGACATGATAAACTATTGATCAACCATTATTTAGTGCATGCATTATTTAGAATGTATTTTCTTAGCTTAGATAGTGACCACCATGTTTCACAGCGACCTGACCTTCACCCATCCGGAGTACAGATGTCTGACGTCAATCCCCCCGCCAAGTGAGCAACCAACCCGGAGGAAGAGATGATGCCCACACCTAAGACACCACCCTGGCTGACCAATCCGGGTCCAACGTAGCATCATGTGTTAAATATGCCAATGTACTATATAATATGGTGTAACTTTGATGTGTTCAGAGCGCCCTCAGACATCTAGATAAACTTTTCCTTGAACTCTCGCAGCCTGCTCTTTTGTGCCTTATTCCCTGTCCAGGGAGTGTCTGTTTTATTCATTTTACACGTATAAGTCAGGGAGGGCACAAACATTTGGTGACCCCCTGCGACGTGATCCGAGAGGTGCCTCGAGGCCGGCGCCGTGCGGTGAGATCCGGGACGCCCCCCAGCAAAACCATTGCCTCCGCGGCCGCCCAGCCTGTGCGCACTACGAAGAAGGGTCAAGGGTTCCCGGTTGACGAATACCCGACTGAAAAGCTGCTCGCCGAGGCGGGCCACGGCTTGGTTGGGGTGCAAGCCTGACTGGGGTCGGACTGCGAGCGGCGACCCTCGAGTTACCTGACTGAACACGTGAGTGTTGGTTGCGAAAGTCACGAAGGAAAGATAAAGGGGAAATAGGGGGGACAGGTGGTAATGGGTTATAGGGAAGAGTAGGGCCTGTGTGAGTGATGATGAGGCTTTTCTGATCTGTCCTTTATATGGCAATTAGGTTTTTGTAAGAAGTGAAGAGAAAAAGAGAAGTGGTATCCTAGCCCGAATGGGGTAGAAGGTGGCGCTGCATAGCATTGTCTCGTCCAGTGCAGAATAAATAAGTGAGGATACAGAGAAAATAGTAGGAGTCTCGTATATTGAGTAGACTCGGAGTAGTTATTTAGAACATTCTTTTTCTGAGTACGAAAGAATTCTTGGAAAAGAGTAAGATGGTGTAAGAGGTGGGGAGTGAATGAGAAGAGTAGGCGAAACGGGGAACGGGTGGTATATGTCTTTTGAGTTCTGTCCATTTTTGTCAAGGATATCCAAGTACTGTGATTAATTTGTGGGTAAAGTGGCAAAATATGCAAAAATGAACTGATGAATTTGAACATGCAACAACCATAAGGTTAACGTTGAAAAGTGATTCATATATCTATCTTGATACATATGTGTGCAGACAACCTATAAGTCATTGAAAATATTCAGGGTATATTGTTCAGCTAGAAGGAAAGAATGGCAAGTGGAGAATGATTAGAGGGAAAGAAGGGTTGAAGGGCAAGTACAGACCAAGGGAAAGAAGAAAAAAATATCGTCATGGGGGAATAACACCACTAGCACATATTTGTCAGCACCGTCCACTATACAGTGAGAAGATACAAAAATACCACGATCAATGGTTGACAGAGATAAAAGGAGACAGTGTGACGCCAATTTGGCCAGAAGGTGGGTCATTCGATAAAAGGGTGTTAGATTTAGTATCCACACACTTGTTAGCAAGGTATAAGGGGAAACAACTACAGAATAGAAGAGAGGTACTAGACCTGTGGCGAATGTTTGAAGAAGTTACGCCTACAGCAGAGGTAAATAAAGAAAGAACAAACGAAACCCAGAAAACGCAAGAAGAGGTAAGCGGAACGCCAAAGGGCGAGTGCACAACCACTAAGGCGATACAACAAAAATATATCCTTTAACGTCAAGGCCAGCAGTAGGATACAGTGAGCCCCTGTACATACCAGCATGTCCCACCCCCGCACCCTCAAACAGAGCAGTTGCCACAGCACCGCCACCCTATGATAAAGGAGGTTTGCATGGCCCAACAAGCACCCCGTGAATTTGGCACTCCTAACTGGAGAATTAGACCGCCAGCTAGCGCATGCACAGATGGAAATAACGCAGCTAAGAGCATTGTGCGATAGAGGCTAAATGCTGCCAGGGGGAGGAGAGGTGCCACCGTTAGCTATGGCAGATCTAACGCCAACATTAAGCACAGCAGGGGAAGTGGCGCAAGCAATCTCAGAGCCAGCGCAATCAGTATCATCACAAGGAACACACATACCACAAGGGCAAGAGAAAGAGTGTCGGTCAGGGGAGTTCCTGTTTCATCTAAATGACAAACCCGTGAGGATTATACGCCCACCCACCCCAGAAAGTGAGAGAGGGGAAGGATGTGAAGGAAACAATGAGCAAGAATCAGAAATAGAAGAGGTGTGGAGTGACTTAGACAAATATGAAGAGGCAGCTGCCGAGGCTGGGTCCCCACTGCCAAACCACTGTTACCCAGATACACCATCGCCACCACTATGGCAGGGTAGATTAAGACAGCGAGGAGGAAATATGATGGTAAGTAAAATAAAGAAAGGTGCGGTAAGTAAGGTAGGGAAGAAACACAAGTTACAAATGCCATTGATAGATAAAGGAGCAGGCAGGCCACACTACATTCCGTGGGCTCAAATGGATAAAAACAACTTGCTGAAGGTCCTCCCCCCATTATCGGGAGGGGCTGGGAAATTGATACACGCCTTTGAGAAAAACACAGCAGGAGTGCCACTAGCAATAGGGGATATGAAAAGTTTATTAGTGTCAGCAATTGGTGATCAAGCAGATGCAGTGTGGGAAAAGGGCGGATTCCCCGGGGTAACGATGAGTTGTGGCTGCCACGATGGGTCGGCGTTCAACAATGTTCGAACACAAGTGTGGGATGCATTGCGGCGCACGTTTCCAGATATTCCAGATTTACATTTAGTAATGCAGTGTACAATGGAGGAGAAAGAGGATCCCACGCAATTCATACTGCGGGTGCAGGATTTATGGAGAAGCAAAACTGGCAAGGCGTGGAACCAGTCCACCGCCTTGTTCTAGTTTATCATCAAAAAGGGGCTCCCGAAGGAGGTGCAGAAGGCCTTGGACAAAATAGCTGGGATAGAAGCCAAGGGCTGACCTGAAATACAAAGCATAATTGTGCACTACTGCAGGAGGATCAAAGGGAGAGAAAAAGAGATAGCTCAAAAAAGGCTGGCAGACGAGGCGAAACTGGTACAGAACAAATTAGTGAAGGTCGCTGCCATCAACGCCAGCGTAGCCACAGACAAAGAAAACGAGGGGGATGAAGGAGCGGGAAATAGACCAGTCACAATAGCAGCGCTGCGGGCAACCGGAGGACAAGGACCGTGGAACGGAGAAGAGTAGTACGGTGGACAACAGTGGCAAGAAAGACCAGCAAGAGGAAGAGGTGGGTACCGTGGCCAGAGAGGGGGGTTTGGAGGTATGGGGAATAGAGGATTTGGTGTTCAGGGAATGAGAGGCGGACCACAAAGGTCATGCTGGAATTGTGGGAGATGGGGACACTATTCCAGAGATTGTAGAATTTGGCCTTCAGGGTATTTCCAGGGGCAACAGCCCATGGAGAATGAACAAGGTTGGGGGTGCTCACACCCAGGTAGCCCCTATGGACTACCGATGGGAGGAGGGAGACAACAGGACCAATGCTATAACGAACCTCAGATGCAGCAAGGACAGCAACCACCAGCACAACCTATGGCAAGACAAAACGCGGTAGGAAGCGCAAACAGCAATGGTTTTGCGACAGCCGCAAACGGTGCGCCCGCTACATACTGTGGCATAACAGTGGTTGGAGACAATGTCTTTTCAGTGCCAGGGCAAGAAAGACATTCAGATTAGGACAGCCCACAGGGAACACTTGTGTGTCCAGTCTTATCTACCACCCTACGTGCAGAAGAGGAACCACTAGTGGGGGCAGAGATAGGAAACAAGCAGTTTATCTTTATGGTAGACTCAGGAGCAGAGAAATCATGTCTTATGGAAGGGCGGTTTCCGCTCTCAGGCAGGAATTTAGAGATGCAGGGTTTCTCTGGGGCTATTTTAAAAGTTCCTTACACTAAAGTTCTTGATATAACGGTGGGGGGAAAAAACCGTGCGCGCACCCTTACTGTACCACGAAGACGCGGCGATCAATCTGTTGGGGAGAGATTTGTTAAGCAAATTAAATATGACCATCTCGTTTACAGATCGAGGAATAGTGTGTTCAACCCCAGGAGTATGCCCAGTACGAGCTATGTTGATGATCAGCACAGTAATGAATGAAGTTGTGGTGCGAGGAATACCAATTGACATAAGTATGTTTATTTATGGCATCAAGGTATTAGCACGAGCGGTGCCAGAGATAACGAGAAAAGAATAGAGAACACCATCAGATTTCACATTCCGCCCAATTGCACACACAGACGTCGTGCCAGGCACGATAATGTCCATAGACGTCGAGGCAGTTCAAATATCCAGCAGACGTATTGTGGTCATAGGACTGGACGCGCAGGGGTGCGAGTGGAGAACTGTGTTATGCAAAGACCCAAACATAATGCTACGAGACATAACAGACGAGGAATTATTCACTGATGGTGAAAATGACGGAGAAATAATAATGGAAATAAGTATAGCATGTGATATTATGATCCAGTACAGAGAGGTACACAACCCACTCATGGCTAGCGTTAATGCCCCACTGACTATATTTGAGGAGGACATGGCAAAGGTAGCACCTGAAATTTGGACCACAGGGCCCCACGATGTAGGGTTACTGCATGAGGTGACACCAATAAAAATAAAACTCAAGCCAGGTGCAATACCGCTGAGGGTAAAGCAATATCCCATATCGAGAGAAGCAGAGGAGGGAATTAGGGAAACCATAAATGCACTCCTAAAACAAGGCATCATAGTGCCATCAAACTCTCCATGTAATACAGCGATTTTCCTGATCAAAAAAGCAAAAGGAGGGGCGTGGAGGATGATCCAGGATCTCCGCCCACTCAATGATGTCATTCAAAAAGAGTTCCCATTAGTGCCTAACCCGGCATCAATATTGTGCAGGGTACCAATAGAATGAACATGCTTTACTGTAATTGATTTGAAAAATGCTTTCTTTTCCGTACCACTTGACCCAGGATCCCAATACCTGACAGCGTTCACATTAGGGAACAACAGGTATGAACATCGCAGACTCCCACAAGGGTATTGCGAAAGCCCCAGCATTTTTAACAGGGAAAACATTGGAAACATAGATGTAGAGAGCACCATCATCCAATACGTAGACGATTTACTCGTCTGCAGCCATACAGAAGAAAAGTGCAGAGAAGACTCTATAGCACTACTGAATGTGTTAAGCTACCAAGGGATACAAGGTGGACAAAAGAAAATTGCAATACTGTCTCACCGAGGTTGTATACCTCGGACAGCTAATATCAAAAGATGGGAAGCGAATACTCCCAGACAGAGCAGCTGCTATACGCAACATAATAATCCCAAAAACTGTGAAAGACATGCAAAAATTTCTTGGCATTTGTAACTATTGCCGAACGTGGATCCTTGATTACGCGGCATACACACGCCCCTTACTACAAGCGTTAAAAGAGGCACAGAAAAATAGAGTCGCAATAAAATGGACGCAGGAAATGATAACACAGTATTTGAAATTAAAAGACCTCATTGCTGATGCCCCAGTCCTCGCGAACCCAGATTATGAGAGGGAATTTTTCTTGTTTTCACACTGTAATGGAACACTGATGACGGCAGTACTGACACAAAAAACGTCTTTAGGTCACAAACCATTGGCTTATTACAGTGGGACACTAGATCAAGTAATGCAAGGCCATTTCGCATGCGAACAGGCTCTCGCAGCTGCGGCCTTCGCGATTCAAAAGAGCGCCACTATTGTCATGGGATGTTCAGTAACGCTATATGCGGAGCATTCCCTATTCGCCATCCTCGAGCGATCAAAATCAACGCTAACAACACAGAGAGCAACAGCATATGAAATAATAATTTCGAGCCCCAACGTACACGTTGTAAGGTGCAAAACAGTAAACCCAGCATTATTCATTACAGAGCCATGCACGACAGAGGACATACAGGAACACGATTGTGCCACATATGAGGGGAAAGGTGATGACATCCCAAAAGCAAGTGAAAATGCCCTACAGGAGGGAGAAATATATTTCATAGTTGGGTCAGCATCAATAAACCCCGAAACAGGGGAAAACAAATAGGGATGGCGGTAGTGCGCATGGATGAAGATGACTATGAGACAATTGTGCAAAAGTGCCTCCCATCCCATTACTCAGCACAGGCAGTCGAACTAACTGCCCTGATCGAAGCACTGCACACAGCCAAGGGCTGTGCGGTGACAATATACTCAGACTCAGCATATGCAACTACCACAGTGCACTCAGGGTTGTCAAGGTGGCGTAGACGGGGATTCAGGAGAGCAGACGGTTCTCCAGTACAGCATGTGACATTGTTGAATGAGTTAATAGATGCATTAGCAGTACCATTGGTAGTGGCAGTGGTGAAATGCCAAGCCCATACCAACAACACAGATGCGATCTCATTGGGAAACGCGGCAGCCGACGCAGCAGCGAAGGAGGCCTCGTATTTCAATGTAACACCAACACTTGAATGCATTGTAAAAGCAAACACCACAGACCCACTAGAAGAAGCCTACAATAATACCCCAATAGCGCAGATAATAGAATTACAAAGAAGAGCACCACAGGAGGAGCAAGAACTGTGGAGCAAACGGGGATGTAAACAATCAGCCACAGACCTCATTTGGAGACAACAGTAAAGGTTGTAATGCCCATAGAGTTACTAGAAATAGCATTCAACAGCTGCATTTCCCCAGCCATCTAGCAAAACAACACATTGCCGTAGACATCCAGGAACACTGGTTCGTCCCCAATTTGCAAGAACACCAGTCAAAATTCATTGTAGAATGCACAACATGTCAAACATATATTTCAGGAATGACATTGAGAACATTGTGCGGTACCCTGCCCCGACCAACAGGACCATTTAGAGAGTTCCATATAGACTATGCTGATATGGGAGAGCGGTGTAATGGAGCAAGATATTTGATTGTGGTGGTGTGCCCCTTTTCAAGAAGGGTGGAAGCGGGCCCATGTCCCCACCCAGACGCGAAGTGTGCGGCCAAATTCCTTGTTCGGGAAGTGTTTTCCTGATGGGGAATATGCGATGTGATAAGATCAGACAACGCTACACACTTCGTGAATGACCTCTTTAAAGAAGTGGCATCACTCTTGGGGGTAAAACACAAACTATGCTCAATTTATCACCCGATGGTGAATGGAATGGTAGAAAAGATCAACGGATTGCTGTAGAGTAAGTTATCAAAGTTGTGTAACACACTGAAGAAGAACTGGGTGTATTGCTTGCCAGTAGCACTGTTCCAACTCAGGACGCAACTATGTAAAGACCACCATCTGAGCCCCCACGAAATTGTAACTGGGAGGCAAATACACACGCCAGTATCCCCGATTAGAAGAGCATCGGATGCACACAGGGCTGCCACAGTGCTGGGGGAAGAGTTCAAGGAATACCTGACCCAGTTAACACGCGCAGTACGCAGCATAGCACGACAAATAGCACCGCCTTTTACCGAAAATGTGGCGACTGATACTACCACACCGGCCACTGATGCCAGGAGCACACATGTACGTGCATAGCTTTCATGGCCCATACGAGGTCATCTATAGTACACCCACTGCGGTGAAGGTGAAAAGATTGAAGTATTGGGTGCACTTATCAGACCTGAGGAGGGCACATGATAGTACAATCCCCCAAGAGGAGCAAGATGGTGCCACTGGTACCACAAATGAGGTTGAAAAAGGATAACCAAAATTGTCAGTAAAGAGAACATGCAGAGATAAAAGTTATGATATGTATTTTGTTCTGCACAACTTATTTCCTACTTCTTTCTTGTCTATGTTTTCCTTCTTTCCTTTTTGATTGATCGATATTCTCTCCTTACACCTCAACTCTCTCTGTCTCCCACCTTTGTTTCGATTATTGTTCCACGATTTTCTCCATCACTGTTTTACTCTCCTTCCCTCCATAGCAAAAGTAAATGTGTAATAGAGCAAATGAACAAACATGACTAAAAATAATGATTAAACATGAAGTGAACAAAAAATGTAAATACATGTATACAAATGAATATTGTGGTGACTTAACAAATTTATATTGCCCTTCCAGGTGACAAATGGCCCAACGAACTACAATCGCGGAGAACCAATTAATGCTAGGTAGTGATAGGGACGCCATTAGGGCTAAAAGGTTCAGTAACGTTCAATGTTTTTTGAACTGTGCCGCAGTTTTGATGTCAGTGAGGTTGTTTTTCGCAGCTTGGTATTATACCCTTTTATCTTTTGTTAATGACATGCACAGGGGAGGAAGCAAGGCTAACCTGATACGAGAAGGGTCGCACTTGATATGGACTGGGGTAAAGACTATATGGAAAGAGTCACATGAGATTAACGTCAACAATACAGATGTGATGCAACCTTCAGAACACATCACTGTAGGATCAACAAGTGTATCAGTGTTACGTTTGAATATAAATATGAGTAATGCTTATGAATTTAACGAATACGATGGAGATTATTATTGGCCAAATGATTTAACTAACACTAGTACACATGCACAGACAACCATATACCCTACCTCACACAACATTGCTGCTACTTATGACGATACACATACCATATTGAATAGCAATGATACAACCTGGGCTGGAATGTTTCCAATACATTACAAAAGGGTGAAAAACAATAACAAGGAAGGGAGGAGGATGAGAAAAAGGGGGGGCGGGAGGGAAAAGATACGACATTTATCATGATCTCGGGTTAGACGAAATAGATGATCCCTGCCACCCTGATCAATCAAATAAATGGTATTCCGACATGAGTGCCACGGCGAAGCAAGCAACAAATGAAAGCTGCTACGTCTGTTCACTCATCCAGCATGCATTAGGAACACCGAAAATGTTAGTACCGCAGGAAGTGCCCTTGTCGGAGGCCCAATGTTTAATTCATCTAGTTTTGTGCAGAATAAAGAGTACGTTCCAAGCGCACACTGTCACATTGAAAAAACTGGAGAATGAAAGAACGTGCACAAGCAGACGCCAAGGAGTAATTTGCCTCAAGGAACCATTTCTTGTCATCAAGGGGATGCGATATGCAGAAAATAACTGGCACGAAGAAACAATTGAATGTAAAGCAGAAGCACTTCGAGGCCTATCAAATGACACTTTCCAATGGATAAAAGAGGTATGTGACCCCATCTGGTCGCAACATGTCGCAAAGCTAACATGGCTCACAGCGTTAGAAAAACCTACCAAAATACAAAAAGATGTGCCACATGAACTGTGTTTCCATGGGGAAGGAAAAGTGAACATGAGGGAGACAAAGAAATGTAACAAAACGGTAATCATACCTGACATGAAGAAAGGCACAGCTGCACTAATGGATATGTACTGGGTTTGCGGCAAACAAGCCTACCTGCACCTCCCTGCATCGTGGAAAGGAACTTGTGCTCTAGCCACCCTCCACACAGCCCTGATGGTAATACCAGAGAGCCATTTCCAAGGGTCGGCAGGACAATCGGCTGGCATATCGGCAGCAGGACAATCGGCTGGCATATCGGCAGCAGGACAATCGGCTGGCATATCGGCAGCAGGGCAATCGGCTGAACCATTAACAGCGCCCCAACTAATAATAACAGAAGCTCCAGCGTATGAACTATTGTCAGAATATAAACTAAAGAAAAGATTGACACAAAGTAAAAGATCCTCCAATTACATCTAATCCGAATCATCGAAACTCCTTGCTGAGATCCCGCAGAAATACAAGCTCTTTTCATCAGCAGAGACATTTTTTGCCTCACTTCTTTTCCCGGGACTGCAAGCACGAACGAACGCCAAATGGTTGCAGATAGTGCACTGGGAGCTCATCCAACTGGCTAACGACACTGAAGATGGGTTAAACGTGATAAAAATAGAGCTTTGCGCACTGCGCATAATGACAATGCAAAATGTCTTAGATCTCCTCACGCCGATGGATGGTGGTGTTTGCCGAAAAATTGGGGGGCCGTGTTGCACATTCATGCCAACTGAAGATGCTGATAACGGGACACTCTCACATGTGATAACAGCAGTACACAATTTAGGGAAAAGGATGAGAACTGAAGGAGGCGCAGAAGAGAGCACGTGGTTCGACAGTTTGTTCAGTTGGATACCATCATGGGTAAATGTGGCAATGAAAATACTGGTCCCCATCATCGTCTTTGTGCTCCTGTTCTTTTGTGTGTGCCAACTGGGAGAAAGGTGTTGTGAGAAAAGCATGCCAACCTCAGCTATGATGATGGTAACAATGGGCCGACCGACAATGGTACCTACCATGATAGATGCACAAAGGCAAACAGGGCAGTACACTACACCACAATACAGGATGACAGCAATTTACAGGCAATATGAGGATATAGTTGATAATTTGCATCATACAACGATAAAATAACCAAGGGAGTTGCAGTGGTACCAAGAACTATGGGTGGATCTAGATGGGGATGGAGGGATTTACTTAATGTGTACACCAGACGAATATGCCAGAAGAGGAAATAGCTTAAGAAGTGTATGCAGAGCGTGGATGCCAATAAAAGGCACCCCCGCGTGGGACGAGGCTGTGGAGGAGGCTGAGTACTACCGAAGGGAGAATGAAAAGAATAAAAAATAGAAGTATTTGTTACTTTAGATGTAATGAAAGGGAGGAATGTGTGGGAGCGAGGGGCCAATGGGCCCCTCTCTGCCATCACTTCTCAGTACAAGACTCGGACCAAGTGCCTCTAGTGGTGGGTACGCCCCTCGCCCTTACGCAATGTTAACCTTGGGTTACATTCGCATAGATGGGACCACCGAGCAGGACACGGGGCATCCATTTTTTGTACCCTATTTCAACTCCATCTTGGTGACCAGGCCTCACTGCGATAGTACAAAATGCCTCTCTCCCTTTTCCCTGCTGCAGCAGCTCGGAGCACATGGCTCCCACCCTCGTTCCCACTCCGACTGGAAAACTCTGCAGCTCCATTCTCACGCTGAAGCCGGAGATGCTTGCAACAAATAATAAATGTAAGACATCTCTTTTACTCTGAGATCACTGTCCTACATGTGAACCAACATGAGCCAAGCACATAGCTCGTCTATCTCCACAAAAGTGTCCTTGCCCTCTCACCCTCGCCAGTTGAAACTTATTGCCATTCTAACCCTGTGTCCCGGCAAGTTATCCCTTTCATGTGCCAGACCGCTGACCATGCTATGAAGCCCACCCAACAGACCCCCAACTAACATTAGACCCCTGCTGAAGTATATCGTGCCCAATACTAACAAATGCCACATACCTGAGATTTTTGTGAGACTAACCCTACAGTTCAGGGACAGTGTTATAGTGGTCAAGACTCGTAAACCTGTGATCCGTATAACCCAAACGTCACAGATGTTATAGATACCTGTGTGATTTGTATAGTGACATGATAAACTACTGAGTGTCTTTTGATCAACCATTATTTAGTGCATCTATTATTTAGAATGTATTTTCTTAGCTTAGATAGTGACCACCATGTTTCACAGCGACCTGACCTTCACCCATCCGGAGTACAGATGTCTGACGTCAATCCTCCCGCC
The DNA here is from genome assembly GCF_040938575.1 of Ambystoma mexicanum. Classification (NCBI taxonomy): domain Eukaryota; kingdom Metazoa; phylum Chordata; class Amphibia; order Caudata; family Ambystomatidae; genus Ambystoma; species Ambystoma mexicanum. The sequence continues at coordinate 916,553,246 of NC_090932.1, read as the reverse complement.
AAGTGAGCAACCAACCTGGAGGAAGAGATGATGCCCACACCTAAGACCACCACCCTGTCTGACCAATCCGGGTCCAACGTAGCATCATGTGTTAAATATGCCAATGTACTATATAATATGGTGTAACTTTGATGTGTTCAGAGCGCTCTCAGAGATCTAGATACACTTTTCCTTGAACTCTCGCAGCCTGCTCTTTTGTGCCTTATTCCCTGTCCAGGGAGTGTCTGTTTTATTCATTTTATACGTATAAGTCAGGGAGGGCACAAACAATATGAAGGAAGAAATATGGTTATTCATGTTAGTGTGTATTACATCTGGGGAGAAATTATGAAATTATGAACTTGAAGGAAATGTTTTATACAGGGGTCAAGTCCTAAAACTTAAAGTGGGGGAAATCATCAACACAGGCAAGGAGATGTGACATCACCAGAAATTAGAAATATGCAAATTTTATTAAATTGGCTTTGCATAACCACCCAAATTGCACAGGACGAATGGTCTTTGCCTTTCATAAAATCAACACACACACAAAACCAACAGAGGATATTTTCTTCTAATAGTGTTTTTGAAAACGTTAAAAGGTGTGCATGTTTTAAACTCTAATTACCAATACAGATGTTTTCCCTGGAACATGCAGTACCGAAATGAGACATTTCACCTTTAGTTGTTAGCTGTTTTTCATCAGGTTTTATAGTGTAGTGGTGAAGCGTCCGGCCTGCAAATCTGACGACTGCGAGGTTGGCTTTAATTCATAAATTCGAAGAAGACATTCATTGTTTCTCATTTTAGTTGTGGGGGACTGAGTCCATCCTCTCCAAAAAGTGGGTGGACTCCGTCCACCCGTGTGTACCCTCGACTTGAGCCCTGGTTGTATATATGTTTTAGTATGCAGACTAACTACTCAAGTGTCACCTTAGATGATAGATCGATCTAATTTGTGTCTTTATGAAAAGTACATTTTAATTCATGTTACATTTTAAATCATCTTTTATTGTTGATCGCAAATGTGTACATGAAATATTCTCAATATCTGTTTATATTAAATATTGCCTTTTTTGTGTTGAAGATAGGTAAACCCATGTCACAAACACCTAGCAGAGAAGAAGGTGGTGTCCGCTTGCAGCTTTAAGCCGCTCTGTGTTTTTGATTTCGATACCGCATCGGCGGCAAACGGAAATGTAATTTAAAAATAAGTGATGCATATGCCAAGGGGATCGGAGTCCCTGGCCACAATTTACAATGATCCTGCTGAAAATGTGTATTCAAAATGAATATCCATTGAATAAAAAAAGCAACGACATGAAAAGGCGTTAAGGAGCAGTAGCAAAATGCAACAAGCCGTAAGAGGCTGACTCAGCGTCACATACATGATTCAGACGGATGAATGTGAGGTACAAAAGGCTGTGTGGCAGAGGATCATTTTGGGACCGGAGGAGCGGGGTTGACAGCATCCATGGCTGAGGGCGGGAGGTGGGGGATATATACAGGGTCGAACTGAGGCAAGAAATAGGCCCAGTCACCCAAAAAAACGTGGCCGACCCCTCGCCTCAAAAAAGTGGGCCACCCCTCGCCTCATGACCCTTGACCTCTGATTACATCACTCTAAGTGATGTCATTTGACCCCACCCGAAAGTGACACCTGGAAGCGATGAAACATGACCTTTCACCCCTTGACAAAACGGGAAGTGGCATCAAATAGCATTGTACCTAAGTACACTAAATTACTGTGAATTCAAGCAGACGCCCAAGGCCAAATGATAATATGTTATTGTATAGTACTTACGCTTAAGCTCTTTTTCATAGAACAAATATGCATACAATATCACTCAACCTGTGTTGGTACTCATGTATCGATCTAAGAAGGATTAAAGACTTTTTGGAAGAAAAAAAACATTGGAAAAAAATGTTTCTTTTTTTTTTTCAATTTTCTTTTCTTTCAAACCGACCCAGGCTTGGCCAGAAACCACCCCCAACTCTGCAGGGACGATTTCGGGCCGGCCACGGGCCGAAGGGCCGTGGGGCCAATCGAACCCTGGATATATAGAACAGTATAAAACCGTTATGTAGTGGAGGGTACTACTTTTCCCATTCATTTTGCAATTGTACCCAAACTTTATATATGTCTCATCACGAGCTGCGTTCGTACCTTCAGAACCAGGTGTGAGTGTTGCAACTTCTTCTCAGAGTGAGAACAATTATGTCAAGCATCGCCGTTTTAAAATCCCCATGTGTGTTAGGAACCACGCGAACATTGAATTAGTTGAGCCAAAATGCAGTACAATCCCATTGGATGTGTGTTGGCTTTTACGTAGAAAGAAGTAAGTTCCAGAAAGGTGTGAAGATAGAAAAAACCAGCAGATGGTGCTCCATGCCTGTGTTATTTTGCATATATATTTTTTATAGCTCTCCCTACATTTCGAGCAATTCTTTTGCTACACTACAATAGGAGGGAACGTTAATTAGAGTTCTCAGGAGCTGTCATGAAAGCATTAAGTGTCATTGCAGTTTAATAACCTTTTTTCCCCGAACACAGAAATAATTGTGATCTAAATTAGATAATTGCCACGTATTCGATAGCTTTACCTTCGCAACTCGGGCAGTATTCTTTCTAAAGGTCTGCTCTGCGAGGGCCCCACTGTCTGGGTTCACCCATTACGCCCCCACACAGAGCATCATCTACCGGCCATTTATAAAAAATAATTAGAAATTTGATGGCACAAAAAAAAAGGTGGGGCCATAACTTGCAGCACATGCGCGTTGCGGTTGCAACCACACGTATTTTGTTAGGGAATTGCGGTCTACAAAGAATCAAATATTTCCCCCTAGCAAAGTGTGTGTGCTCAAGTTTCGGCTGCAAATGCACATTTTTGTGCAGAAAGAACAACGTTTGCTGCAGAAATCGTGCTTTGATTACTTCAGCAATCATTCCGTCTATGTTTAGGGGTGGGGGGAGGGGGATTGGGGGTTGTCATGTCTGGCAATTGGCAACACATCTTCAATATGGAACAAAGAATGACAGCAACTCACCTGCACTTTGTACAAGAAAGCTGTGTGCAAAGGGAGGCTGCGATCACATCTCTTTGTATGATGTGGCAAAGTGTTCAGGACTGGAGGATCCCACAAGTCCTCAATTACAACACTGTCCTGGCCGCTGCATTCTGAAGAATCTGAAGGCGTTGATGTAACGCCTCTGGCAGACCAAGATAGATTCCATTGCAATAATCTATTGATCCCACAATCGAAGCACTCACAATTTTTGCCCTAGCATCATTCTGGAGAAAGGGAAGAACCTTCGTCAGGATTTTTGGTTTGGCAAAACCTGTTTGGTAAACTGAAGAGATTTGCACTTCTCTAGAGCCAGAGGCCATGATTTTTATACCCAGGCTCTTGACTGCAGTAGAGTGTTCCGAACAGGGACCAAGAGATTCCGGCCAGTATTATGTGGTCCAGCAGGGACCAACAGAGACCAGGCCAACTACCAATACCTCGGTCTTCTCTCCGTTTAGCTCGAGCCAATTGTTGGCCATCCACGTCCCTACTGCTGAAAGGCACTCTCTCAGCATCTGGGGAGGATTTTCCTTGGGGGCATTTAAACGGAAGAGAACCTGGGTATCATCGGCATAGGTAAAAAAATGCACACTATTGCTTGAGATGAGTTTGGCCAAAACAACCATATATAAGTTGAAGAGTAATGGGGAAAGAGCTGAGCCGTGTGGCACAGTCAAGCACCATAGGAGGTGAGGTGAAAGGGGGAAGGGACACCGTCTGTGTCCGATCAGAAAGAAAAGAAGACAACCGTTTCAAAGGGAAACCTGAAATTCCAGCATCAGAGAGGCACTGGAGAAGTCTATGATGGTCAACTGTGTCAAAGGCCATGGAGAGGTCGAGCAAAATAGGAACACTTGTCTCTCAGCAGTCCTGTAACATCGCAATGTCATCATGAAGCACAACCATCAAGGATTCAGTGCCCATACCTGGTCGAAAGCCGGCCTGGTGTGGATGGAGAATGTGATTGGTCTCAAAGTAGGCCAAGAGCTGTGGGGTGACAATAGACTCTAGCAGCTTCATCATAGCAAGGAGAACAGAGATTGGGCGATCATTTTCAGCCACTGCCGGGTACAGATGTTTTTTTTAGCAGCAGAGAGATCATGGCATGTTTGAGAGGCGTAGAGATCCAGTAGTGCACAAATATTCAAATGCTTCAGTGAGGAGGGGAACAATATGCTCAGAGAGAACGTGAAGAATATAGAGCGGAAAAGGGTCGGCCTGAGATGTGCCTCAGCAAGTGGCCTGTTTCGCCTGTGAATTCTGCGTCTGCCTCCAGCACCTTACAGCACCTTACAGCCCGTCAAAGTAACGTCCTGCATTTTTCACGATCACAAATTTTCCTCGATCACGTGATACAGAGACTTGGTGAATATATATATATATATATACATATATATATATATATATAAAGCATATCGGATATATATAAACATGTTATTGGTGTAATAGTAACATATTATTACCTTGTTACCATAGGTAACGCCCACTGAGGGGGAGTATCCATAAAAGTACGAGGCTGCGCGCCATCAGCGCACGCGTCTCAGAAAGTGGCCTCTCAAGTGGCCTGTTTCGCCTGTGAACTCTGCGTCTGCCTCCAGCACCTTACAGCACCTTACAGCCCGTCAAAGTAACGTCCTGCATTTTTCACGATCACAAATTTTCCTCGATCATGTGATACAGAGACTTGGTGAATATTTATATATATATATATATATATAAAGCATATTGGATATATATAAACATGTTATTGGTGTAATAATAACATATTATTACCTTGTTACCATAGGTAAAGCTCACTCAGGGGGAGTATCCATAAAAGTACGAGGCCGCGCGCCATCAGCGCGCGCGCCTCAGCAAGTGGCCTCTCAAGTGGCCTGTTTCGCCTGTTTAGCCTGTAAGCCTGTGAGTCAGTGGGTTTGTGGGATAGGTAAGAAGCTTGATTTCCGCATGTTTGATTCTCTACTGTCTGTAAGAATCATGATAGGTGCATTTGAACAAAAATAGTCACCATTTAGTTGAATTCAAAAAGTGGCTAGAGTAAAAATGAGTGTAAGGAAAACGGTTATAAGCAAGCAGCAACTGGCTATAGTACCGCTTACCAAACAAATGGCTACCAGGATGAGTGTAGCTCGCGCCGCTGAAGCGTGTAATCTAGGCTCACTATATTCAACTGACGATCTTATTGAATGTGCTAATCAGTGTTCATTAGAGCAGAGAATGGAAGTCATAGCCCAAGAGGATGGGTCTAATGCGGAGCAGATTGAAAGCTCGCAATCATTGTTTGCAGAAGATGAGGATTCAAATGGGTTAAACCAGATTGTTGACCTAGAAAATAATATGGAAAAAGCTATTAGTGTGAGCAGTGAGAATGCCGATACTCCCCAAGTCTTCCACACTATCGATAGTTCTTTGCTGGTGTTGTCTCAGCACTTGGATAAGAACATGCTGGATGAACCGGTGAGTGAGCGGCATGATAATTCAGCATGCATAACAGAGATCACAAGCAATGAGATACAATTGTCAATACTATCAGAATTGAAATCCCAGTCGAATTTATTGAAAGAAATGGTGATGGCATTTATAGCACTACCAGATTTTATCAATGACCAGATGAACAGGACACGGAATGAGACAATAGAAAAAATGCAAAATTCCGTGCCTGCTCATAAAAGAGCATGTACTAGGATGGATGTTATGGATAAAGAGTCGATACATGATAAGGAACTGAGTAGTGACTTTACAAAACCTGATATGCTGCTTATTAAGATACCTTTGGTAAACGTACAAAATTGCAACATGCCAGAGATAAATGTAGATCCTATTTTGGTTGAAACTATGGTAAATACTGAAGCGGAAATTAATAAACCAGCCGCTGTGAATGTAATAAGTGATGACGATAATTCCACGTTTGTTCAAAAAATCTGTAAAAGGAAAGAAAAGAAACAAAGGAAAAAACAGGCAAAAATGGCTAAAGTGAGTAATACATCCTCGAGAAAATTTCTGAGAAATGTCGACATACATAAGGCATGGCCCAACGGTCAGATAGTTGACAAAAGTAAGAAAGAGCAAGAAAAAAATAAATCCAGGGATAATACAAATAGTGTGATAGTCAACGATATAGAGACTGACAGTGATGTTGGCAATGGCTGTATAGTTAGACCTAGTTATAGTGAAGGTTCTTCCACCCTCTCAGAGGTTTTGAAAAATAAAGCAACATCTAAAAGAATTGACAGCAATCTTCGAGCCTTAGAAAGAGGAGTTCAAGATATTTTCAACATTTTTAAAATCCAGATGCTCCTTCAAGGCCAAATAACTTGTTTCAATGCCACAACATGAGCTTCCAATTAGTAAGTCATTGCCCAGTTCTACTACAATTACTGAAAAGAGCACACTACAAGGAACTAAAGAGACATCAGCCTCATTAGTGCATCCTAAGGAGTCTCAGGAAAGCAAACAACCAAAGGACTCCTCAGATGAGTCCAATGGGCATGTTTTGAAAGACACACAATTGAGTACCGAAGCAATAAGTCTACTAATTGAAAATCTACTGAAATAAAAGTATAAAGATCCAAACAGTGCGCTGCATGCCTTAAATACACTTCCAAAAGAAAATGCTCAAAGTATGAATAATGCAGGTAATATACAATCTGAGGGCGGAGTAACAGACGAGCACAACATAACTGCCCAAAAACAAGTTAGTCTGATAGAATCACGAAAGAAAACAATTACTGATCTAGAGGAGGCCATCAATGTTACAAACAAGACCCCAAGCTAAATAGAGCAGATATAGAAGAAATATTATATCAAAAACTCAATGAAACCAGACGCAAACTACCAAAAGTTGATGATGCAACGCAAGGTATAGATTTACAGACGAATCATACTACCCACCAGTACATAGATCAAAAAAAGGATGGGTTTTTATTAGGCACTTCGTATGATTCGAATCAATGGACTAAAGAGGCCAAGAGACCAGTTACGCAAAATTTAAGAAGGACAGTTTTTCCAAATGAACATAGTCTTATGATTTATTATGTGTTTGATGAGGGTGGTCCGCGATCGCTAAACAGACACTACCTTTTATCCTTATTTGGGGAAATTCCCGAATGAAGCTTGATAACAGCAACAGACATTCAACTTGTGGATTTCATACATAATGAGAGGTATGATTATGTTAGATTAATCATAACCTCTCCACTGGTAAGGGCCCTGTTACTGAAGGAGGCGGGTGCCCTACAGAAGAGAGGTTTTGACGTTCAAAAATATCAGGAATATGCGCAAAGGGAAGATGACTCAAGAAAACATGAATATAATGTTCAAGAAGTAACGGGACATAGCTTAGATAAACATGGATCCCAGGTACTAACCACTAAGATGCAAGACAGATAAGTAATAGATGTTGCTAAGTCCCAGTTGATTGACATGCAGGAATGGAGATCACTAGCAATGTCATTGCGTGACTCCATAGAGAACTTGAAATCCGCAAAAATATCACTTTGACAAAATAATGCCATTTAGTCTAGTTTCCTGGAACACAAGAGGATACTCACATATTGTGGCGAACAAAAAAATCGTAAGTACACTTGAGGAATATGACTTTGTGTTACTACAGGAAACATGGGCAACCAATAATTTGCTGTGGGATGGTTATGGAATCATAAACTTAAAAGCGATCAAAGGACCAATAGGTCGACCTAGTGGAGGGATGCTTATGGCATACAAATCAGATGTAAATTCAGCCTTTTCCTGCAAATTATTGGACTGAAATATCGCCATCCACGCTCCTTATGGAGCTAGCTGCCACAAGAAGGAAAAGCACTTCATTTGGGACCGCCGCCATTGGAATCCACGAGGAGTCTATCTCGTCAAAGATGGCCGTCGCCATCATCCACCCGGGAATCCTGCCTCTTGCAGGCTTGCAGCCCCCCCCACCAGCTGATTGGGCCACCGAGGCTTGAATAGCCTATCGTGAATCGCCGGAAGGCCGAAGCCGGCTCGAGCAACTAAGGCACGAGAAGGAAGGCACTTCGCCTGTCCCAGCCTGTCCAGCTCTTCCAGTCGCCCTCGCCCACAAACTCTGCCCGACAACACTCATAGCTTTCACTCCTTTGCCGTGTACCGACCCTTGTCACCTGCGTGATTCTTCCACTTTGCATGCGGTTCTGAAGTGCGGCCAAATCACATCGGTGCCCTCAAGAGCAGCCGAGGTCCTGCGCACCCTTCTTCAACTGGTAAGAACGGCTGTTGTTGCATGAGCAAAGCATGTGCCCCCTCACTACCAGACGCATCATTCGTTGTTGACACTGCTAGAATATCCCGGCATTCGCTGCTTCCGGATGTTGATATCAGCAACTTCAGAAAATTAGCATCATTTGACACCAAGTGGCTCCTACCATACCCACCACTGTCCAACCACTTAGGCTTTTTACCCCCATTAACTAACCAGATCCAATAGTCCATACTGGGCACTGCTAGGCCGCTGAGACACTGCCCTCAATACATCAGACAATCAGACATAGTCTGCTTTAACTGTGTTGTGCCTTTTGGTCGATATCGGACCTCTTTAATTGTGTGTGCCAGGATCATTAATAGACCACCTAAGTGCGCTGGGCCCTTTGGACGCTATCTGACCACTTTAACTTTGTTGTGCCTTATGATCGCCACTCTATTGTGCTGTGCCCATGGTCGCCATCAGACCACTTTAACTGTATTGGGCCTTATGGTCGCCATCTGACCTCATTAACTGTATTGTGCCTTATGGTCGCCATCAGACCACCTTAACTGTATTGTGCCTTATGGTCGCCTTCGGAACACTATAATTGTGTTGTGCCTTATGGTCGATATCTGACCACTTTAATTGTCTTGTACCTAAGGTCACTAATAGACCACTTTTAACTGCGTTGTGCCTTATGCTCGCTATAGTCCACATTGTTTATGCTGATTTGAGCCTGCACCCCTGGTCACTATAAACCTCACTGATCTGAGCTGGTCACCAACAGTCCACATTGATTGTGCTGTGGCTCATAGCTACTTGCCAGCTACTTCCCGAACCACCACCTGAACTATGCCACCCTGGCTAGCTCTCATCATGTTCCCTTTCTGTATCATGCCCGACTGCACACCCTGCAGCAGAAATGGCTTTGTCCCATTCAATAATGGTTTAGCAAAGCTTGCCTGCCCTAGACACCACCCCATTCCCTGCCCCACTTCCTTCCTACCCTCCCTACCTCCTTTCTCACTCAGTGCATCATCGGACCATAGCACTAAAGCTAGTGCCACCTCAGGTTACACTCCACCTAACCGTACCACTGATGATCACGCAGACAACATCAACACCAACGATCCCTCGACACTATGCTTACCTAGTGTCCTATCCCCTAGCCTACAGAGCAAACCTTGTCCCACCAAATTCAGGAATCTAAGACTTGCAACCAGATGTCACCATTGGTCCTACCACCGGAACACAGTCATTAGGTTCAACCCTATCAACTCTACCCAGACCATAGATGTCCCATCAGAGGCAGAGGCCCCACCAGCCAACATTCCCAAGCCCCTAGCTAATCTCAAAGGGGCTCTCATTAACGCCCGCTCGGTCCCTGCTCATGCGCTAGACATCGCTGACTTAATTGTGACTGAAAACCTGGACTTTCTGGCTATCACGGAAACTTGGTTACATGCAGCGTCTGTCACCGCCCTATCCCTTGCCATACCAGATAACTACTCTATCATTAGATGCGATAGGGACAACAATCAAACCAAAGGAGGTGGTTTAGCATTTATATTTAAGAGCTCTCTCAATCTAAGAGTTGCTAACAATCACCAGCTGCCATCTGCTGAACTACTCTCAATTAAACTCCCAATCTCACCCAATCATACCGCCCTTGTGTACCTCATCTATCGGCCACCTGGTCCCACGTCCACATTCATAGAAGACATCTCTTCCATCCTAGCCTCTAGCACCAAGCCTAAATCCCAAATTATCCTACTTGGAGACCTTAACCTAGGATATCTGGACACAAACGACACTAAAGCTTGTGACCTTGCCAACGTTCTATCCGACTTTGGCCTAACCCAGCATGTCAATGTACCCACCCATATCAAAGGCCGCACATTAGATTGGGTCTCAGACATGAATTGCGCACTAAACATAACCTCAGTGCTACCATGTGCATGGTCTGACCATCACAAAATAACATTCTCCCTCAATTCTTGCCCACCTGTGCACAAACCTTGTACTGTGCCACCCACACTTACTCGCAACAAGAAGGATATTACAACTGAGAAACTACTCCCACTCATCCTCTCACTATTAAACTCTGTCTCCACAACCTGTGCGGACCCTACCGTCCTTGTGGACACCTACAATCGTGCTATGTTAAAAGCACTGGACACCATTGCACCTCTTAAACAGCGCAAAGAAAAACCACGCAACCACCTCAACTCCTGGTTCACCCCACACCTACGTGAACTTAGGAAAGACAAGCGTAAAGCCGAGACCCTCTGGAGAAATTCACCCACACCAGCAAATACAATCAACCTTCTAACCATCACCCTCTCGTATAAAGAAGCCATACTAGCAGCAAAAAAAGAAGCTTACAATAACAGAATCATGCAAGCTCATTCCAATACCAAGGAACTCTTTAAAATTCTCAAGGAATTAGAGTCCCCAGTTGCTCCCCTTGACACTTGCACCCCGGACACCGAATGGTGCGCCAACATTCAAAAAGCTTTACTCAACAAAATCACCACTCTCCAAAACAAAATCAACACAAAAAAAACTATCTCCTTGACTCAGTAGGTAACTCCCAACCCGCCAATCTCTCCTCCCACAATCACCACCTCAAACCTTTCAGTTTCTCTCCCCTAACCATTAAGGAAGTGGAAATTATCATCATGAAGTTAAAGCCATCTAATTGTCAAGGCGATGCCTGCCCAGCTCCTATCGTACAGGAAGCAGCGCTTGAGCTCGCCCCCTTTATCACCACCCTTATCAATTCCTCCTTTAAATCTGGCATAGTACCAGATAACCTCAAGGATGCTTGGGTAATCCCCCTAATCAAAAAACCTAACCTAGACCCTAACATCCCTACCAACTATAGGCCCATCACCACGGTACCATACCTTCTAAAAATCTTGGACCGGGCGGCATACATCCAAATTCAATAGGTAATTACCAACACAGAACAGCTTTAAAATGGTTGCGCGGACGCAACCCCATCCCATCCAGAAAACAATCACCATGTGACCACAAGCCCACAATACTTTAATGCTGTACTATAGTGTGCAATGCTGAGCCCCAGCCCCACATTCCCAGTACTGCACAGTGCCTGCAGGGTTGGTAGCGGTACCCTGTGCACCGGTGCCAGCGTGATCAAGGTGTTAGAGCCTGGGCAAAAATGTCCCGGGTTGTATTTTAGCATGCATTTGCTTAATGCTAACTTGACGGCAATACTGTCTTTGGAACTTTTTCAGTATTGTTTGGTAGCAAAAAAGGGTTTCTGTTGACTTAGTGGGGAAGTAGACCACTGCAGAGAAGTTCCCGGTCGCTGTTACATCCCAGCCGTCCAGGGTAAGAGGGACAGACCGAGTGGGGAATCTTAACCTGGGGTGATCTGTCAATAGTCTATGATGTAAGCTCCATAGATAATGGATGTAAGGATTTTCTCAAGTTGCATCCCAAGTTCAAGAATGGCAATGAGGCTCTATTCATTAATTTATATAACTGACAATACCTAGAGGGAGTGATGGAAATGTTCTCACTCCTATTGGAGAGACTTGAGATATGGAGAGAGAGCCATCACTTGTACCTAAGAACCATTATTATGGGAGATTTCAATTTACAACTCAAGCTATTGGAAATAATGGGGATATCTGAGAGGAAGAGGACAAGGTATGGGGGCGTCGAGGAAATGTCAGCCCCTATATGGAGGAGAAAGTACCGGAATGTAGTGGAACTGGATAGTCTACTAATGGCGCTGAATTTGAGGGCAAACAATGAAAGGATGGTGGGGGATATCCCTGCGGATAACACCTTTGCCAATGATTTCTCTGCCAGTTTGATATATTAGTGAACTTGGAATCATGGGATTTGTTGTGGAATTTTGAAGAAGTGCAAAAAACGGTAAGTGATCATCGGCCTCTTGTATTACTTGCCGATTGCGCACTGATAGGGATCTCTCAAGTAAATGTCAACGGGGCAAATGTAGTGCTCTCGATGACAGGGCATGCCAAACGCTCCATAAAATGGACGAAGCTTAACATAGATAAGCTATTGCCAGTATCCTACCTGCCCTAGAACATTTCTTCTCCATTGATCTGGCCCATACGAACTTGACTAAGGAACATGGAGAGTTTTTTTACTTCTGACAGTAGAACAGTTAAAAAACACTCGCTCATTAGTTCTTTGTGGTACAATGCGGAGTATCGGGCTGCGAAAGCCCCTTGGGTAATCTGTGGAAAGAATGTGGCTACTAGAGGTGTGGTAGCTCTACAGGAGGCAAGAGGGACCTATAGAAGTTTGATTAAGAGTAAGAAGGAGGCATACGTTGAGGAAATGTGGAATAACCGTTTAGCCGCTATTAATACCAAGAACTTTCACACATTTTGGGAATTCGTGGGGGCAGGCCGACCTAATGATCAGGTAACGGTCCAGGGGTGCATTTACAAATTGGTATGGTATGATGACTTGAGGGGCTTGCACAGTGAAACAAGGGTGTTCTCTGAATCTGGTCTCCCATAAGTAATATATGGGTGTGGAATACCAGAACAGGTTCCCCTCATGCTTAGAGAAGAGGAGCTGAAGATGGCACTTCTGAGTCGATGGGCAGGAAATGCCCCTGGCCTGAACATATTTCCGGTGGATCTATAACTAACAGAGCACACTATTTGGGCACCCTATCTTAGTCGGTTATTTGATGCAGCATTGGATTGTAGTGTTGTCCCACTCCTGGACCAATGCAGATTGTGCCCATATACAAAAAGGGTGGTAGGGATGCTCCGGGTATGTACCAACCCATTTCACTTTTAGATGACGGGTGGAAAATGTTGCTAAAGCAGTTCTGATGCACTTAGAGACATGGATGGAAGACAATAACATTATAAATCATCGGTAAACTGGGTTCCAAACTAGTACTAGCAGGAAAGATCAAAGCCTGCGCCTTCAGCTCCTTTGTGTTAAAAAGGGTACACTGCGCAAGATGTATTTATACTCTGGATCTATTGATTTGAAAACAGCGTATGACAAAGTTCCAAGGGTAAGGCATGGACTGTACTCATGAGCTTGGGTATCCCCCAACCACTACTAAGGGCAATCCAGCTCCTTTATTCCAATAATGAAGCGACTGTTAGGTGCAGTATAAAAGGCGAAACCACTAAACCTGTGGCCATTGAGACACCAGGGGTCCGTTTTAGCCCCTCAACTATTCTGCTTCAGGGATGTCATTTCACCAAAATGCCAGGGGTAGCGGAAGTGACATCACGCGACGCTTGACCTCTGATGACATCACAGGAAGTGATGTCTTTCCGCCCCACCCTGAAGTGACATCACAGGAAGCAATGGTACACAACCTTTCACCCCTTGACAACACTGGAAGTGGCATCACAGAGCATTGTTCCCAAGCAAACTACGAAAAATATAGTTACAATATCACTGTAATGTGATATACATTTCATACAAGAATGGATCACCATATGTATCATTAATATCAGTGTGTATAAAACCATATCACCAAATTACTATGAAGGCAAGCTGACGTCCAAGGCCAAATGATAATGACGTGTTATTATATAGCACTTACACTTAAGTGCTTTATTTAGAACACATATACATACACTATCACCCAACCTGTGTTGGTACTCATTTATCGACCTTAGAAGGATGAAAGGCTGAGTTGGCCTTCACGGGATTCGAACCTGCAACATGCAGATCACACACACATGTGTAAAAAGTCATTTTTTTTCTTCCTTGTTTTTGACTAAATGCACAATAGAAAAACAAAAAACAAAAAAAGCAGATCACACACACATCGCAGCGGTGAGCGCTCAACCCACTGAGCTATCTTACCGGCTATAGGAAAATGAGCAATTACATGTCTGAATGTTCTCAAAGTTAGAAAGCAAATTACACTCTGTAGTGGATACCAATAAACTGGTAACTGTGATTTAACAGCAGGCCAGTTCATCTGCAGGTTGGTGCAAATCTGGCCACATGTCAAACCTGCGTGGATCTACTTTTCAGGCTTCAGATGTTGGGAAAATACATACCATTTGGAGGGTTCATAACTGTGTATTAAAGAATTTAGAGTAGCGCAGGGAAAGCAGCGCACTCACAGGCATCCTGTACTCTGGGCCCTCGTTACCTCATACATGCAAACATCCTGAACAGTATGCCATGCAGATAGGAAAGATGGACACATTACAACGAGGCATTCATTATTAATTAATTGTGGCACAATTATATCAAAGAGCCACCTTATGTGCTATGGTCAAATATTTCTATACTGTACACAAGCTTTAAGGCAAGAGGATTTTGTCAGGTGACGGAGGACACCGAGATGGAATGTCTTGTGATGATCGTAACAGAGACAGCGGCAGAAAAAAACAGGCAATAACTGCAATTTTCGAAAAGCAAAAAACATAGTGCAACATTGATGCTTATTCTTCTCTAAATACTTTTTGGAAGTGTTTGTCTTCATTGTGAATTTGAGGTGTATAAAAACAGACTAAATCAGTGACTCACCCACTGAAGGGTGCCTGAGATAACACTTTAATGAGTCTAGCAATTATTGTATAGAATTCCAGAAAGACAAATTATTTGTTATTCCTATTCTTTCTTATTTAGGGCCATTGCTCAGTTTTACACTTGTGGAACCCCCTGTTTTTACATTTTTTTAAGAGACCTGAACAAGACAGGCAGCTACTTCAGAAACAAAGAGCCACATAGCACTGGTCACAGCACAGGAGCTGCAATTTTAAAACAAACAAAAGCAACTTTTATTTTCGTTTTTAGGGGTAGCAAGGGAGACCACAGGGGTAGCCAGGGAGACCTCAGGGGTCGCACAGGTGCGACCCCTGGCAACCCCCTGTTCTGCCTCTTCATTAATGGGTTCATTGAGAAAGTGCTGGGGCTACACTCAAATAGCAAAAGTAGGGGTGACTCTGGCTAGATACAGCAGAGCTGTTGCCAGATTCAGTAGTGTAACGATAAATTGAGAGACCACACTTAACCTTGGGAGTAATTTCCCGACCGCAATCAAGAGTACCCACAGCACAACCATTATTTTGGTTCAGGTAGCTGTGTCTGTGACTCATAGAGCCACGTAGATCTCCCTCCAACCCCATGTGCCAACAAAGAGCCAAGGACCAGACCGGGGTGTAGAGAGAATATGTATTTATTTACAGTATAGGTTCAATTAATAATGGCTTTAAATGGTTATACACGCCAGCTTCTCTGTAGCACAAAACAAAGCTTCGAAACAAAACACTTGTTTCCCTTTTGTTTCAGATGCAGGGAACACAGACATATGAACAGGTCAAAACGTTTCTCCCACTGACCCCGTTTTAGGGCAACATTAAATCATAACTTGGCATGTTACTATAGCACTAATATTACTTGATAAAGGTTAGATTTAGAACAAATGCACAGTTTTGGTATGCAAACAATTCACACATACAGTGTTTGGGGTGTCCAGTCATAATATCGAATAAAACATTTCGAATGTCAAAAAAGTCGAATCAAAAATGTCGAAAATAAAAATTTCGAAATTATTTTTTGTTTCAATATTTTTTTTTTGGCTCTAGTTTATATGAATAAAAATAGGTAAAAAAAGGGGGTTGAACTTTTTTTAAAAAAAAACGTCATAAAAATAAATTCGACATTATTTTTTTCGACATTTTTTTTTCAACTTTTTGACTTTCGAAATTTTTGATTTCGAAATTATGTCTATAAACCAGTGTTTGGTACATGGAGCTTTCCTGCACACTTAAAAATGCTAGCAGTTTCAAAATCACTCAGTCTGTTTGAGGATACTTCTGATGGATATAACCATTCTTCGTTTTTCACCCAAAAGCAATACAAAATCATTCTGCTATCAGGGTCACTTACTCACTCTCAGGAAAGAGTGCATATTTTTCAACAGAGAATTACACTTAGTTTCACTTTGCAAAGTACTTCTCTCTCCAGCACCAGGCATCAGTTATAGGCTGCACCCCTCTGTTTAAAGACCAGAACTAGGGTGTGGGCACAGTTAGGAATTTTCGTTTGGGGCCAAGGGAACCCCTTGGTGTAAAGTTGAGTTCTGGGGAGTGTGGACAGTTGGGAATTTGGTTTTGTGACAAGGACACCCCTTTTCTGGGGTTGACAGGAAAAATAAATGTACCCAATTACTTTAATGACTATAATATATCTTCCCGCTAGGAAGGAGGGCAGAGATTCCAAATCCCCCTACATCAATCTATATGGGAGTTAATTAAATTAAAATTATGTCAAATATGCTAAGGGTCTACACCACCCATTTTTATGGGTAAATATTAAGGCAGGCACTTAGTTTCATTTGAATAATCTCACATTGGAAACCTTTGTTTTTGGCACTCAGAAAAGACAGCAAGGCTCCTCTTTGAGCAGTGCAGGGGTCTGGTCAAACACTTCTGTTAAAGATAGTCACCAGCATCCCCACCTTCATTCGTCTCTCCTTAATCCTAGGCATAGTCGGCTGATAAGCTTTCTCAGTTTCTGTCTCCCATGCAAGGTTAAGTCTCCATCAATGTTGAGGCTCTCCACTCTGTAATTTTAGGCAGCTGTGTCAGGGTGGATTCACCGAGGTGGATAATATGCTCCTTCAAGATGTTTAGGCAGTTTATTATTAATGCCACTCTTTTATCTGGTAACTGTTAATGTTGACTATATATGCTTACTGCTCACATGTTGATTGCTCCTTTTTATGTATTTGAAGAATCATTGACGATACTATTATGCTATGGCGAAGGTCTAGGCTAGCCGAGAACTATGCAAAGACTTTCTTATATAGCAAATAGCTAAATGTTGAGTGCATTGTAATTGTTAATGACGTACTACACTAATGAATTAGTGCCTCATTATGAGTTGGGCAGTATTCCGGTGGTAAATCCACTAGAGAATACCACCCAGCTGAATTACCATTACCGCACTTAGTCTGGCAGAATTACAGCCAGATTAAAAGTGGCAGTGGCAGTGTAAATCCCAATTTTGTATTAGTCCATAGGAGTCTATGGGGCTTTTTTGACAGAATTACCACAGCGGGTATAATGCTGCAGTAATTCCGCTGATTTTGACGATTTCTCGGCAGCGAGTTGGAGGATATACCTCCAGCATAATGCTGGAGGTAAAACCTCCTCTCCAGGGCCATACTTGTATGGCAGAGCAAGACCTTGTGTGCTGTTGGTGTGGTTTATGTGTTGTTTGTTTGTTGTTGCGGTGTGGTAAAGTGCATGCGGTTGCTGAGTGAGAGGATGGTTTTGTGGATTTTAGTGTGAGTTAGGTATGCAGAGATTTTAGCATAGGGTTAGTGGGGTATATGTCTCTTAGTCCTTATAATTCTTGTTCTATATACCTGGTTGTTCTATAGGTAGGCATATTTTCACTTTTTCTTTCCAGTTCCATCTAATTTATATGAGTGGTGGCGTGGCACGGTCCCAGGGTCAGACTGGGACAAGAAATAGGCCCAGTCACCAAAAAAAAGTGGCCCATCCCGCGCCTCAAAAAAGTGGCCCACCCCTCGCCTCACGACCCTTGCCCTCTGATGACATCACCAGAAGTGATGTCATTTGTCCCCACCCCAAAGTGACATCCCAGGAAGCAATGAAACACGACCTTTCAGCCCTTGACAAAACAGGAAGTGGCCTCAAATAGCATTGTCCCTAAGTACACCAAATTACTGTGAATCCTAGCAGACGTCCAAGGCCAAATGATAATATGTTATTGTATAGTACTTACGCTTCAGCTCTTTTTTATAGAAAAAATATGCATACAATATCACCCAACCTGTGTTGGTACTCATTTATCGACCTAAGAAGGATGATCAGCGTTTGGAAAAAGAAAAAAAAATGAATTTATTTATTTATTTAAAAAAAATGTTTCCAATCGGCCCAGGCATCGCCAGAAACCAGCCCCCAGTCCCTAGGAACAATGTTTGTCCAGGCCACGGTCCGAAAGGCAGAGGGGCCAATCCGACCATGCACGCTCCCAGCTGTGTTGCTTTGAACTTAGTGTAATAGGTAGGGGCGTGTCTTGTCCCCTTACTCTGGTATTGGTGCTGTAAATTAGCTATCACCTGCTCCCTTGCTATTTCCTCTTGTTGTTGTAATGAGGCCCTAATGTTTGATCATATTTTATGTTTTAAATCGTTTTTACGTGATACTTCATGTGTTTTCTTTTTTCTAATTAAGCTGATTTAACTATTTCTTTTTTTCATGCTGGGATGTTTTATCTGTTTTATGTGTATGTATTTGTGTGCTGTCTTCGGATTCCTCTCCACAAAGTATAGGATTCATTTTATTATATCTAGGGTCTTTTCTCCCCCTGGTTTCCAATGCTCTGTGTTGGTGTGGGTGCGGGTCCCAGACTTGCAAAGATGTGTTGCCTCCCCTCTTGCAAAACTCTGCAAATGTTTTTGATTCTCTTTCGAGTCCCAGGCACTCTCTTTTGGGTGTGAGTCCCAAACTCGTAAGGTGGCGTTACTCCCTCTTGGTTTACTCTCCTGCCAAGTGAGCAACTGGTTTTGGTTTTGTTTTGGGTCCCACACCTTCTCTTTTGTGTGCAAGTCCCAGACTTGCAAGGTGGTATTACTGTCTCTTGGTTTACTCTGCTGCCGAGTGAGTAATTGGGTTTGATTCTGTTTTTTGGTACCAGACCCTCTTTTAAGCTTCACTGGACCTCTAACAATGTCTGGTAAACCCACATAACTGTTCTCTCGGTTCCATGTTCATTCATCAGATGTTGTTTTTTGATGTTTTTTTGCCAATTCCCCCACCCCAAAAAAACCCATCAAAAAATGTATTCTTTATTTGGCGGTGTTGCCCCTAAACCCCCGCCCCTTACATACCCTTATCCACCCACCATATAATTTTCGATGGGATTTCTGAGAAGAAGAAATCAGCAAAAAACCCATAATAAAACAATCGTTGATGAATGAATGTTGTACTGTTCTCTCCTCCTGGAACAGTATCAGCATTTCCCCAGTCACTGTGTTGCCTGCTGAGGCTCAGCAAGCTTTGTCTTTTGTTTTTGGGTCCCAGACCCTCTTATAAGCCTCCCCAGATCTCTAACACCGCATGGTAAACCTGTGTAACCTATTCTCTCCTTCTCAAACAGTACCAGCATTTCCCCAGTCACTGTGTTGTTTGCTGAGGCTCCAACAGCTTTTTGGAGAGGAGCAGGTTCTACAGTGCTCCGGGCGGCATTGGAGACGAGCGGGTTCTACAGTGCTCCGGGCGCAGCACGTCCTGCACTGTAAGTGGTTCACTGGGCGTTCGGGTAGCCTCGAGGTAAGTACTGGCACCAACGCCCTTGGTCCTTCATGCTTGGACCTTCCTCGGCCTTTCCCCTCCCTCACTGCGTGGCTTCCTGGGTGGCTTCCCATTGCTCGCTTGGTGCAGGCAACCCATTCTGCCTTCTGGGAGGTGTGTTCTCTCGGTAGCGACTAGTTCCCATCCGAGAAAAGGACCATAGCAACGGCCCGCCCCGTCGTTGTCACGTGACCTCTGATGTCATCCGTGTGCTTTCCGGAGGAGAGAAGCGGTTCCGGAGCACGTTCAGTAAGTGGGCTGGGGCTGAGAGGGAATTTTGAACGCTCTGGCTGCCGCCAGTGCAAGTGCAACCGGACCCTGCCAGCCTTTTGCTTGCAGCGTTTGGGGTTGGCATTTCAACACCGGGAACATTTCTAGGAGGCCCTGGAGCGTCCTGAGCGGCAAGGCTCTGGCTGCCAGGCTGCAGGAACAGCAGCAACTCGTGTGCTTTTGGCTGTAAATACAATTGGAATTTTCTTCCGGATACCGTGAACGTTCCTGCAAGACACCCGATTTAGACGGGGGAGCAGGAAATTACATTTACTTTAAGAAATCATGCTCAGCTATTCAACATGAAAGGTATGGAGGTCTAAGAAAAGGAATAGGGAGACAGTGTATGCTTGTGTTTAACTGATCAACGGGGGTTAATAGAGTGATTTAATGTTTTATGAGGGTATGATTATTAGGATGCGTGGTTTTGGAGGGTTGGCTGGGGCTATCTGCGTGTGATTCGGGATGGCACACAGGCATCTGTTGCAAGGGGGAAGGGGCATCTTGCTATTTGGAAGAAGGATCAGGCATTATGGTATTGGACTACAGGGAGGGATTGGGCATCTTGCTGGGGTCTGAATGGTTGGATAGGGGCATGCTGGTGTAGGTCTGGTGGGATGGGGCACTTTTGTGTGGCTATGGAGAAAGGGGGCACATTGGTGTGGGTATGGAGGGATGGATAGGACATAGTGGTGTGGGTCTGGGTGAGGGATAGGGACAGTGGTATGGGTTGGGGTACATTGGTGTGGGTCTGGGGAGGGATGGAGGACATGGGTGTGTTTCTGGAGGGAGAGATGGGGCACAGTGGGTCTGGAGGGTGGCATGGGTCATCTAAGTGTGGGTTGGGAAGTGGGACGTGGAATTTTGGTGTGGCTCTGGAGGGAGGTGGTGGGGGCACATTGGTATGGCTCTGGAGGGAGGTGGTTGGGCACATTGGTGTGGATCTTGGTGGAGGGATGGTGCACATGGGTGTGTTTCCGGAGGGAGAGATGGGGCACAGTGGGTCTGGTGGGTAGCATGGGTCATCTAGGTGTGGGTTAGGAAGTTGGACGGGGCATCTTGGTGTGGCTCTGGAGGGAGGTGGTGGGGCACATTGGTGTGGCTCTGGGGGGAGGTGGATGGGGCACATGGGCGTGTTTCTGGAGGGAGAAATGGGGCACAGTTGGGTTGGAGGGTGGCATGGGTCATCTAGGTGTGGGTTAGGAAGTTGGACAGGGAATCTTGGTGTGGCTCTGGAGGGAGGTGGTTGGGGCACATTGGTGTGGCTCTGGAGGGAGGTGGTGGGGGCACATTTGTGTGGATCTGGATGGAGGGATGGTGCACATGGGTGTGTTTCTGGAGGGAGAGATGGGGCACAGTGTGTCTGGAGGGTGGCATGGGTCATCTAGGTGTGGGTTGGGAAGTGGGAAGGGGCATTTTGGTGTGGCTCTGGAGGGAGGTGGTGGGGGCACATTGGTGTGGCTCTGGAGGGAGGTGGTCGGGCACATTGGTGTGGATCTTGGCAGAGGGATGGTGCACATGGGTGTGTTTCTGGAGGGAGAGATGGGGCACAGTGGGTCTGGTGGGTAGCATGGGTCATCTAGGTGTGGGTTAGGAAGTTGGACGGGGCATCTTGGTGTGGCTCTGGAGGGAGGTGGTGGGGCACATTGGTGTGGCTCTGGAGGGAGGGGGATGGGGCACATGGGCGTGTCTCTGGAGGGAGAGATGGGGCACAGTGGGTCTGGAGGGTGGCATGGGTCATCTAGGTGTGGGTTGGGAAGTGGAACGGGGCATTTTGGTGTGGCTCTGGAGGGAGGTGGGGGGCGCACATCGGCGTGGCTCTGGAGGGAGGTGGTGGGGCACATTGGTGTGGATCTTGGCAGAGGGATGGTGCACATGGGTGTGTTTCTGGAGGGAGAGATGGGGGAACAATGTGTCTGGAGGGTGGCATGGGTCATCTAGGTGTGGGTTAGGAAGTTGGACGGGGCATCTTGGTGTGGCTCTGGAGGGAGGTGGTGGGGGCACAAGGGTGTGTTTCTGGAGGGAGAGATGGGGCACAGCGGGTCTGGAGGGTGGCATGGGTCATCTAGGTGTGGGTTGCGAAGTTGGATGGGGCATCTTGGTGTGGCTCTGGGGGGAGGTGGTGGGGGCACATTGGTGTGGATCTGGGCGGAGGGATGGTGCACATGCGTGTGTTTCTGGAGGGAGAGATGGGGCATAGTGGGTCTGGAGGGTGACATGGGTCATCTAGGTGTGGGTTGGGAAGTGGTACGGGCATCTTGGTGTGGCTCTGGAGGGAGGTGGTGGGAGCCCATTGGTGTGGCTCTGGAGGGAGGTGGTGGGGGCCCATTGGTGTGGCTCTGGAGGGAGGTGGTGGGGCACATTAGTGTGTTTCTGGAGGGAGGTGGTGGGGCACATTGGTGTGGCTCTGGAGGGAGGTGGATGGGGCACATTGGCATTTTTCTGGAGGGAGAGATGGGGCACAGTGGGTCTGGAGGGTGGCATGGGTCATGTAGGTGTGGGTTGGGAAGTTGGACGGGGCATCTTGGTGTGGCTCTGGAGGGAGGTGGTGGGGGCACATTGGTGTGGATCTGGGTGGAGGGATGGTGCACATGGGTGTGTTTCTGGAGGGAGAGATGGGGCACAGTGTGTCTGGAGGGAGGCATGGGTCATCTAGGTGTGGGTTGGGAAGTGGGACAGGGCATTTTGGTGTGGCTCTGGAGGGAGTTGGTGGGGCACATTGGTGTGGATCTTGGCGGAGGGATGGTGCACATGGGTGTGTTTCTGGAGGGAGAGATGGGGCACAGTGGGTCTGGTGGGTAGCATGGGTCATCTAGGTGTGGGTTAGGAAGTTGGACGGGGCATCTTGGTGTGGCTCTGGGGGGAGGTGATGGGGCACATTGGTGTGGCTCTGAAGGGAGGTGGATGGGGCACATGGGCGTGTTTCTGGAGGGAGAGATGGGGCACAGTGGGTCTGGAGGGTAGCATAGGTCATCTAGGTGTGGGTTGGGAAGTTGGGTGGGCATCTTGGTGTGGCTCTGGAGGGAGGTGGTGGGGGTACATTGGTGTGGATTTGGGTGGAGGGATGGTGCACATGGGTGTGTTTCGGAGGGAGAGATGGGGCACAGTGGTTCTGGCTGGAGGGTGGCATGGGTCATCTAGGTGTGGGTTGGGAAGTTGGACTGGGCATCTTGGTGTGGCTCTGTAGGGAGGTGTTGGGGTCACATTGGCGTGGGTTTGATGTGAGGGATGGGGACATTGGTCTGGGGAGGGATGACCGCATATTGGTGTGGGTCTGGAAGGAGGGGACGGGGCACATTGGTGTGGGTCTGGGCGGATGGGGGCATACTAGGATGGGTGGTTTTAGAGGGGGTTGGCTGGGGCTATCTGCATGTGATTCAGGATCGGCACATGGGCATATGATGCAAGGGGAAGGGGCATCTTGCTATGTGGAGGGAGGATGGGGCATCTTGGTATTGGTCTAGAGGGAGGGATGGGGCCTCTTGGTGTGGTTCTGAGAGGAAGGGATGGTGCACATGGGTGTGGGTCTGTAGGGAGGGATGGGGACATTGCTGTGGGTATGAAGGGAGGCATAGGACACATTGGTGTGCATGTGGAGGGAGGGATGGGGCACATTGGTGTGGGTCTGGAGGGAAGGATTGGGGCTCATTGGTCAGAGGACGGATAGGGGCATCTTTCTGTGTGGAGGGAGCATGGGCCATCATGGTATGGGTCCTGAGGAAGGGATTCGGCATCGTGGAGTCTGGATCGGAGGGGGCATTGTTGATCTGGAATGGAGGGACAGGGAATATAATGGGGGCATGTCAGGGAATGGTGAAGCATGTGGGTCAGGGCTGGAGCGCTCTGGTGGGAAGGAAGGGGGCATCTGGGTGTGAATGGAGGGATATGGGGTATGTTTGTCTGGAGAGAAGGATGTTGGTTTATTGGAGTGGTGGGAGCATGTGTGTGTTGAAGGGATGGGGTAATCGGGTGTGGGTATAGAGAGAGGGCGAATGGCGCCATCTGAGTGTGGAGGTAGAGATGAAGCATATTGGTGTGGCTCTGAGGGGTGGAGCATCTTGGTGTAGGTATGGATGGACGGATGTTGGTGTCTTTGTGTGGGTTCGGATGGAGGGATGGTGGCATGTAGGTCAGGAGGGAGGTGGCATTTGAATCTGGAACGTGTTTGGAAGGAGAAATGGGGCGTTTGAGTGTGAATGGTTTCTGCTTGTGGGTGGGGGCATAAAGGATCATTAACAGCGGAGCAGCGGGAGGGAGAGCCGTGGGCCCGACCTCGGTTGCATCCCAGACGTGCACACCCACAGCCCGGGCACCTCTCGCAGAGCGGTCCAGTGCGCGTGGTCAACCAGCCCCCTCTCCTCACTGAGCCCGCATATGCGCTGGCCTGGGGCGCACACTCCTCTCTCTGACCTGCCAGCGGCTGGGCATTGGTGGGCACACCCCGGTCACCACGGAAGCCCCGAGTGGGGGCAGCCGGGAGCCAAGGGAAACCTGACTGCTCTCGAGGGGTGCCTCCCCAGGCAGACAGGCGCCCGGCACGCCAGGCATGAGCCCTGAGCCATGGTGCAGCTGGCTCACTTGACGGTGGGCGCCAAGGTTCCAGCCGCCCACATCTGTGTGTGAGCAATGGCCAGGCCCGCTGGCACAGTGGGTGACCTTCCCTCTTGCCCAGGTTCCTGGAGCTGGGCCCTATGCAGCCGGGCTGGGGTTTGAAGACTCTAGTGGTCCCACCCGACCCCTGTCTGTGCTGTCTCTGGCCTGCCTCGTTGTCCATCTCCCAGCCCCCCTCCCAAAAGGGAAGGGGTCGGGGAAGGATGAGTGGATCGGGCCGTGTGGGCAGGTGGCGGAGCGGCCTACCTCCATTCCCCTGGGAAGCGCTGTGCTGCTGCAGCTGGCGGTCAGGCTGAGCACCTGGATTATTATTATTATTATTTATTTTTTTAAAACCACAATGGTTTCGGCCGAGCTAGACAGGGAGCTGGGCTGTCCTGCCAGCAGTTTTGCTGTGTCCACGGGGCTGAGGGAGATAGACCGCCACCGGGCCCTTATCCGGCAACTGTCCTGGCCCCTCTTGGGGATTGCTAGAGTGGCCACGGGAGATGGGGCTCCCGATCTGACTGTGGTGGACTGCCCTCAATACGCCCCAACCACGTCATGCTGCTGGACGGGGAGGCCCACAAAGGGCGCCAGGGGTCTGAGGTGATGTCGGTTAACCACCCGACCTGTCTAGAAACACTGACTAAGAGTATAACGCCTGCCCGAGTTAGAGGGATGAATGAAACCCTGTGATGTAATGATGTTGAGAGCCGGTGCCTGGCGATTGCAGTGGCATCCTGTCGCGGTGGGCCCTCCACCGTCCCGTCTCGCCCGCTCTGTCAGAGAGATGATGCATGAGCGTGTGTGATAGGACCCGAAAGATGGTGAACTCGGCCTGGTGGAGGTCCGTAGCGGTCCTGATGTGTAAATCGGTCATCCGACCTGGGTATAGGGGCAAAAGACTAATCGAATGATATAGTAGCTGGTTCTCTCCGAAGTTTCACTCAGGATAGCTGGCGCACGGAAACCCCAGTTTTATCTAGCAAAACGAATGCTTAGAGGTCTTGGGGCCAAAATTATCTCAACCTGCTATCAAACTTTAAATGGGTACGAAGCCCGGCTTGCTGGCGTGGAGCCGGGTATTGTAGGAAAGTGCTCAGTGGGCAACTTTTGGTAAGCAGAACAGGCGCTGCGGGATGAACCGCACCCGGGGTTAAGGAGCATGATGCAGATGCTCATGAGTCCCCAGAAACGGTGTTGGTTGATATAGACAGCAGGATGATGGCCATGGTAGTCAGAATCCGCTAAGGAGTGTGTAACAACTCACCTGTCGAATCAACTAGCACTGAAAATGGATGGCCCTGGAGCATCAGGCCCATACCAGGCCGGCGTTGAGAGCCGCGGGGGCTAAGTCAGGCGAGTAGGAGGGCTGCTGCAGTACGCACAGAAGCCCGGGGCGAGGGCCCGCGTGGAGCCGCCGCAGGTGCAGATCTTGGTTGTATTAGCAAATATTAAAACAAGAACTTTGAAGGATGAAGTGGAGAAGGGTTCCATTTGAAAAAAAGTTGAACATGGGTCAGTCAGTCCTAAGAGATGGGCGAGCGCCATTTGGAAGGGATGGGCTAAGGCCTCCATTGCCCTCAGCCGATCGACAGGAAGTCGGGTTCAGATCCCCGAACCCAGAATGGCAGGGACGGGCACCCTTGTGGCGTCCAGTGTGGTAATGCAAATGATCCCAGAGAAGCCGTTTTTTTTAAAACAATTTTTATTTTATATAACACACCAAACATTAAGATTACAATTCTTGGGACTTCCATCATCAGATTCAGCGTCAGAGTGTTACAATCAGCATTGTCCAGTCCCATTCCCTCCCTCCCCCCTAATCTGAGCCAATATGTCCATGTCATCATCCTGTGATTTTTCAGGCGGGTTTATCGTCGTCTCTTTATCCGTTTCATCATCACTCTGATCAAACTGTGGGGGCCACTCATGGTAGCCACCAGCTGCCTCCATTTAATTAGGGGTCCTACCTCCTCCTCCCCTCCCCTACAAAACGTGTCCCACCAAACAGCCGTTTCTGCCTCTGCCCATTTTAAGAGGTCAGCCCACCACAACTTTATCCTCGGCCTCTGGGCTGCCTTCCAGCACATTGCTATCCTTCGTTTGGCCAGGACATATGCTAGATCTTTCATTTTGCTTATGTGCCTTAAGTTACGTGGCCTAGGGAATCCCCCCAGCATGCATGCCCAGGCCGACTCCACCTCCAGTGTAATACCGGTTCCTGCGAAGCGTGTCTTCACTTCTTGCCAAAACCGCCCCACCTCAGGGCAGGCCCAAAACATGTGGAGTAGCCCAGCCTCCTCCACCCCACACCTAGGGCATTTCTGAGTCGTATGACCACCAAACCTAGCGATCTTACTGGGGGTGAGATATGCTCTATGTGTGACATATAGTTGGATCTGCTGGAGCCTTGCGTTCCGGGACACTTTTTTATGATATCTTTGGGCTCTTTTCCAGAGCCCATCCGACATAGGCTCTCCCACCTCATCCTCCCAAAGTTGTCTCAGTTGGGTCAAGTCCTTCCCCACCTTGGACCCCAACAGCTCGTATATGCGGGAAATCTCATGCCCACCCTCTGAAATATCATATATAGCCTCCATGGTGGCATCCGGTTGTCCGGTGAGCACCTCTATTGGCCACTTCGCTCGTACTCTCTTGACAATTCTGGTGTAAGTTATGTACTGCCCTTTATGCACCCCAGTATTTTCGATCAGGTTCGGGAACTCTAATGCCTCCCCTTCCAGCCATATGTCTCCCAGGGTGGCCAGGCCCACTGGTTCCCAGTACTTGCAGACCCCTTGTATCAGCTGGGGATCCTCTCCGCATAGTGCTGCAAGCGGCACCTGCATAGAGTACGGAACCGGGTGTCCCACAATCTGCCACGTTCTGTGCCATATCTCCCATCCCAGTACCAGCAGCCCGACATCCCCCAGACCCTCGACTTGGACAGCCACACCACTTCTTTGAGGAAGAAGGGGAGCGGTTCCCTGCACAGCAGCCTGGTTTCTGCCGTCTCCTCGTCAGACAGCCATCTTGTTACATACTGCAGCTGCCCTGCCAGATAGTATAGCTCAAAATTTGGAAGGTTGATACCTCCCCTATCACACGAGTTCTGTAGTTTCCAGAGGGCCACCCTGTTCCTGGAGTTGCCCCAGATGAAGCCCCTACACAGGCTATGGAGGCTAGAGAAAAAGCGCCTCGGGATCCCATGCGGGATGTTAACAAAGAAATGCAACAGTCTGGGCAAAACTACCATTTTTAGCAGAGCAGCCCTCCCCACCATAGCCAGGGGTAACCTGGACCAGAATCCCATGCTGTTCTTAATTCCTTCTACTGCTTTAACCGTGTTGCGTGCATGTTCTTCTTCTGCCGTATGGTATATGTCAATTCCGAGATATCGGAACAACTTTGTGTGCCAGGGTATCGGCAACACTGGCAGACTCCCGGGCAAGACAAGCTTGTATCTCCCCAGAGGGAACACGCTAGACCTTTTGGGGTTAACCGCTATGCCAGAGAAAACGGCAAATTGCTCCATCATGTCTAGAATATATTTCATGTTCTCTTCTGGGTAGCGTAAATATAATAGTATGTCGTCCGCATATAAAGAAACCAGGTGCATGCCACCCGCAGTGCGAATACCTATCTCCTCGTATTGCTGTCTCAAGCAGGTGGCCAATGGCTCCAGTGCCAATATGTATAACATGGGCGACCACGGGCAGCCCTGTCTAGTGCCTCTGCTTAGTTGCCATTTGTCCAAAACGATAGCACCCGTTTTGACCCTGGCGATCGGGGAGCTGTATAACATTGTCACCCACCTGAGGTACCCCGGTCCCATTCCATAGCCCTCTAAGGTCGCGATCAACCAGGGCCATCTCACTCGTCGAAGGCCTTGACCGCATCTAGTGAAACTATTGCCAGTTCACCTGGGTCATTTTTTGTCTGGTCAAGGATGTGATGCAGTCTTCTGAGATTATCAGTTATGTTCCTGCCCGGGACATAGCCCGTTTGGTCGGCGTGTATCAGTTTACCAATGACAGCCTTAAGCCTATTTGCCAGTACAGCAGTGAGGATTTTACTATCCTGATTGAGCATCAATAAGGGCCTGTACGACCCACAATCAGTGCTAGGCTTGCCCGGCTTCAGAAGCGGGATAATCACCGCCTCTCGCAGGGTCTCTGGTAGCCTGCCTTGCTCATACGACTCGTTAAGCATGGCCAGCAGCGGGGGAAGCAACTTTTGTTTATAGGTTTTATAAAATTCACTTGGAAGCCCATCGGACCCGGGGGCCTTACAGGTGGGCAAGTAGCGAACCACTAGTTCAAGTTTTTCCATCGAAATAGGGGCATCTAGGTCTGCGCGTTCTGCCTCATCTAAGGTGGGTAGGCCCATGTCCTCCAATGTTACCCGAATTTCGTGGTCTCTAGGGCCACCTGGGTCCCCATAAAGATGTTTATAGAATCTCAGGAACTCCTCATTCATCCCCTCCTGGGTATTCTGAGTGCACCCTCCCTTGCCTTTAATTTCCCTGATCACCGTTCGCGGCGTCTCACTCTTGTATAGCCGGGCCAGCAACCTGCCCGGCTTATGTCCCCCTGCGTGCTGTCTCTCCACGTATTTCTTATAGCTTAGTTTACATAACCTGTCCTAGCAGTCCCCACTGGCCTGTTGTAATTGCCTTATCCTGTCTCTGTCCTCATCAGCGGTGCCTTCCGTACGCATCCTGCCCTCCAACTCCTCCTCAATTCCCTTCAACTCCTGCTCTATGCCCCCCTGGAGTCCCCTAGACTTCGAAATGGCAACCCCCCCGCAAAACCACCTTAAACGCCTCTCAAACAGTTCCCATAGAGCTTACACTACCAGTATTTATCTCGAAGTACTCAGTGATCGCCTCTCTTAAATCCTCCCTGAATCCCGGGTCCTGCAGAGCCTCGGCTCTGAGTTTCCAAGTGGGAATCCGTGCCCTGGGAGGTTGATGCCGCCACTCCAGGACCAGGGGGGAGTGGTCCGAAAGCACCCTAGCTTTGTATTCCGCACCTTCCATCTCTCCCGCCAACTCCGTGGAGGCGAACACATAGTCTAATCTTGTATGAAGGGCGTGTGGTGCCGTATAGTGCGAGTATT
This sequence comes from Ambystoma mexicanum, assembly GCF_040938575.1. Classification (NCBI taxonomy): domain Eukaryota; kingdom Metazoa; phylum Chordata; class Amphibia; order Caudata; family Ambystomatidae; genus Ambystoma; species Ambystoma mexicanum. Next base: position 916,523,672 of record NC_090932.1, on the reverse strand, counting down.
GTCTATCCACTGGATGCAACTGCCTCCAGACATCCACTAGGTCCAAGTCCCTCAGAGGGCCTGTAGCACCTTTGCTGCTGGGGTTGATTTGTCTATCTTACAATCCGATCTGTCAATATTAGGGTTAAGTACACAGTTAAAATCACCTCCCCAAATAATCCCACCACCCAGCAGAGGGCCGACTCTACCGTACAGGGTCCTAAAGTAAGCCGCTGTGTCCTGGTTAGGGGCATATAAATTTACAATACACACTTCTCTGTTTTCCAATATACCCTTCACAACAATCAATCTGCCATCTGGGTCACCCTTGACCTGAAGTGGCTGAAATGGCACCTGCGGCGCCACCCAGATGATAACTCCTCTAGCGTAGGCCGAGTATGTGGATCCCACCAGGCACTCCCTCCACTTCTTCTTAACCACCTCCAAATTCTCCCTAGTGAGGTGGGTCTCTTGCAATAATGCTATGTCGGTCCTCATCCTTTTCAGATACATCATCACCTTGATACGTTTCAGATAGCTGTTGAGGCCCCTGACATTCCAGGTAACCACTCTAAGGCACCCTGGTGCCATCACCATGATATCCCGCACTCCTTCCCCGCCTCTTATTCCGCCTGTTAAGGGTCACATTTTGGCTCAATACCCTTTCCCTTCCATCAAACTTCCCTCCAACCCCCTTCCCAACTCCCCATTCCCCAACTTCAAACCACTGCACACCCACCTCCCCCCCCTTCGTCTACCCCAAACCCAACAAGTGCCCAGCTCCATCCCTGGATCTCAGGCCCCCCGCGTGCGGTTCTGCCCTAAAAGGCCCCGGCCCAGGACCCAGCAGGGTGTCACCGAACTACCAGTGACCTAACTAAACTATTCGCTATGGGGTTGTGAGGTCATGTTCCGTATAGCTCCTCTATCTATATCAAGGTTTCCAGTGCCACCGTATCATATTTATAATTGTAGCTCTGAACACACTCCTCTGCCGGTATATGCAATGCTATATTCAAGTCCCATTGTCATGAGCTGCAGCACCTAGGGCGCTTTACCGACGCATGTTACTTATCTCCACCTTCTCCTCCCTGGATGTCCGGTTCCTGGGGACAGCTCTGCGCCTCTAACCAGCCCATGGCGTCCTCTGGGGTGTCAAAAAACAAGGTTCTGCTCTTGTAGAAAACCTTCAGTTTAGCTGGATAAAGCAGCATGTACCTATGGCCCGCATCCCGCAATCTTCCTTTCACGGACCCAAAGTTCATGCGGCTGCGCTGTACTTGCAAGGTATAATTTCGGGTATGCCGTTATGTTCCCAGCACCTCTTTGTATCATGCCGCCCTTCTGAAAGTGTTCAAGGATATTTTCCTGGTAGTTTAGGATCTTCGCTATCACCGGCCTGGGGGTGTTCCCCGGAGGTGGCTTCCTCATCAGGGCCCTGTGTGCCCTCTCTACAGCGAACCCCTAGGACAGGGCTCCCCCGGTTATCTCCTGTAATAGCATAGACTCAATGTATTCCGTGGGGTTAGTTCCCTCAGCTCCTTCCGCCAATGCGAATATTGTTCCTTCGGGCGCGTCCCTCCGCCTCTTCCGCCCTGCTCTCCAGATTGCCCACACGTTGTACCAAGGCGTGAAGTTCAGATTTATGGGGAGCACAGGCTGCTGTGTTCGGGGCCACCTCTTTTTCCAGGTCCTCCGTGCGCTCAGCCAACAATCGTACGTCTTGCCGGAGAAGATTTATGTCCTCCTGCACCGCTCCAACTTTGAGCTAAGTGCAGCTTTCAATTCACTGATTGCCAGGCCGAGTTTGGTCTCCAAGGCCACTTTCAGGTCAGCAATTACTGCAAGTACCTCCTGGTTGCCCATAATGTCTGGGCCCCCAGCGGGGGTCTTGTCTTTCTTCCTGGCCCCTTCAGCACCTGGTGGTGTTTTGGCAAAATCGTCCAGTGTGGGCTGCTTGCCTTTCTGTCTGATGGGTTTGTAAAGTGAGTCGGCCCCAAAACGTGCTGTCCTCTTTTAGAACGTGCTAAGTTGCCCAAAATGTCTAGGCCAGGCCTGATCGTTTCAGGGGTGTCCTCCAGCGACCTCCCCTATTTCTAGAATGGACTGTGTCCTCCCACGTACCCATGTGGGTTAATCCCTCCTTCACAGGACTAAGGACCCTGCCCCAGTCGATCTGGCTCCCCGGGCTTTCTGCCTGGCGCTGGTGTGGCTCTCCGGGCTTCGGTGGCCACTCTTGCCGGTCCCCACTTTCATGGGGCAACCCCGTACACCTTCATCTGCAGTTACCTCTTGCGGCCACCTCGGGCACGTTGTGTGCGTCTCTTTGTTCCCACTTCAGGCGGCTGCAAGTCTCTGTGTTTCTGTCTATGCCTGTCTGTGCCCCTCGGGTGGCTGGATCAGCATTCGTAAATCAATCATAGGCATGTCTTGTGCTTCGTTGTGCTATTGTGTTTACTAGCCTCCACAGGATGGTTTAGTGGAGTTTGTTGCAGGCTGGATTGCAGATGTGTGCCTGCGCCTCTTCGTCTCACGGTGCGGCACTGGGTTTATTGTGTCATGGGCATTTCAGTTTATCATCAGCTGTCTGTGAGCAGCTACGGTGCTCTTTTCTCTCCTTCCGTCACCTCGTTAAAGGAGACGGACGCTGCCAGCGTCGCCTCCCTCTGAGCGATCCACTTGGTGCACAGCGTACCGGGCAGCTCCCCGCGTCTATATACATGCGCGCATTGGTGCAATTTTGAATGCGCTATCCAAGCTCCGCATCGCAGCCCATTCAAAGAATTGCTTGGCAACGTGATAGTTAGTTCAATATAAGTCAGTAGTGCTCTGGTCGCCACCGGTTCATTCTAGTTACTGGTTCCACATTCCACCATGCAATAGTTCCATGTTTGCAGGGTCAGCGCTGTGCATGACCCTGCCCTGTGCTACAATTGCAAGATCAACTCCCTTGTCCCCGGTGGATGCGTGAACTTATACACGTTGCAAAGGGTAATATGATTAAGCTGACATCTGTTTTGCTAGGAGCTGCTATCACATCTAATCAGGGTCCCCCTGTGTGCCTCCGTCAGGTCTCAGGCAACCCTTAGGCTGTGCTCGGCTTTATTATCAGTGAAACTTGATTGCATCCGTTTCAAAGTCTTCCTGTGTGGCACTCCATATACTTAGCTGGCCCTGTACCTCCGTCCGGATGGCCGCAACACGGAGCCTGCAGCCGTGGGCACCATGCGCAACCCGAAAGGCTGCCCCGTCATAGGCCTGTCTAATGGCCAAGTCTCCACTGCGGCTGCAAGCGAACCCGCCCATAATGCTTGGACGGCTCACACGCCATCACTTCGCTACAGCTGCTTGTGGGCACGCCGGTGCCTCGTATGTGTTGCGCATACACTGCCGAGTATTGCAGTGTATATTGTACTGTCACTTATTCGTGGGTGAGCAGCCTCGTAGTCTATCACGCATACACGCGGACTGCTTGGGGTTCCAGTCCCGTTTCGTCGCACACCGGGCATGTGCTTTTCAATCACGGCACTGTTCGTTTGCCGTTTTACTCTGATGTCGGGCTTCTCCCCCGGGTCCCGCGCAGAGGCCACAGAGGGTCTTCACAGCTCCGCTCTACTCACGGCCCCTTCTGGCAGACCCGATCTGAGCGCAGCTCGCTCTCCTACAACAGGCTGCTCACGAGTCAGTTGTCCTCCACATCTCTTGGTTGTTGGCGGATCACCATTTTGGATTCCTCACAAGCGCACCGTCACAAAATTCTTCTGGCTCATTTCGCTCGCATCACAGCGCTGATCCTCACCATCTCCAGCTCTGGTTGGGCAGTGTTAGTTCATGAACTCGGGCAAACGATGTATTCAGACCCGGATGGTTTCAATGTGTCACATTTTCTCTGATCATTTCAGGATCATCAGGAGCCTCCTTGGAAACACGTCCTCCTACATGGCTCTGTAGCCACGCCCCCAGCCGCACAGAGTTCTTTTCCTTTCTTTGTGAAGGGCAGGGCACCCTGGAATGGGTTTGCCCCGAGCAAGGGGCCCG